>NW_020272948.1:0-363411 GCF_003268045.1 Sipha flava | reverse complement strand
CCTTCGGCCATATCGCGTCGGTTTTGTTTTTTTCCTCCGCCGTCCGTACACCACGAGGTTTTCGACTGGCGCGATAATCCGCGCGCCGCAGTCGCACGGCGTTCCGTCGGCAATACGGTCGTTCTTGCACGTGCGCGCGCGCGCGCTCGAGACAATCCCCCTCGCGTTTTACAAACGTGACCGGTAACGAAACGATCGGAAAACGGAAATCGAAATAATATTCCCCGATACGTTGCGTGCTCGTTGCGTTATACTTGCATCGCGTCGTGAAATCATATCGTACGTACCCCACCCCACCCCGCACACGTACATGCAATCGTTTTCAACGCGATCCATATCGTAATGATCGAAATATTTTGAACGATAAACGCGACGCAACACCGTTGTTTCAGCAACTGAAAAACACGATACCGGTGCAATTATAAGATCGGACGAGAGTGAGCGATCCCGGGACGATGACCGAAAAGCCCAGGGTCGTGTCCGCGTGCATGAAGCGGATCATCCGGGCCAGCGGACGAGCGCAACAAAAACCTTTGATTTCAGGTACGCAATCGAATCGTTATCATTAACATTACGAGAACGAGGACCTATTGACCGTTTCGCTATTTGTTTATTTTTTTTATTTATATTCGTCATAGTTACTAAAATACGAGTATGTTTAGTATTGAATACGATACGAATCGGAAACGTTTTCAACTTTACACCGTTATCAAATATTGTACGCGATGTTTTCTTTTTGGTACTGTGTTCGGTAAAATTTTGGACAGTGTGTGCTCCATCCCAACTAAAAACAAAAACCTGTACACACATATGAACGTGGGCGCGAGATCGGTTGCTACGGGACCGCGCGCGTGCTGCGATGGAAAGGATTTGATATCGCTTTTCGTACATACGTCAATCGATTCCGGTACAGCGGTAAATTGAGCGAGATACGTGCACGAATCGTTTGTCACCTGCCTGTAGTGTCTCAGATGCTCCAAAATTATGTTTCATGGACTATCTTGCACGAATTGTCTGTATCGGAAATTGCAATAATATCGTTAGAGTATATGACACTCGGCAGCTCGAACGTCCATGGTTCAAAAACTTCTATAAATCGAACCGAACGCGTGTATTTCGGTCCCCTCAATCAATCATCATTAATATTATCATTAACTTCCGCGGGCAATACTAAAAATACGAATATTTTCAGGCAGAACCTCTTTAATCGAAATTTATTATGTATTATGTATTGTATATATTATACAATCGCGTATTTTTAAATTATGTGGGGTAGGAGTTACAATGTTTCTAAAAATTAAGCAATTTTATAATAGCATAAAAAATACGTATAAGATATGAATTAATAATTATATTATTCTATTATTATTATAAATATAAATGATGAGTTATTAACAAACACTTGATATAAATTAATTTTCTCTTTTTATGTACATTCGTAGCGACTAATTTGTTAACTTGAACCTCTTTTTTCTTCTGGCTGATTCGAGGACTTGGGAACTCCCCTTTAAAATACGCCACTGTGTACACATAAGTTATCGTAGTTTTCTGTTAATGAATATTATGGTTGATATTTATTTGATGATTTTTTGTATAATTAATTATATGCATGTAATATGTACTAGCAATAAAAAAGTAAATTTAATGTAGAATACGTATGTAACAATAATTTTCAACTCTAATTCGAATTGGTTTTTTTCCATGGTAATTCAAACTCTAGCAATCTAGCAAATCTCTATGAACCGAATTTTTATTTCGACTTCCAGAATTTCGTGTTTCGAGAGTCCAGCGATTCTCAAATTTTTTTAGCCAAGAAACCTTTTTTTAAGCAGTATTTTTTTTCATGGAGCCTCGAGAAATATTTAATATTTAGTTTTATTTGCCTGTGTTCTACGAACTATATTACACATGGTATGTATTTATATAGAAGGAAACTTAAAACGAGACGATGTAAATTTAGTACAATATATCTGGCCGAGAAATAACTGGAATGGTAATGCGTTTTATCTATAATTAAAAAATTATATTTTTCCTATAGGAATTTTAATATTTTTTGTATACGTATCGCTGAATTGTTTTTGAGTTGACGAAGTCTTGTAAATATATATACGCTGGTCGTTTTAAATAACAATCAATAATTTTTACGTTATTACATTTTCTGTGGTAAAACGAACTGATTGATGAACAATTGTGGAGCCCTAAGGGCTTCGCGGTATACGGTTTGGGAATCGCTGTTCTAGTCTGATGTATTTCTATAAATAATTAAGTTCTACTCTAATAATTTGAAAAACGTTGTCCAATACTACTCGGAAAAAAGTTTGTTTTTAGCTACACTCCCTCAAAATAAATAATTAAGATTGAAAATCATAACATCGTATATTGTTATAATTCAATTTTAAAATTGAATTTTCCAGGAGAATACCAACTGTTTAAAATATACACATTCATGAGCAGGTATCCGTAATATCTCTAGTTCCCAATAAAATCCCTATTCCTATTATAGTTTTTCTGTGAACTACGAAAATAATGGAAACGGTTCTCTAATAATACACTAATCTCATTATAATCAACATAGCCGTCGTATTCATACATTATATTTTGTTGATTGTTCGTTGTTTACAGTTATACATTTTAATTATGTAATTTTATTACATTATTTCATAAATAATGAATTAATAAATTTACCATTTTTTTTTTTTTAATTGTCAACAGGATAAACAAATTAAAATATATTTTTTCTTACAATTTTGCTATTTTACTAAACTGATCAAAATGTTCCCTTTTCATATTTTTCCCATGGAAATATGGATCATAACGACATTCTAGGTCCCTGGCCCATTTAAAGGCATTCTGCTCTGTTCAGAAAATTAAAATTTTTTACAAGAGGAATCAAATTGTCCCATCAAAAAATATGGATCAATTAATTCCCGCGTCAAAATGATCGATTTTCTTAAAATCCCAATTAATTTACACCAAATCAATCATGCTTTTAATAACCTACAAGTACCTAAATTGTTTAATTGTATTTATTAGTTTTTTATTAACTGTATTTATTTTTGAATAATTTCTCTTGGGATTTAAATTCAAATAATAACAATTTTATTTAATTGAATTGTAATGAGATTCGTATTTTTTGGCATATTACATATATAAGTATTTCACGAAATTTTTCGCGTGTCTAAAGGATGAAATTAATTTGTACTTAAAACGAGTACATACGACGAAATTGAATTTCAAGAGTAATTGGAGCATAGCAAGGCGTAATACATATGTGTAAACTTAATGAATATTTTTAAGATTCTGGGAGAGAAATAAAAATGAACTAAATACATGGTTAAGCGTGTTACTAAAGTAAACACACATTTTTAACAACCGAAGAAATGTTATTTTCGTCTGAAAAATAAAAGACCATTAGCACGGTATATTGTAGTTCGTTTACGCAAGTGATAAGTATTTACATTTCGGCATTCAATTACAATGTATTTGACGTATAACATTCGTGCCACGAGAACGTGTGGTTTACTTTCGTGAGACCTAAAGTGTTAGAAAACGAAGATCAAATGGTTAACAATAATTTTATATCATTCATTCCCGTGGTACGTGTGGCACGCGTTATAATACTTTGTTTACACGTTATGTTCTAACCCGTGTGCTCGGTCGTGGTATGTCTTATTATGTGCAGTCGTACCGAAAGAGGCGGGGGGAAGGGGTCTATGCGATCTTTGGAGACTAAACTAACCTATCCTTATCGAGTGTCATGAAAATTTGACCATTTACGAATCGAATCAAATCAAGATCTCTTGCTGGCACTCGAGGATCGGTTGACAAATTAGTATTATTAAAATTAAGTTGCATTAAATAAGATTATTTTTACTCTAGTTGTGGGACGCTCAATTGCCTGCATTGGTTATGGTTTGCCTATCTGAAAATGATCACTGCTGTGTGTATACGCAGGGGTGGAACTAGGAATTTTTACGCCTGGGGAAAATGTTAAAATTACGCCCTGTCATAGACCAATAATCAAATATTCTTCTCGAGAATTTTTTTCTAATAATTACTACAATATCATACATATTGAGTTTTAACCTAATAACAGTATTTAACAAAGTTAAAAATATCAAATTAGTTGTTAATAATTACAAAAATTACACCCGAGGATGAATCCCCGTCTTCCACCTCCTAGTTTCGCCCCTGCGTATACGTACCCGTACCCATCACTTGGTTGTTACATTAAATTACATTAAATGTAATTGTAAATTTTAATTTAAATTAATTTTTCTATTTCAAATTTTGAAATGTTGGTTGTATTATTGCGTATCGGGTTCGCGTGCCATTTACACATTCTTTAACTCCGTACGGTATGATATTCCAAATACATAATATATTCTATACAAAATGTATTTAATATCTTGTGTGTAATACGAACTCGTATGTATTGTATTACGAAACCAACAGATTAATTAAAAACAGTCGATCAATATAACGAATACCAACTACATAAGTACTATTAAATTACCGCTAGAATGTGTAAAAAATATTTTTATTCCATAACGATTGATTACCTATTTACATTGGTTGCCTACACATTAAATGAATCTATTATTTATACCAATATAAACTCGAAATTATATATTGTGGTAATGCATCAGTCGTTTTGTCTGGTATCTATTATGCTGTAATGAATTACAGTATTCAAGAGCTTTTGTTTTTACGAGAGTTGAACGTTATAAGAAACATTTATATTTTTATGCATACATTTTTACTGGAAAATGTCCAAAGTCCGTATTTTTAATTTAAAAAGTATCCCGTAGAACTTTGATAATGGTTGATAATCGTTTTATATTATTAGCTTAATTTGAATATTTATGGAAATTTTAATTGATAATACATAAACGTTGTTTTTATCGTTTATCGGATGAATTAAAAAAATTGAGGAAATTATGATTTATTTTTTTGGTAAATCTTCTGACGTAAAACGGTTGTCCTCGAACACCCTTAGGAAGTATATTTCTATGGTTGAAAATCAAATATTTTTTCAATGGTCGATACAAAAGATTGATTTTTGTCAAGAAATAATTGTCTATTAATTTTTTCTGAGGGTTTTTACACATAGCGTCATCTACATGACATATTATTGTATATTTTTCATGCATCACGTTTTTACAATTAAAAGTGCAATATTATGCCGAGCTTACAAAATTATATTTTATTTTATAAAATAATGGGATTACTATTTATGGAATATTTTTTATTTATTTATTTATTTTTTCACTCTGAAACGTCCTTTGCTTCCAAGTGGTATACACATAATATCATTGCATACGCACATAATGACGAATTTTGCGTACAACACCAGATACCATTGACCTTGTCCTTCGTTATCAAGTTCTACAATGCAACTTCTATCGTTCTATTGTACGTCCTGTGTGTATCGCGAACACACAGTCCTACAAATCGACGGTTGATGTCGTTCAGGTGGAAGTAATTTCCTAATTATTTTGTAGTCGGTTCGTAGTTTAAGTTTTAGTTCAGTTTGTGCAATGTCACAACGTGGCTCATGCGCGTAAACAATGTATCGTATCGAGTGTACGCCACATGTATCTACCCACGTTGTAACATAATATCACATGTATAATTGTACAAAATCTTAACCGATACGCGTTAAACCTAATTATAATAATAACTATACATAATATAATAAGTATTTTTGTGCGGGGGGGGGGGGGGGGGGGGGGTGGTACCGGTGACCGAAACAACAAAATAAATGGACGTGCGGAAAATAATTGGCGCACACGATATTTTTCGCTAAACGTGTATTATTTCCCACAAACAATAGAGTATGATAATAATAACAATCATTTTATTACGATATTGTTTTATGCCGCGCGCCCACGTATGTATTATACGTTCTGAAATTAGAGTATTATTATAATATTATAATTGGGCTCGTAAAAAAAAAAAATAATAATAAATACGTGCAGGTTGACACGATGACACGGCTCGTTAAAAAAAATTCTCCGAAACCATACAGAGTTTGCTATCGGATATAAAGTACAGATTATTTTCGTCTGTTGACTAGGGTGAATCATCTGTTGATAATACTGTTTGCGTGGAGCACATCATCATTCAATTCGTTTTCTAATACCAATCGATGTACACAAAAATACCACGTACATACTTGTCATGTTATATTTAAGTTATAAAGTTAGATAAAAAAATTACTGCTTCTCTGTGTCGTACGGGATATGATAATATTTAAAATGTCGTTATAAAATATTTGCTATATGATCGAGAAAAAAAATTAAATGTCGTTGATAAAAACAAAAAACATTGATGGGATGTTACTTAAAAAAAAATATATGCATCAGCCGGGAATCGAACCCGGGCCGCCCGCGTGGCAGGCGAGCATTCTACCACTGAACCACTGATGCTTGTACTTTTTAATATAAAATATAACGTATTTTAGCTAAGTAATTGATTATGTTTACTAATATATTATTAATATATTCTCAAAACTAATACAAATCCGTTGCTCACCGAATTAATCCGCGTAATTGTTGGCTGC
Source organism: Sipha flava (assembly GCF_003268045.1). Lineage (NCBI taxonomy): Eukaryota > Metazoa > Arthropoda > Insecta > Hemiptera > Aphididae > Sipha > Sipha flava. The sequence continues at coordinate 356,846 of NW_020272948.1, read as the reverse complement.
AAAAGCATTTAAAGAATAAATTATCTATGATGCTGTAGATATAAATAGGCGTTGAAAGTTCAACCCTATATATACCTATAAAATATATTCTATAAATATATAAAATTAAATATAATAAATTCATTATATAAAATCGTTATCGTAATTTAATGTACCTATTTTATAAAATCTTTAGACATCCTCAATTTTTGCCTTGAACGTCGTATAAATTTTACACCCAACTTGGAATAATAGGTACTTGTATACAGGGCCGGATTTAGGATTTGTAGGCCCCTAGGCTCAATTGTGGTGTGGGCCCTAATAGAAAGTTTTTAGAAAATAAAAAGGGCATACATACGAATAGAGAAACTATTAACTAAGCCATCTCTAAAACTAAACGTTATCGAGTGATAATCTACCGACGACGCGGTGTATGGGAAATTCCCATTATAATGTACACACGTACACACTATATACTATATTTTATTACACAACACCAATTTTAGAAAACTGTAAATGAAAAATTTTTAGACGGAGCCTTTTTTTTTTTTTTTAGTTGTATGATGGTGTGGTGAGGGCCCTGTTGTGGTGCGGGCCTATAGGCTACAGCCTATATAGCCTACGCTTAAATCCGGCCCATACAAGTTGTATATTATTTTGGTTCTGATAGTCGTAAGATTGTTGAGAACAGAATACGAGAGAATACGTATATAATAACAACTTTATGTTTATTTCAGACATTTTATACCGGGGGGGAGGACATTTTTAAATGGGAATATCATAAGATCAAATATAATAAATTAATTTTTCATCAAGTGGTTATACTTATTACCTACTATTAGGGTTGTCATACATTTATAAGGCGAAACCGGGACAACACAATCACAATATTGAGTACCTAATATACTTTTTATATAACTCTTAATATATTAAGAGAATCATTGGCGTATACATGGGGGGATGTGGAGGTCAGATCCCCCTAGGTCTTTTTTTAAATGTTATAAAATAATGTTTTTAGTGTGAGGGCGTTAGAAACGTAAAAAAAAATAATGATAAAATAAAAATATTGATTTATTTGCAAATGATCTCCTTATACAAAAATTATGTATACGCCACTGAAAAGGACCATTAATGGCCGGCAATATAATATTTAAAACATTTTTTGTAAAATAAAATATATTATATATTTATATGTGTAAATTACAAATTATGTTTTTATTATATATTGTTAATCGATTGCGATTAAAAATGTACTTTGAGATAAAATGGTCGAAATTAAAAATTGAACAATACAACATTTACTCTAAACGTCTAACACGGGACATATGGATGTTCCGAAAATATTTTTCGGGACACTGGGACGTGAAGTCCAAAACGGGTGAATCAGTCCCGATTTTCCGTGACGTATGGCAATCCTACCTACTATACGATCATGTGTTCAATAGTTTCCATAGCATTATCTGGTATTATCATTAATCTTTCTATAGTTTTTTTTGTTTTTCTTCTTTATCTCCTCTTACAAACTCCTGTAATTAATGTAATCTTCAAATCTTCTTAGTATACTTAGTAAATTAAATTTTTATTGCTGTGGAGTACTTACTTTTTAGTTTTTACCTCAAACTAGTATGTACTAACTACTATAAGTTTTTGATCTATAAAAAGGTGAAACTCCATGACCACTATATTAAATGTAAGGTTAAATAGTAGTTAAATATTTATGTTTAAATTATAATTAATAAAATAAAATTAAATAAATTAACATTTTTATAGCAGCACATCTTTCTTTGATGATCATCGGTTATCAGTGAAAAGGCGAAGTCTATATTTGGCAATCTATACTACAGATGATATTTAGATCCGTACCTAAGTTGTAAGTGCATTTTATTGGGGTTTCTTTTTTTTTTTATTAATTTAGATAAATCTCTCCAATCGTCGAATCGATATCAACAAATATAAAAATGTTTTTATAATACTACACTGAATGATAGAATATAATTTTGCGGAGATCGTTCACAAATAAAAGTGTACTTTAGCTAGAAATCGTAGTAACAAGTGACCGTGCATTCAGTTCCACATCACTTGGTAACCTTTACTATTTTACCAATCAATGGCGTTAAAGTTTTCAATGATTTGTTTCTGTTTTTCCATCACAAATATACGGAAGTATGTATAAGTTACGGGCAAAGCATACAATTTAGGCATTTTATACATTGTCCGGACAGTATATAAAATACCCTTCGTATATTGGGCAATATAAATAACGGATGATATGATTTAATGAAATATGATAAATCGTAAAACATAGTTAAAATAAAGTCAAATTATTATCTGTAACTAATTTGTTTATTATCGTATTTTTACTATGGGGATGTCCGCTTGTCCACATATTATACGCGTGTACGTGACATAATATATTATTACTATATTTACTGATTTATAAGTTGTATTATATGAAGTTCTAGTGATTATCGGGCAGTTGGTCTTTTACCTATTCTCAACAATGAACTATTTAGTAACCGTGAATCGTTTGTATAGTGCAGATTAATTCATTCAGTGCGTACCTATCTACTTATTCGAATATGGAAAAGTTTAATGAAGATTTAAACAATTTTTTTTAAAAAAAAAAGGTTCAAATACTTCATTTTTTACCAAGTTAAAATTTTATCAATTAATTTTACATAAAAATCAATTAAAAAACAATTCAAAGAAAAAGGAACTGAATGATTATAAACTTTTAAAAAAATATGACGTGTTAAAAGTTTCTGATGTTAATAAGTTAATTGTACCAATATCTGAAAACAACAAAATTAAATATAATGTACATTTATCGATTGGACATGATGGACGAAACAGGATGGAACACGAGGTAAATACAAAATATAAAAATATCACCAGAGATATAATTATGTTATACTTAAATAGTTGCGAATCATATAAAAGAAAAGGAAGCACAGCCAAGAAAGGATTGGTGGTGCAATAACTTATATCTACTGAGATGAATTAATCAATAATATAAATACATGTCATTATTCATTGATTTATCATATTTCATTAAATCTTATCATCTGTTATCTATACTGCCCAAATTGTATACTTTGCCCGTAACATATATACCTTTGCAGGTGCGTTGTAACCGGATTGTAAATTCAATAATTTTCGACTTCGAGTGTGGTGCGTGTTCGGTGCACAAATCAACAGGCGTGGATCCAGAGTAATTATTAGGGGGAGAGGACATTTTATATTTTAGACATAATATAATATATTAAATTAAATAATTTTATAATATTATAAGTAGCTGTATTACCGTTTATCATAAATATTTCTTAACACTATAAAGCAGTGGTGGCCAAACTATGGCCCGCGGGCCAACTCCGGCCCGCCATCATTTAATATCTGGCCCGCGAAAGCCTTCTATATTACAGCATTTATTTGTATAACTTTAATATTTTGCATTTACGTAAAAAAAAATTAGAATGCATTTTTTTATGGCCCGCGATAAAAAAAAGTTGTTTTTTATGGCCCGAGGTATAAAAAATTTGGCCACCACTGCTGTAAAGGAATAAACTTAAATTAACTAAAAGAAAATTTTTTGATTAAGAATAATAAAAAAAAAAAATATGAAATTTAATTAAAAATTATAAAGCGAAATTTGATTTTCTTCTGGTTTTTGAAAACATGTCAATACATAGTTGCTATAGAATATGATTATTATCATTTCTTGACGTATAATGTTATAATTTATTTTTTGTTTTGTTTCGTGTCATTTGGGGGAGGGGGGCATCGCTCTCATGCCCTCCCTTGTATCCGCGCCTGCAAATCAACTCATCCAAGTCTAACGACCGTGTTGAAGTACGCTGTGCGCGCGAGTGCAAAACGTAGGTGCATAACGTTTCGCAAAGGTCACACGCTCACGGTCGACTTGCTTAAGGATAACGCGGTCGAGGAAAATCTACCGCGGACGGGGCCATGTTACGCATATTGTACCTACGATCTTTTCACGTAGACACTGCGTATCGAACACGTATTCAGGATCAATTCTCTTGTGGAGGGGTTGGAGGATTAAAATATTTTTAATTTGTGAGTAAAATTATGTAATATTATTAGTTCAATGATGATATTATATTGTGTAAAATATATGTATAATAATGTATAAAAAATATAATTAGGTGCTTATTAATAAAAAAAAAAAAAAAATGTAAAAAATGGTTAGATACAATTTTTAATCATAAAACCAAGTCAACCTTGCGTGGCGTATTGATTATTCCTTCAATATTTATTGCAATACTTCGGTGTACTCTCAATTAAGTTAAACCCGTTAGAAAATCTTCACTACAGCTATTCTTCAAACAGGATTGCGATTTTCTTAAAGCTGAAAGTAAACGTTTTTCTGATTAAGTCGACACTGCCAGTGTTGCAAGTATGGAAGTTGAATACCAAATGTACGGTAATAAAGGTCCTTCGATGTAACCCCTATAGTATCGAGTGCAGACTTTGGAAATTCACTATCGGGTACCGATTTCCGTTTTCCATATAGACCTTTAATTCTGATTTAAAAGTATCATAATTCGATAAAAATCTTTTGCAAAACATCAACGCGTTTTTTAAATTCATCGCTACTTAGATTTAATTTAATTAGAAAACCATAAATATTGAATATATATTTTATAAATCTTTCAATTAATTTACTTTTTAGTAGTCTAAAAATTGCAAAAAAAAAATACTTAAAATAAATTGTAGGGGTACAATTATATATGAAGTTTGTAGTTAGATTTTTTCATATTACAAATATATACCTACTATAAATATTTGGTTACAACTCGTTTGCGCACAATTTGCAAACAAAAGAAACCTTTTTCGAAGAAATTTACCCATGTATAGAGTGTACATAACCTGTGTACCTACCTCCAAATTTTCGAATTGGTTATAAGCCGGACTGTGGACCGAACATTATTTTCATTATTATACTTTACAACATTTTTTCTTCACTCATTATAAGGCTTAGGAATTTCTATCTATAATCATATTGTGGTGTTATAGACTGGCGGGTTTAAAAATGTTATTTGAGTTATTTAATTTAGTATTACTTGGCAAGCCATCGTTATATTATTATATTATATTATCGTTATATTATATATTTGTTTGATTAAAAATAATTTTATTTACAATCACAATAATTTGTTTACAATTAAATCCTTAAAATAATTTTGAGTACATACTAATTATATATTGGTACGCGTTTGCATTAAATATGTTAAAAATGTCAATTTTTTTAGATTTATAATCAGAGTATATTTTTTTTCATATATATTTGTTTTTTTTAATATTTCTTTTCTACAGGTATTTTCTTTATTTTTTTTTTAATGAATTAATTTTTAAATCAGTATCGACTTGAATTTCCATAAAAATTTGAATAATTTGGCGAATATGAAGGTGAACGGTAAAAAATTGACTATTGAAGTGCATGTGAAAGTTTTCAGCTCCGTTCATTGTTCTTGGGCTATTGTCTGATTCACTAGCCCATAATTCTGGCTCAAAATCAGCATCATCACCAATATAGTTTTTTAATATATAGTCTGAAAAATCCATACTTATGTTACATGGAGCTATTAAAATTATTTCAGTAAATGTGTCCGAAACGTCATTAGGGTCTAAATAAGGTAAATCGAAAAAATATTTAAGTCACTTTCCAACTTCAGAATCATTTGAGTATTCTTTAAATAAACTTTTATTTTTCTGTAAACGCCTGAACCAATTTTATCTTAAATGGATTTTATAGCAAACTATTTTACAGTATGGAAAACTGAAGAACAGCATTGTGTGCAGCTTTTTCAAAATTTTTTTTACACTTAAATTTTTTCCTACTAACTGTATTGACAAGTTCATTATGGTTTTCCACTTAGACATATGATGATGCATGTTTATTTTTTAAAAAAACAGTATACTACTGGTCAATAATAATAATTTATATAAGCATAAATTGTATCAGCATCACGACGTATCAGTTTCAAATCACCATGTTCCATGTTCTCAGCAATGTCACTATTTTTTAACTCTTGGCGTACCTATTAATTTATTTGGACGAGTATGTAGATCATTTTCTGCCTTTTTTTTCAATGAGCTCCTTACAATTTTTCTAGATATAATTCGATCTGAATATACCTCATGATTATGCTCCGAACTTTTACATTGGTCAACAATTTGGTCACTGTTATTGCTTACAATTACATTAGCATTACAAAGTTTATTAGTACACCAAAAATTGAAATTTCTATTTTTTAATTTCTTATACTCTCGAAATTTAAAATTATTCAACACTATACAACGTTTTTCTCTCTGCGTTAAACAAATAGCGTCCATCGTTATTTCACCGAAATCGGGGACTAAACGAAAATGTACAACAGATTTGTTATAACTTATAAGACTTATCAGTTATCGTCGGAAATATTTAACAAAATTAGTGTTAGATTAGAAATAAAGCAATAAAGATTAAAGCTTGTCCCACACGACGCATGTACTTGGTGAGCACAGAAATCACGATTATAAAGTCCTTATTACTAATAGATGACAACTGATGGGAAACTATGATTGAAAATAATCGTTATACTTTAAGACACCCTGTACATCCAAAACCATATCTACAAGCAGGTTACCATTGTTCACAATTTTGTGCACAAGCGAGTTGTCATAAATTTAATAAATATATTAATATGTGCGCAAACAAGTCCTAACCAAAAATTTCGGTAGGAGTTCGAACCCCTACTCCCCTCCCCAGTATACGGACTTGACTGGTACCAGCCGTATGACGATACACGCTATGTTCGTCTTGTTCATAAATGTAAATGTACATTACGCAATTGTCCTGTTACCGATGGACGCGTACCGGTTATTATCGTTAACGATGATTTGTAAACCGTATTCACTATTTCGACGTGCTTATTATTACAGGAGCAACATTAGAATCGAGTGTGCGAGGTGTCAAGGATTAAGAACGTTACGAACGTATCAAAACGCTAGTTATGTCTCATCGGTGTAGACGCATAGCCGACATCATGTACTTAACAGAAACACGTTGAAGACACTGAATGTCCTCTGCACTTGGAAACCGGTGACATTCTGTGTCTTTTAACATTATTCTATCATTATACTATCATTAGTATAATTGTATTTCAGACTCGAATTCGTTTTCACAAAATTGAGAAACATTAATTATTTTAATAACACATAGATATGGGTCGGATGTTTTCGTCGTAGAAATCGAAAATAAGGCCGACAGTATTTTTTAACTTCAATAACCATATTATAGTAACGAATTCGCTTTGGTTAACAAGTACCTATAATATTAGTAATATTATATTAGTGGATTTTCTGAGCTAAACACTCGGTTGGAAATATGGCGTAGTCTTAAAAGTATATGCATTATGCAACAACCGAGTTAAAATAATAGAATTCGTGAAATGGAGAGCTAATAATGTATTTTTACATTTTTTTTTTTAACTATTATACGTTTCTTCCCTGTTCTATATAATTCATTCAAAATCCATTTAATATTTAATAAGATAATGGTTTGTAATTTTTATTAGTGGGTTTGAACGATAAGATGAGAAAGTTTCTCGTTGCATTTTCGTTTCTTCTTCTATGATTAGTGATCAACGAAGTGACCTGCAGCCATCGGCGTAGCTAGGGTATGGAAAACTGTGCCTACGCCAGGGGCGCGAATTGCAAACGGGTTCAAAAATGTGCAAAAGTCGTATTTTTATTCTACCTTCATAACAAAGTAGATTTTTTTAAGTTGTACACACTACGTGTAAATTTAATGATGTAATTATAAAAATAGCACAGGCAAATTTATATGTAAGAAATTTCATATGAAGAAATTATCAACGAATTCGGCAGTCGTAAAGCGAGAAAAGCATATTTTTAAAGTCTAAAATTTACACTGTATTAGTAATTAATAAATTTATATTCTTAAAAAAATTAGTTAGACTTGTGATTAAAAAAATATCACTAAAACAAATTTTTAATTTGTAAAAATATGTTTTTTCTAAGATTGCTAGGGGCATTAGCAAGTTTTCCTTCGTCAATGCCTGCAGCAGATCACGGTATGCGGTGCAGTATTTATTTGATAGACTAAATATAATACCTGGGTTCTTTTTATATGGATTAATTTATAAAAGTTATTTGCCGATTTAGAAATGATATTAATAATATATGATCATTTTTTTCACAAGTTGCTTATTAATTAATAAGTGCTTGTACATTTTTTGAATGTCTGATACATAAAATGTATAAATATTATTAAGAAATTATTTGTTTGGAGGATTCCTGGATTTGTTTAAAAATATAGTAACATAAATTCCTTTCTGGGCAACGAGGGTGTTCGTATGTGTATCTATTGTTTATGAATACCATAAGTGAAATTCAATATACACCAAATTCAAACTTTCCAGACGATCTCCCTATGTACGTATGATTACAAGTGTACATTTTTTACGTCGTAAATTTTAAATTGGAATGATTTCATTAAATTCATTCAGAGAAAAAAAATCAACTAGGGTAAAGTAGCTACAGAAAAAAACATCGATGATCCGAATTTGCATCGTGAGCCGTTGAATACAAACCAAAAACTCGACTAGCTATTTTCCACAAATCAGACAAGGCTCAATTTTAATTGAATTAAATTACGAAATTATATATTACCTAAATTTTTTGAAAAGTAGGCAAGTATATCTTAATTTAAAATCTAAAATGTCTTTAGGTTGGTTTTATGAAGAAAAAAAATGGCAATTACAATTTCACTTATCATTATAATTTATATTGGACAAAAAAAAAAAACAAAAATTGACAATATAAGGTTTGACGAAAGAATAATTTGCTATAATTTATAACAATAAAAAAAATCTGCATCACCCTGGCCGCGAGCATGGCAGGCGAGAATTCTATCACTAAACCACTGATGCTTAAGTGTTCCTGGTTAAAAATATAATTATTACAACTAAACATATAAATAATAAAATATTTTTATTGTAATTAGTGTATCACTCATAATATAATTATATTATTATTATGCTTGATCATAGTTTATATTATTTATGAAAATGTTTATCATCTGAGCTATGGCCCATCAAAACATTCCAAAAATAAAATGGTATGGCGAACTGTGCCTACGCCAAGAGCACGAAATTGTGCAAAATTGGTATTTTTATTCTACCTTCAATACGACATTATACCATTACACTTTTTAAAAAGAGCATTCTTCAAAAATATTAGTAAAATCAAAGGTTAAAAAAAATATTGTCACATTAAATTTTTAGTTGGTAAAAAGTCGCTTTTTTCAAAGTTTGCTAAGGACGCTAGGGAGTCTTTCTTCACCACTGGTTATACATTAGGACGGTTACTTTTTGGCCACAAGGAATTTTTGCGTTATATTTGTATAACCAATCCGGAAACAATCAATTACTATGTTTTCCTTTCGATTTAAACTCGGATAAGGTCAATTATAAATCGTATTTTTTATTTCTCTGCAGAGAACTCATGAGTTTTGCCTCTTGCCACAACCAGAATGTTTGTCAATTTATTTACTTTAAGATTTTAATATGGATTATAATATCCGAATTTGTTGTTTTGTTTTTATTTATTATATTACCTATTATATTTATTATGACAACTGTTTTTAAAAATACTACCTAGTTGAATTACCCGTCCTCCATTGGGAGACATTTTAATATTTAAGATAAGAGCAATTACTATTTCTTCGTAAAAAAAACACATACAATCGTGATATATTCTAATTATTCTAATTATTTCTTTTTTTATCTTCACTATATTAATTTATACATATCCCAATAAATAATTATTAAAATGTACGTATTAAACAAAGTAAGATATTTCCATTGTGACCAAAAAGTGAAAAAGTTTTTATATATAACCCTAAGCTCAGAACTGTTTCAATTCTAAAAATGCGATCTTGGTAAATTCTTTCTTTCTTAGTGCTCTATACATACTAATCAATACTCGTACATTCCCTTAAAATTTCAGATTGATCGGTTAGCAGGGGTGGCTCCAGGGGGGGGGGGCTAGGGGTCGCGGCCCCCTCCTAAGCCTGTACCGTATTTATAAAAAAATGTATATTGTTAACAAAGAATGCAAAAATGCATATTATAATATGTAATATCATAGGATACGCACAAGTATGTAGAGCCATAGAGGTATGACGGTTGAAAGGTATGACAGTCCACACTTCGGAGACTAAAAACCTGGTTTCGTTCAATGATGATTGAAGATAGACTATCAGCATTATGTCTAATTAATGTATATCATATAGTAGATATTCTGATCAAATAGATCATATTATTGATATTTTTGCCAATTTTAAAAATAGACGACTTGAATTTGTTTTGTAAAAATTGTTGTTTTCTTTTTGTTATAAAATATTGTAAAATTATAACTTGCTCCCCCCCCTAACTAAGGATCTTGAGCCACCTCTGTTAAGTAGTTTTGGCCGTATGTTGATCAGTGAGTGAGTATTTTAATTGCATTTGTTAGTACATGGAATATAGTTTGATAAAATTATTGTGACAAAAGTTCACCAAATAATCCTTTTCTTAGTGCCAGGAAAAGTACAGAAGTTACTAAACTTAATAACGATTTTCTGTTTCTGTGATTAAATAGGTTGCTTGAATGGAGAAAGATGGGCGTATAAGTATATTAATTATTAATATTAGTACTGTAGTATTACCCGTGTGTTGGAAATGTTATGATAATATGTACAGATGTTTAATATGATGTAGCCTTGATCTGTAGTTTTATTTATGTAATCCAAATTACCTGAAACTCTTTTAATTAAAACACGTCTAGACGTCATTAACTAAGACAGAGATTCCAGAATTTAAATTTTGTTATGTTGTACTTATATACCGTCAATAACATGTCAAATTTATTTGATGCAAAAATTTGTTGGCAATTAGAACGAACCAATGTAATTTGTTAAAAACTTCGTCGTTTATAATATAGTCTATATAAGTATATAATTACGTACAATTATTGTGAAACTAAGATTATTTTCTCGGTTCACTAAGAATATTACTAAGGACAAATTAAAAAGTAAAAAAATAATCAATAATTACTTTATTATAAGTAAAAAAAAAAGTGAATTGACTGTCTATGCATCAGTCCGCTTGGCATGGGACCATTCTACCACTTGATGGTCATGTAGGCGAATATTGAAACTATGTCTTGACAAATAAAATCTAATTTTGATCCACTCAAGTGCTCTTATAATATTATTATATATGTATTATGGTAAAATTAAAAAAAGTCATGCGTGGTGAAATTATAGGCACAGCGCATGGCAAAATATTTGCGTACCATCCATTGCTCTATTGAAATAATCGGTCGAAATATTGTCGATGAAATCGTAAGATGTTGTAAGTTCGTAAATAATGTATTACGCAATTTTTTTTTATAGTATAGTAATTATTGGTATCTTACTACAATATTTACAATACCCAATTCATTGTTGTTTGCCGTAAAAGAACTATTTTTACTCAAATACATAATTAGTAGGGACAACTGGGTTTACATGCTCTGAAAATGCTATGCACAACATACTATCTTTACCAGATGCATAAATTACCTTGATTTGTAGAATAATATATGTTTTTTTGGTTTTATCATTAACTTTAATATATCTTTTGACCACATTATTCTCATTAAAACAATATTCATATGTTTTACACAATGATTGGTAAATAACAAAAGAAAAATTTTATCTTTTACTGTTGTTTTCTTTTTCTGTACTCAGAAAGTATTATTTTTCACCTAAAAATGATCTTAGAAATGTAAACAAGCATTTTTATGAATCATTAAGATCAAACTAGAATAAATAAATACTAACATTGTTTGAATGTTTTACTCGAAATTAAATCATGACCAAATATCATAACAACTATGTGTTTATAACAAACCAACTTAAATTTACTATAATCTGTATGTTAGTATGCAGATAAAACAGTTTGCTATTATGTTTTCAGAAATGAAAGAAATATGAGCATTTTATTTATTACGCTCTCAGATTATAAGAATTATAGGTGCGACTTTAAAATTCTACGGAAACTATACGCACTATACAGTTTCCTCCAGAATCGAATATGTAAGTATAATAAGTTTAAAACATTCCTCAAAAATAAAAAAAAATAAAAAAATAAAATTAATAATTTAGAAAAATAAAACCACAATATAATAAAGAACAAGTTGATTAGTATATTTAACCTACGCGGCTAATATAGCAACCTTCATAATTGCGTTAATGGCAAAAATTATTAGGAACTTTTAAGAATCGTTTTAAATCTATTTTTTTAAAAATATTTTAAATTAAATTATTCAATTTTATATTTTAGTACATTTTTTAGTGTGGCTTATAGTAAATATATTTCTCTTAATTAGCCAATCACACAAAATCCTTAACGCGTACCAGAACATTTACGAGTATTATAGACAAGCGAATGACTCCTATATTGTAGCATATTCATGGGTATTGTGCTTAATTTCTCGTATATTACCTACAAATGTAATTAATATTAATTCTTCAACTATACTAATACATCTAATAAAAGATTTAATCATCGTTTGCCAAAAACCAATCTTGGATATTGTGGAACTTAATCCATTTTATTTTATACATTTCAAATACCGTCTAGCCAGTAATATTTTTTTCCTAGAAAGCGTCTCTCATCAATTATATCTAGTTATTGAATGTAATTCTTATTTTATTACCATATACAAGTTTAATTTTAAACATGACATCATCTTCAAGCACTAATTAAAATTTACAATTTTTTTTCTGAACGACTTATTGATATTGCTAGAACATAATTTAAATATATGTATCATAACTAGGGCTCGGAAGTTGATGACCTTAAAAATATTAAAAAATGACCTAAAAAAAATATGCAAATAAGACATAAAAATGACAAAAAATGTCCTTAAAAAAATGACCTAATAAAATTACAAATATTTGTTTTGAGTTACTTAAAAAACTTATTTGAAAAGTAATAAACACCAAAAAATGCAAAAAAAAAAAACTACAAAATAAAAATTAGATATTCGAATTCACATGCTAATGAAACACATTTGTGGCCAGGAGAGCATCGTCTAAAAAGTTCCATAAAAAAAAAAAATGCTAAATGCATCGACTTCCGAGCCCGAACTATCACTAACAATCAAATTGGACATTTATACATTACTGCCAAAACTTGTAATCAATAATCATGCTTATTGATATCATTTATTTTTAAAGATGAAGTATTAATTTTTTCTTTATAAATTATAACTCTAACATATATTCTGAGGATATAATTGTGTAAAACAATCTATAAGTATAAACGAACATTGATCACTTTGAAATTCAATATCATGTTAGAAGCTATTTTAAATATTATATTAAAACCTTGCAGGTATATAGTGACTATAGTCATTATCTTTTATGTGTATAGCTACGTAGACAATAAGTAATCACGATAATACGTAGATATAATGCAACTACAATATTATATTATTATCAGACAGCTGGTCGTCATATTGTGTACAAATCAGGAAGTCAAAGTAAGCTAACTTTTTCACGGGATCCGGTTATCGGGTTAAAACCTGGTTTTAAGTTTTCTCGGGTTTCGATTAATGAGTTAAAACCGGGTTTTATGTTTTTTCGATTTTTGGGTAACGGGTTAAAACTTGGATTTATTTTTTCTTATTCTCATGAATAAGAAATGTACACCATAATTTTGTTGGACAGGAATGGTTTCAAGGAATTTTTTCTGAAGCCTCAAAAACTACTCCTTTTGCAGAAAATACAAGTACCAAAGATTGCATTTAACCAAATCAATCTAATTATGTAAGTATTACATATTACATAGGTATAAATATATATAAAAACATAAAATAATAAAAAAAAATATTATATTTATTAATTATTATTAAATATTTATTTATTTTATTTTTATTATATTTTTTTTACATTTAAGTACTACATATAACATAAATAAAAAAAATTAAAATAATAATAATATAAATGTTACAAAAATGAAAGACTGCATGTTATATAACTTTTAATTGTAATTTTCTAGTCAAACTCTTAATGGTAATCTTGTTCACAAAAACTTTATACACAACCAATAGATAGATTTATTTATGTAATGAAATTAATTCCCATTGATTTATGATAAAACAAAATGTACTGATATGTCTAGAAGATAGGTTAAAAGTGTATTTCATAAAATGAATTATTTAAATAGGTATATCAAAAATAACTAGTTAACCATATGCGGCATGCACATTACTAGTCTCATTATTTTATAATATTTTGGTAACACATTTTATTTCCCAATTACGTTCGCTGAAAATTAAGTAAAGATAAACTTTTTATTTTTTATTTATTTGTATCAGATTAGGTTATGGTTTAACATTTTAAATTACATTTCAATATTCATTTGAACTCTGGTGTTTGAGTTAAAACTGGGTTTAATTTTTCTCTGGCTTTGATTTTCGGGTAAAAACCGAGTTCACATATTTGTCGGCTTTCGGTTTTCGGTTCAAACCCGTTTTCAAATTTTTCCCGATAACCCTGAGTTTCAAAACTGGATTGTAACCCGTTTTGACTCCATGGTACAAATATTTGAGATAACTATAGCATATCGATTTAGTAAATAATCCAAAACGAGTACCCGAAATTTTATAAATCAGTTAATACTCGTAAAATCAGAGTATATTATTATGCTTTAAAAACTATTTTTCTTGGTTTTTTTATTTACTTTTTTTATGAATTTTGATACTAACAGCACAGTGCAACTATCATTATAATATATTGTTAATGTATACCCGGTGTACCAAAACATTGATAACTTGAAAATAACATAATATACAAAAGCTGAGTATTATTTTTCATTGGAAAACCTACTCATATTTCAGAAACTAATAATTAAATATGAGTAGGTTTTGTAGGTTTATATTTGATAATTTAGTATATTTTATTTTTATCTTCCATTAAAATTGAAATAGTTTGAACTCTTTTGACTCATATTCGTATCTGTATATGAAACAATGAATTATTGAACTTATTATATAATACTAGTCGCATTTTGTAGTATTGAAATAATTACAGGTCGTCATTTAATCTACATAAAATGTTTTAATTGGTCTTAAATAGCTAAAAACAACTATTGTACGAAAAACGTTAAATTTTCATTTGAAAAATAACGATAAATTATATCAAACTCAAGAATACTATACGTGTTTAGTAGTTTTTTTTTAACATTTTTAATTAAACTGAAATAAAACATAAAAATGTTTTGACGAATGATGATGCATTTATATATTGTTAAGTTTGTTTATTTTGCAATGCCATAAAAATTAATTTGTCTATGAATAAATTGCATTTAATTGACTGTGTATAAGTTAATTTTCTGTTTATCACAAGAGACGTCATAGAAAAATTCATTGTTATCGTTTTCATTAAAACAACGTTATGCGTTTTAAAATTGATATAGAATATTGTGTATGTAGTTTGAAAGACAAATTATGATTGCGTAGAATTAGTCAGTTTCCAAAATTGGTAACAGTATAATACCTAAAGTGGTTTAAGTATACATATAATACAAACATTATAGTCATATAATAAGTATCCTTATACAGTAAAATATAATATAGACTCAATGGCATAAACGATTATAGATTGTACGAGCGGGTTGTGAGGAGGGGGAAACTAAACTCGTTATAAACACATTTTGGTCTAATCATAGAAATTATAATATCAATAACTATAGCACTGATTGTTTGTATTCTACTAAATAATTTAGTAATCAAAATTTCACTTATGTAAAGGTATTGCTTGCTTAACTGCAGCAAAGATAGATCGGCTACTGGAACTTGCTAAACCGTCAATGCAGGTTATTCAATGTTATTAAACTTATTTCATAATTACTGAATTAATTTTCTTTGTTAAAAATCGAAAGTGTGTACAAAATGTGTTACGTGAAAATCTTACTTGAAAATCGGACGACTGTTGTTGGTGTTGACATAGTTTTTATAATTTAAATAAGTAGAGGGTTGGGTTCACAGTTAGAATGAAGTACATGTAAATAAATGAAGACCTAGTGTATAGGTCACAGTGCCGCAACTACCCTCCGAGATTCCCTTGGAGAATTTTATTTTGGGCCTTATTTTTTACAAAAAAAAAACCAATTTTAATTTTTAGTCAAGGTGCCCCCTATTGTGACGCATTCTTGGTAACCGTCCATTTCGCCAACATCTAGTTACAGCAGTATGAGGCACTTAGACTTAGTACGCAAATATTACACATATATGCTTGGAATAAGTGACATACTCAGGGTAGGGGTTAAAGGGCCCCAACATTTTTTCCTATAATAATATTTGCAATTTCAGCAGACTTTAAATCAAATTGGTTTTTAATTTACTATGAATTGTTTCAGTCAAAACGAGTTCTTATAATTATATTAATTTTAAGAGCTCTTTCACATGAGACACTATAGTCGGCTACTAGTGTCTGAAAAGAATCTATGTCTAATTTTACACCATCAATAGAATGTACCCAATGGAGTCTTTTACGTTTATTTTTTTATGTTTTCTTTCATTTAAACAGTAAAGTAATAAGCTTCTTAAACTTCTATGGTTGGATGACCAATGAATATTTAAAAAAAAAAAATTTGTGTTGAATTGAATTAGATACACGTGTACGACTAGTGTCATGTGTAAAATAGTTCTTTATTACGGGACACTTTTTGTCTTGAATCTTGATTCTAGTGACCAGCCACAAAATATCTCGTCTGAAAGCGCTCTAAAATGTGTAATATTAGCACTTCGATCCTAGCGAAAAAAATTCTGTGTGCGCCACCGCCTGGAATATTTTAAGTTTTATTTCCTAATTCCTAACACATTAGTTTTCGTGTGTGAGTGTGCAGTTTCGAGAACATACAATTCCAACCAAATTTTATTGTGCACGCTTAGTGTACAAGAAAGTAATGTGCGTCGGTCGTCTGCAAGTATGGGAAATATATAATAATACGACGTCGTCAAATACTTCGTCGCGTTTGAAGTTTGTGTCGCGGAAAATGTAGTCAATCGTTTGACCTCGTACGGACATCGGTTTGGACGCGTAAACGGTATACACCTGTTGCTGCTGACGACTAAATTGGTCAATACGTATTAAATCATAACCTACCGGAGCGTACAGAAAGAAAAAAAAAACTCATTGCAATAGTGCACAGTAAATCTTGTGTTCTGTGCGTGTACCTTTGTACGCGACGCGTTCGCCACGTCATTGCGGAGGACCCAACAAGGTCGGCGAAATGCGCCAGTCTATCGTAGTGTTTGTATGTGCTAACTATAACTGCTACGCGTTAAACTCGATGTACACAATAATATATATTTGTAACGCCGCGAAAAGGACGTCGCACGCTTTGACACATTTGCTTCTCTTGTACCGCATTAACGACGTGCGAAAACAATGTACGATGACATGCGTGTGTGCAATAAGTACACTGGTGGCGTTCAAATTCAACGCAATGTTCGTAACGGCCAGACGATAAACGACGGTAATTTTAAACATTTGAACGACCCTGCATGCATGTACCCAGGGCCGGCTCAAGGTATAGGTGAGCTAGGCCACCTGCCTAGATCGGCATATTGGTTGGAGCGGCATTTTCAAAATTGACTCATACATTTTTTTTTTTTTGTTCTATCGGTGTTTTATAAGAAAAATATTTAAATTAATTCGAGAAAACCACTTAGGTACCTATATAGTAAAATTATTATTTTAATTAATTGTCTAAAGTTATTATACTACTTTATATTACGTCTTACGCTGAGCATTTTCAATTATTCCAATGATATAAATAACCACACAATCACTTCTGCGATTTCCGATAATCGTGATAGTGATGGGTTTTGAGTAATAAGGATAAAAATAATTTTTAAGTATTTTTTATTATAATTTTAAATATAAAATAAAAAATTAAAATTTTGTTTTTATGTAGATATGTCACATAAAAAATAGGAAGAGGAGCTAAATTAAAATAAGAGCTTAATTTTTTTTTTTAGAGGCGATAAAATTTGATTTTGCCTAGTGCAATATTTTTGTTTGGACCGTCCTCGCATGTACCTACCTGTAAGTGTAATACAAGGTGGTCCACCCGTGGCCCTCGATGCCTTTTTTTTTCGTGATATGATCGTATAAATTTTACATTTTATACTTATAGTTTATGGCGTTTATGCTATAAACGTAGGAATACGACGGTTGTTCCCGTGATAAGACACGATGGACGGCGTGAATTCTATTCACAATCGCGAGCATTAATAATATATAATAATGTGCACATAATATAAAATTATAAAATAAAATATAAATAGACAAAATATAATTTTATTGTCTCCTGGCGGCCGCCGGTGTGTGTAAGAAAGTGTAAATTGGTCCGCGAAGCACAAAAGGTTGGACCACCCTGATGTAATATATACACAGGGAACGCCGCTTATAAGATTCATTTTGGGACCAGCACAAAGTGAGTCTTATAACTTATGTAGGCGAAGTGGGAAAAACAAAATATTTATGAATTTTTTTTACAACATATTTTGTTTTATTTTAATCTATTTAAATACCTACATATTATATATTACTTATTATTTATTAGAGACTAAACGAAAAAAATATGATTAAAAATTTAAATTATATTATTATACAGAATATCACATACATATTAATAAAAAATTATTAATTATGTATTTATGTAAAAAAATTTGAAAAGAAAAAGCGTGAATCGAAACCAGTAATCATCTACGAAAACATGTAATTGTTAAAAACCAATTTATTTCAAAATGTCAACCAAAAATGTTCATTTTCTACTATTTTTTTTACAAAATTTGAGTCTTATAACAGAATTTTTTATAATGTATTTGGATACGTCCGGACCGTTCCAGATGACTTTGAGTCTGTTAAGCGAATAAACATTATATCCGCGAGTCTTGTAAGCTGCGTCTACTGTATCGTAAATATATACGATTAGGAGCGGAGGTATTTTTCGGTCCAGGAAGTATGTGCAAATAAAATAGACCCACGATAACTTGTTTTTTTTTTTTTGTTATTTCTTTTTGATGAAACGAAAATTGTGCTATTACGATTATAAGGAACAAAAACATTTAATTAATTACACTTATTAATAAGTGACTAATTTTTATTGTAAATTAATTTTATAGATATATAAGAAAAGGGTCTACATAAGAAAAACAGTAAAAAACGATGAAAAATAATTTTGTGGTTACGTTGATATTGTGGTGCTTATATATTATTTTATGCATTATTTTATAAGTACATTTTATCTGTCCGGATACACAGCACACAGCCCCTCGTCACTCGTCCACCATCCACCATGCAGTCATACGGTGTGTACACGTCGCATGCGTACATACCAGTCAAATATGATAAGAAAAATTATTCGTCATCAAATTAAAATTGACCGTCGTTATTTGTCATCAATTTCTGAACCCGGGAAAGTTTGAGGGGTCTACTCCCCGGGCGCAATTCCTGGGAGAGCGCATAAATGAAAAACTTGGATTTAATGTTAAAAATCACAACGGTCAATGTCGTATACTTTTTTTACTAAATCTCTAACATCGTTCTTATCAATTAAAGCAATCGTTGAAAATAATATCTAATGAGCATAATTGTATTTAAATTAAAAGTACATAAGGGAGCGTTTTGAAGTTTCGCCTCGGGCTCAATGTTCGGTTGTACTGGACGCACGTTACGGATACCTAGATGCAACGTCCACGATATTGCGTTATTATGCACGGGGGTGGCGAGTGCGTGTTCATCGGAGCGCGAAAACTTCGCTCGCGGTTTAGAGATCTCGTCATCGTATTTTTCTCGCGCGCGCACCGAACTCGGCCGATGTTTTCCTAACAGCGACGGGCCGGAAACGATAAATGCGCAGCTAGGTTTTCTTTTCTCCTCGTGTACTTAATAATTTACACTCCACGTCGTATTTTATGTTATTACGAAGTGAGATGTAGGCCGGCCGATACAGGACGCCAAGCACGCCGACCACCAACGAGCTGTGTAACGCATGCAATTATAATAATGTGCACGTATAAATATTATGTTGCACTGCCGACATATTTTCATCCTGTAAACGCATGACGTTTAATGTAACATAATATATTGTTAATATAAAATGTTTAAATATAAGAAAAAAAAATCAAAAGCTTCCGTCGGATTGAAAAATAAATGTTTCATATCGATTTTTAAAAACATTGTTTTAGCTTGACCACTAATCTCGCACGATGGATACATTGAAAACATTTATCGCACTGCGTTTACGAACTCGGTATTCTGCTTCAACTCTTGTTACGTGTATGTCACGTCGTTCTTGTCATTTCGGTAACCTTCGATAAAAGGGCACGAAAGTGTTGAAGATAGCATGACGATTCACTTGAGCTTTCCATTTCACATTAATTCGTGTTCGCTTCGAAGCAAATGTTCTGATATATAAACCGTATGTTTTTATCGGTACGAACCTGACTCAAATTCGTTGTACCAATAAATTTTACGAATTTTATTCGTTGAAAAAAAAATTAGGCTTCTCCGTAAATCGAATACCATATTTTTTTTCTTGGGTCATAGTCACACTACGATGCCTTTATATACGAGTTTATCATTGTAATTTGTTTCAAAACATCCATAAATAAATACGCACACACGTGTCTCATTGATATTATCTATACATTTTTTTATTGTTATTATTATTATTATTTATTTGCATTCGAGTTTTCACCGTTACTGCACACACACACACATACATACCTACGCTAGTTCAAGGATAAGTGTTCGGATACGGTACATACACAGATAGGTCAGTAATTCTTTACATATACCACTCTGTGCACACCACTGCAATCGACTAACTGGTGTATCATTTTATAAATATAATTAGTCTTTTTTTTTTGTTATATTATTCTCCCCCCCCCCATCTTTCTCCACTCTGATCCGTCGTTGATCCATTATTGCACGCAGGATTCGATACGTCATAGTAGTATAAGAGTCTGTCAGATTTCACCCCTATCTCATCTGAGTGCAAAAACCGTATCACGTCGACATTAGCCACGGAATCATCTCTCACAGTAAACTTGTATGAAATGTGTATATGAGTATAATACAATATAATATGATATAATATATTATACCATCGATTCGCCTGGGTTATCAATTATCAATGTGATGAATTACATACAATGTGTTGTTGTTATGTGATTCTGCAGACGTCGAAATTTCAATAACTGTCATTCCGAATGGCACAATGCCGTATCGTTGCCGTCACATAAAGCCGTGCGAAGACTTTATTGTTCAAATTCATAGAAGGAAAAAAGTGATAATTTTTTTCATGTACGTACGTTAGTTGCTAATTGTTGTTTAGTTGTTATTTGTTTAGTTGCTAATTGTCAAGTATGCATTAATTTCAGTATATGGCTGATAAATTCTACAGCATAATTGTTATTTAATATATTACATATAATATCTGTGGCTCGGGTTGAAAAAGGCCAATATGTTGTATTACATTATTATTATAACACTATTAGAACTATAACTATAAAGATCGACGATTTTTTTTCGAAACTGGGAAATGTAAATAAATATGTATGTATAATAACAATTGTATATAATTATTACTGTTCAGTTTTTTACTTCTCAAATAATGATTCACGTAGACACGTAATCGGCGAATGATTAGGAAAAAAAGTTGAGAGCGCTGCTCGCCCGGTATACATAGATGTAAGGGTTTGACAACAGACACGTTAAAATTTTGGGAAAATATATATCTTCATATCTTTTATCTATTACAAAATTTAAGCAAATAGAAAGAATATCATGAAATCTTCATTCGTGGGTTTTAAAAATTAGACAAGTAAACAAAATGGATAAATGATTCTACACATAATATTTATGTAAATACCTTTGAATATACAAATCGAACATACATGTCGAGATTCACAGTAGATCGCGGCTAATCAAATATCGAGCGACGTGAAAACAAAAATATTCCTGCCCTGATTCAGCAGGGAATCGAACCAGGACCACTCGCGTAATAAACGAGCATTTACCATTGTTAAACTGAACGGATGACTAAGTTGTTATCTCTTATGTCTAGCAATCACTTTTAAAGTTTTATTTTTTCACATTGTATTATTCCCGTTAATTTTAAAAAATCTCCACGTGCACCCGTATAGAACGGTTATTGGTGAACTAATATGTGTCCATTGTATGTAATGTCACTAGAATAAAATTTTCCAATTAGATAATCAGATATACACTTTTGAAACGAGTCGTTCTTACTTAGCCATCAATAAAAACATAATGTTTATGATATGTTATTTTTACGGATTTTCCGTTGGACGCAATCAACGTATGTATACATGACAGAAACACGGGCCACAACTTACGTATGTACCTGAGAAATCCCGGGACGCAACTTACATTTACCACACTGATCCACTGATTCTGAGATCGAAGAGGTCATTTATAATGTGTTATAACCGGGATATTGTTTGGTTAGTGGAGCAGATTCTATTGGTTTATGAGACAAGAATAATCGCTTCTCCCGCGTTTTACCCCAAATGTTTACAATACTAAGCTAACAGTAATTGCTTCAACGAGCGTATCTCAATGTTACAATTGAGAATATGTATAATTTTAACATTGTTAAAATTGTTAAAAATTTTATGAAAACTCTTTGTGATGCTTGTATAGGATTTTAAGTTATAATATAAAATATATATTCGTACTTTGGGAGTAAAATAATTGTTGTAAAATATTATTGATCGAATTTCTTTCTCGTTATTTTTATATTCGTGTACGATTCCCAAACAGTAAACATTTGAAAATACCTAAAAGTACGATACTCTTATCATTAGTCATAAACTTATTGTTCTTATACAGCAAAAAGAATAGTTCAATTTTTATAATATTTAAAAATTATAATTAGGTATTTAAACTGCTCGTCGGATTTGGTAAGTCTATGACTTATCGAATCTCTAAAAAAAAAAAAGAAAAAAAGAATTTCTAAATGGATTAAAATTTTTTATGTATGTGCCACTTTAGTGGTAACTGTTCTTGTTCATAATAAATATTCAATTGTATACATTAGGTCAACAAAATATTTGCAAAACTATTTCTATACGTTGGTTAACCTATTTGGGTAACTGAGTTGCTATCAGTTCACGCGTCTGTACTCCAAACAGATTACAATTTATACTTATGATGATGACCTATAAGGATTAATTAATTAAAAAAAAATTTTATTTGATAAGGTTTAAGATGAATAAATTATTAGAACTTTTTTTTTTTTTTGGAAATGTGATGGTTCAACTTATAAGTCAAATATATTTCAAAATATTTTTGATAATTTACAGAAAATGTGTATAAATTTAATCATTTTACCTACCTACTTTATTAAGCTATTATCGCATATAATTTTCCATAAGTTTTTTAAAACAATCTATCATTTTATAATCCCATCCTTCTGCCGGTAATAATCCAAAAAATATAATATACTTAATAAAAAACAAAATCAACTGATTTTAATTTTTGCGTTTAAATCAATCAGTGTTGGCAATAAAGAATATTGATAAATAATGATATTTATAAAATATTGCTCTTAGTTGGATTTATTCAAAGGTTTACAATATGGAATTTTACTCTCAAAATTTTTTTTATAAAAATTAACAAATTCTATCAAGGTTTTTCAAAAATTTCAAAACAAAAACATTTAAATGAAAAGTTGAAACGGTTCCCATTATAACGAGAAACAAACTTTACGGAAAGAAATTTAAAAAACCTGGAGAAAAATGACAAATAGTGATAATGATGATTTATGAATGTATTTTTTTATAAAAACAATCAATACAAAAAAATATAAAAATAATTTCTGCATCAGCCGGGAATCGAACCCGGGCCGCCCGCGTGGCAGGCGAGCATTCTACCACTGAACCACTGATGCTGATGTTATCCCTGTAAATTTTGATGCTGTGTAACGAGAGAAGAAATATTGTACCATACGAAAATCTATTATTATAATTTACTTCCTTACATTATATTATGTTTATATTCGTATGTATTCCACGTTCCGTTCTGGTTAAATGTAATCCTAATATGGTATAAATCTAGTTTAGCACTCGAGTTCACTTAGTAACACTTAATCCTAAGCACGCCTTGAGATTATTACTCGATATTTGTACAAAATTAGTTTTGTTTAACACTGTTGCATAACATGTTCCACAACATAGACTATGCAGATACCTATGGGCTACGATTAATCATGAACATATCCCGGACGCGAAGTCGACAGTCGGTTACTGATACACCTAACAAACCTGCATGTATCTACATTAATAATACATTAATTTTCTGGAGGTTTAAAAAAAAAAAAAATGTTAAAAAAGAAGCTTTCTCTGAATCGTATTATACCACGTTGAGAAAGTGCGTAGGTACGTATACATATATTTACACATTACACCACACTATAGTTTAAGGTACTGCACAATGTCATTATAAATTATTATTTTTATAACTCCATTATTTCTACTAATAAGAAATCAGTCGAACGTATCGCATTCTTATAATTAGTTTTCCTCGCCAGTTACATACTGTTTTTGATTTAACCGTACAGGAAAACTATGTAATAATTTGTGTTATATTTCCGTTTGAAGAATTTTTTAACGCTTGTTAACACTTATAAATCTATACTTAGGTGCGTATACAGAACATATTCGTGTTTTCTAAAGAAATGTCGATGAGTATCACCCGGTATCAATTATCGTGTATAATATTTACTGTATTGCATTCGAAATGAATTAACTACGATATCGTGTAGATGAATTAATTTTGATGTCAGACCTTTGATCATTTAAATATATTGTTTGTATTCACGTTATTATTGTACGCATTAATATATATTAATATATACGCATTCTCTCGCGTATGATTATATTATGCACAAAACGGAAAAAATTAATGTGAAACGAACATTTTCATTGAAACACTGATCAAACGAGACAAACACTGTTTAAATGTTGATGCCGTCAACTTGTTGAATCGATCGTCTATAACAGTTATTGTAACATCTCTATTATCGCTCATCGTCGTACTTGTATACAGTCATGGTAGCACCTCACGTGTGAACACGTTCGTTGTGGTGAACAAATTAACCGCTCGAGCACTTACCAACTAGACGTATGATAACTGTTTCTGGATAAAGTAAAAAAAAAAAGTTTTTTTTTTCACAACGATACCAGGGTAGTGGTGACATGATAGAATGTAAAATGTATCAAGTTACACCTATACCTGAACCGCCCGGGGAGAATGTTAAAATAACGCCCTATCATAGACCAATAATCAAATACTCTTCTCGAGAATTTTTTTTTTAATAATTAATATACAATCATACTTATTGAGTTTTAACATAATAACAGTATTTAACAAAGTTATAGATATCAAATTAGTTGTTAACAATTAAAAAAATCTCTAAAAATGTACGCCTAGGGATGAATCCCCGTCTTCCACCCCCTAGCTCTACTCTTCGTCTTCGTGAACTCTCATTTAACACGTACATTAAACAACCGAAGCGGACCATTATTGACCATTATGGACCGCACCACGAAAGATCTGGAAACGCAATTGAGCCACGTACATTAGCCCGTGCGTCGGTGTGATGCGTGCTCGTATCTTGTACAATAAACGTGTCGCTTTTGAGTTTCCTGCTCACACAGTAAACGGATCCAAGTTTCTCGTTCCCAATGCCAACGGTTGATCGAACGATTTCTAATCGTATTTGTTCTGTCGATAATGTGTACGACGCGATCATGTACGGTTTTTATACCCATTTTATTTATTTTATTTATCGCTGCAACGGTAGAGCGTGCGTTTCCCGGTTGCTTCGTTGACGTTTCCGTGTTACCATTCGTTCAAGGAAACTAGAAAAATCAATTCGACCGGACTAACTAAAACCTCCGAAGTAATCATTATGCACTCGGTGGTTACACTGCTATACACCCGTGAAGTTTATAACACCGTATGTTAGAAGATTATTTGAAAAACTAAATATTACCATAAAAATTATGCGTGCTGTTTTGCCGTCTGCACACGACGATCAAAACGGTTGTACGATTTACGAAATAAAAACGAATTAAAGAAACATTATATTGGAGCAAAGTTGGGCGTTATTCGAATAAAATTTTATTTAGATGATTATTTAGATAAAATTTTATTCGAATAAATTATTATTTAATTTTCAAACACAATTATTCGAATAAATTATTATTCGACTAATTTTCAAACAATTATTTTTAGATATCATAAATTCAAACACATAATTTTTATAGCTACATGCCCATATATATCTAGTATCTTTATATTTTTGTGTAAAGCTCTATATATTTGAACTTATGAATATGAAATACAACAATGAACATACGTAGTTAGTACATAGTACCAAAATATCTGAGATTATATAATATAGTACAGAAACTGGACTAAACTAGATATAATTATAACATCTTCAATATTGATAATTAATTACTATTAAGGTACATACTAAATACATGTAGACAAACTAGAAGAATTATAATTATTATTTCATAATACATATTTAGTAATTAATACTAACTACTACTATATATACTAGGATAACTATATTTAAAAATTATTCAAATAATATTATGATCACAAATTATTCCAATAATATTGTTTCCAAATTATTCGAATAATTTTTTATTCGAAGAATTGTAAAAAAATCATTCGAATAATTTTTTATTCGAATAATTATCTAGATAAAATTTTACCCAACTCTGTATTGGAGTATAACTGATATGAAATATTGCGTAAAAACGAACGGTTCGTATATTACTGTAGTTAAAAACTTCGCGCAAAGATATACGTGTTTTCCAACTACACGTATAATATTACATAAAATACACATATTATGGACACAAATATATGTGACTGACTATAATTGTATACCTAACGTAACACAGTGTTATTGTGTTGTGTATGCCGTGAACATTGCTGTTACGGGCGAAAAACACAGACTTGAGACAAGATCGGGGAATGAAATAATACATGAAATGGAAAACATCATTAGTCACTAAAATAATGTTACCTGTTGCAGAAGTATAGCCGATCGCGGCCTATAAGATCGTCTTGAATTGTAATCCGCGTCTATAGGCGGAAGTAACATCGTGCGTCCCCCGAGAGATATTATTTTATAAGTTGTTAAAAATAACAAATTATGAACGCGTGCGGTCCGACGAGTAGACTGTGGTGCATATGTGTGTATGTGTGCAATGAAAACAGAATCGACTATTAAACGAGCAACGAAATGTTTATTTGTGTACAAGTACGTTATAAACATATGGTCCGGTATAGGGTTACATGTTATTACGGTGTACACTGGTCATTTAGTCCGATGCTAAACAATTATAAGAAAAAGAAAGAACCTTGACGGTACACGCGTTATACTCGAGAGTTTCGGTAAACTCGATTACGATTTATCAAGCTGGAACTGATTTCGTGTTTTATTATAGACAGTATTAACGTGTACTTACAATAGTACCTGTACAGGTGCTTTGCACTCCTCTTCGGGGCAAAATTAGTGTGGGAAAATGTTTTCATAAAATTTATTCGCTTGCGATGTGTGTAACAAATAATAATAATATATCATGTGTACAGCTTATGTACATGCATATAAAATCGTAAGTGTTGCTGTGATCGACGACAACGCGAATAATCCGCTGCCCGCGGTGATAATGTAATATTGTATTATACCTTATACGTTTGCTGGGCAGGACAACGTTCGGCAGGTCACAACTTAGGCATGTGTATAAACGTTGACTTTAATATATATGCTTTTTTTGTCATATCATATTTATATAGGTGTATTTATAAAAAAGTAAGAGAAAGAATCTATTTGTATCCAAGTCATATATGTATATAAGTAAATGCAGTGATTAGCGTTAACATGAGTACACTTCCATTTACGTACATAAAGCATTGTATATATTCCAACAACTGACTCCAGAAACGCATAATATATCATAATAATATACGCATAATATGATATTTATATATATGTGTATGTAGTGTGTGAGTGTGGAGTGTATGTTTGTGTAAATAAGAGTCTAATGGATACCCTTTCGAGGCCACTCCTGCAGCCGTTGATTTTTTCGATTCCAACAGTTAATGAAAAAATAATAATAACAATAATAATAATACTGCAGCGTAATCCTTTACCAATAACAACATTTCATCACATTAAATGCAATGATAATTATGTATAATGTGCGAACTAAATTGAAACTCGAAATCTGTATCTTTCACATAATAATACAAGAGCGCGTAACGTCCTTGTATACCTACTCGAAAATTATTTCCAACGGGAAAATAATTTATACATTTACTTACAATCATATCGTACATATTTGTGTGGTGTGGAGCTTTAAGAGCCATTACGATATTGTATCGCTGAGGACTATATGAACTATGGACTGTAAGTCAACAACACTAACTGTACGAACTAATTATTCAATGCTTACATCGTAAGTTAAAGACGCTAACTACAAAAACTTTATACTTCGATATGGATAAATAGTATCAGCAAATTTTTCAATCCGAAAGTTGCAAACGGTCAAGTTTGAATTGACTATTTTATGATAGACTCAAATTGTTCCTAAATTATTATCGAATGTATAGCGCAATCATTGACCGTTGTCGGTTTGTTGATAGGATGCTATTCTAATATACAGATTTTTATTTTTTTTTCAAACAAATTTCTCAATTCGTCTACAATTTACGTATACTATATAAAAAAAAAAATGGTCCAGTATGAACAAACAAATTATTGCATTTTATCAGAAACTAGTACACCACATGGAGTTGTGGCGCTGAAAACATTAATCACGCATTACATTATTCATTATTACAATGTGTACGAGTATTCTACCTAGTGAATAAATACAATAAACGTCATCTTGTAATACGTATCCATACGACGTACATGACCATCCATGGCCGTGCACACTCGTAATGTATTGAAATAAGTCAGCTGACATCAGTGATAATATAGAATAATGGTGACTTTTTTTTTTTTTAATATTATTATTATTGGTTTACATTCGATATTTACTAGGTCGATTTAAAATTTTAACTCAGTATAGAATTACTGGGGATATCCCGCGGAAAACTGGCACAATACTCTTTCACTATTAGACGAGTATCATGATTGATATAATAAAACGGTTATTGGTAGTTAATTTTTTTCTACATCGACTGCGTTAACAAAAAAAATACATTTTGCTATGGAACGTGAAATTAAAAATATGTGTTATGCCACTTGGGAAAAAAAAAATTGTATGTTTTTGCTAAAATGTCGTGTCGATTTCAATCTGTTTAAAAGATCGGAAAGACGTTTGAACCACGCGCATGATAACAATCGTAGCGACTCGACGGCAAAAGCACTCGAAGACGGCGGCGCGTGTTCCGGTGTTACTTCATTCAGCGCTTTTCCCACGTACCGTCGAACCGTCGAACCCCTTGGACCATGGACGAATGTTGCAACAGTGCAAACGATCGTTCATTCGTCATTCGCGAAAGAAAAACGCGACAATGTCGGTTGTGAAAACGTTGTCGTCCGTATAGTCGGTTTAATTTAAACAGTGTCAAACAGGCGTTGCGCTACGTCCAAACACAATGGACAACGTGGTACACGCGCTTCAGAGCGGATGGCGATCGGTGGTGACATAATGTTGGTACTCGTTCAATATACTATCCAGAGACGGTTTAAATATTTACATCTTACCGGGGCAGTATGATTTAAACAAGGGCGTATTTGGGGGGGGAGTGAAAGGGGCATTCGCCCTCCCTTGGCTCGTATTTTTTTGAATATAGTAGGTATATTGATTTATTTAAAAAATGTAATGTACCTATAAATAGTTAAGAGTATAAATTATTAGTCTATCATTATAATATTATAATAAATTCAATAATATGTCAATTTGATCACGGGCAGGCGCGTACATAAGGGAGAGTTAGGGGTTCAAACCCCTCCCGAAATTCAGGAAAATTATATTAAATATGTTTTTATATAGTAAAATTGGTATATAAATTATATTATTATGAAAATGTACAACCTAAAACCCCTCCCAAAATATTTTTTTGTGTACGCGCCTGATCACGGGTATCAATTTTTGTTTATCTTTTTATATCATAATATTTTTAGTTGTGAAACAATTAGTGGTATTATCTTCTACGGATAAATCTACTCATAATAGTAATATTATGTATTAATAGTGTTTACACTTTACCTTGTTCGTAGATAATAACGCGTCCGGTTGACAATGAATGATATTTATACAATATACATAAGATTTTAATTACAAGGTAACGACAACAAGACGATGATGTCCATATATATATAATTACCATAAATCATTTATAATTTTTATTCTTGAAAACGGATGTGATTGTACACATCAACTGCGGTCAAGTTAAAATTCTGTTGAATTAATCATTAGATAGAAAATGATCTCTTAGACCAGGAAAAATACGTGACCGTAAATGTAGTGTGCGCGCGCGCGCACGTGTGCACAAGTTTATGTCAGAATGTATTCGATATACCTCAACAGACTTGACATATTATTACTATTATTATTATTATTAGGTATTTAGTATATACCATATAGTGTTTGAATTTTATTGATCTCAATAGAGGTCTTACTTTTTTAAATGAATACAAACATACGTGTTGATGAATATCGTGAACACGTATCAGAGTCATAATCACGTGAACACGTGAATTTAGCAATTATGTGAATAATTTTAATTGGTATACAAATGTTTATTATTTACTACTTACATCATAATAAATATATATTAACTGTACAAAAAGAGATAATTGTCAACTAATAATATCTAGAATGTTGTTATACGGTATACTCGTATATATGTATATTGCGTTACAAAAACCTTAAAGCGTAAATATGTCAATAATATTATTATAAATCCACTGAAAATTTTAAGCAAACGGGTATCGAAAATTGAACTTAAATTACTCGTTAAACAAAAAGTACTAGCCTCAATCAGTGGCGTATTTGAGGGAGGGAGGTGTACCGAGGTCTCGACTCTCTAAAAAAAAAAAAAGGTTCAAAAGCCATAAATTACTTGCTACGAAGGTACAGAAAAATAGAACATCAGTTTATATCATGGGATTGTAAATAACTCTTCATTTGTATTTATAATAATAATAATAATAAAATAATATAATTGAGACACTTATTTTTAAACTGGGCAATAAATTAATGTTAATATAAAAATTAATTAATTGATTACTAATATTAATTTAATCAAAAAGAAATCGGAACAATGAAATATACATTTTTAAATGCAATTCTAAAGTTGACCGTGACAATACACCGTGTTTGTTATTGTTATACTCACACTATAGTATTACATAATTTCTGTATTCATCTTATTTAGGATACTTTGAAGAATCATATCCAATTACACATTTACCTTTCTTACAACTCGTTTGCGCAAAAATGCACAGCTCGATTGCGCACATATATTTTGGTTACCTGTGACGAAAATCCCTAGTGTCAGAACTCGTTTGCTTATTATCGTTGATTATTATACTACTCCTCGTGATTATGAAAGTTGGTTACTTTTATTATTTTGTTCCATTTATTAACAATAACACTTGCAAGACATTGTATAAGTGCATCTAAAATTTGAACATCCACTCATTAAAACACGGTATTCACTGAATTTATAATTATCAATTTTAAAACATCATTTTCCTCAGTGAGATTCAAAAATATTAGAAATTTTTACGCCATATTAAAGTTTATGTCGTCAACACACTAGTCACCACTGTACCGTCCATATATATATAGAATCCATTCCTACAGTAACTTTACTAAAATTTGTCTGGAAAATCCAAATTTATATAATTATAAGATAATATTAAGATAATATAATTGATGATTTGTACTGCAGTCTGTGACAATATATATATACACGTATCATGTGTGTGAATGTGTCGTTGTGCGCAAACGAGTCGTCGATTTTCAGGTAAAAAACGTTGAATGTGCGTAAACCAGTTACAGTGCGTATAATACCCGTATTTGTATAAAAAAAATTGTTTGTGCACATTTAATTAATATTATCATTGATTGTTTACGAATGTACGATTGTAGGTTGAATAAAACGTGTTAGTTAGACATTGAAGTTCGACGATCCCATTGTTTGTTTATCGTGGCAACGGGTGAATACTCGTCGATAGGGGTTGGTATACGCGATCAAGCGAAAGACAGTTGGTGATGCACATTCTTAAAAGCACGTATTGAATGTATTTCTTACCGCCTGGCCTGTGCTTTGTCAGTTACATCAACACGGCTGCAGTTACCGTAAAACAATATGTATGCATATATATGTGTATGTGTGTGTGTGTGTGTGTGTGTGTATGTGGTTTACTATCGTTAAAATCGTTTTAAACTGGTACACGTAGCGTAGCAACACCGAATCGAAAATAAGATTTCGCATGGCCTATTAATTATATTATCGCGCGCCGGGTTCGCTTTTACGGAACTACGACCCTGTAGCGGTAGCGGCGCCCATTTCGAGTACGAACAAAAATGTTGTACACGTTTGTAATTAGATTCGATTACGGTGTTCGACGAGCGGTAAAAGTTTGATGGTAACGCGTATCAATTAACTTCACGGATGTCAAACGAAAACGAGATTTATGCGTTGTTACGCGCACCGTAAAATACCGTTCAAGGACCTTGTGCCCGTATTTTTTCGGCTTACGGCTGCGCGCGATGCCCACGGATCCGCAAACATCGTGAAATCAGGGGAAAACCGGCTGAAATGCGAATGTAAATGCACTTGTACCGTACTACCAATGCGTTGAAATGCCAAATCGGCAATGGAAATCGTTGGAAATTAATTACGGCGTGCGAAATTCGGGCGGAATCGACGACGACGACGACGACGACGACGACTACGATACGCGCGCGCGCCTTGACACTCGATTATTAGGCGTCAGTAGCACGCACGTCCCGCGAACATTTTTCTTTTTCTTTCTGCCGCGGAGAAGGTCTCTCTTACGATAGGATTGTATAATATACATATATATACGAAGACCGGGGTCGATGTATAATTATGCGAATCGTAAATTAGACGGTGGATGAGGTCGCGACGAATTCGGCATTTTTATGTCGAACACAACGTATTTGTAAACGAACGTATAGTCAAATCCGTGTGCTTATATCTGCGTATCTTGAGCAGATCGACGTATTGCGAACTATGTTTCCATTCGAATACATATGTTTGTGTGCGAGTAACCTTAAGCGGATACTTTCAATCGAATACAGCGATTATGAAGTGCGTAAACGATTCCCCGACGAGCTACGTCTGCATGGATAAATACAAAATATTCTACGTACAGATGTTTGCCCCAGATGAATATCCGCGATCAATATATATGTATCTAAACATTTACTATTATATTGTTTAATTGTAGTACTGTATAAAGTATATTGTATTACTACAGAATATCGCGTACGCGTAATATGTTTTCATGTATTTCATTGTACTCGTTACGTTTCATTATACTTGCCATGCGTTTAAATAATCGCTGTATTGAATTATAATATAATGATCATTACGAATTATTAACGGGAGTGGAGTATCCTACTAACAATGTTAACGTTTCATTGCAATATCGCAAGGATCTCCAAACTTCTTTTACTCAATGGCCACAAAAAATATCAAAAACTTATTAACACAAATCATCTTTAATTTTATCAAAATATAGGTATATAAATATGTTTGCTTTACATTTTTTATAAAATATTGTTACAATATACTTAAATACACTTGATATTAATTTTATTAATTTTTGAAATCATTTTTTTATTCATGAGAAGTATGAAGCTTATGGTTTTATGCTAATATTTGATTGAATTGAGGTTGTATGTTACTAGTTCCAATTTTCAAAATTGTCTAAATTTAAATTTGGCTATTGTGTATCTGGGAGAAATTTATAAAAATCAACTCACGATGTTTGATTTTCAGTGCATCATTATATTGCAAATTAATCATTTCCATTTGAAGGGTAGAAGGTAATTTTTCAATGTGACAACCAAACGGATTTTGAAAATATTTTTTCAGATTTTACGTCAAGGTCAGAAAAACGTGTAAATTGTATTTTAGATTCTTTGTTAAATTTATCACAAGTAAAAAAAATAGTAAAACAATTTATTGAAATTTATGTTTTAAATAAAATAAGTTTTTTCCCTAAATGATTTTACTAATGTGTAAATATCGTAAATAAGAACATCTCTACCTTGTAATCTGAGATTGAAGTCTTTCATATATTTTGTGATATCCATAAAAAAAGCTAATTTCCAAAGCCACTCACTATTTGTAAGTAAAGACAATGGTTTTCAATTAGAAATATTTCAATTTCATTTATTAGCTCAAAAAATCACGATAAAACTTTTCCGCGGCTAATTCATCGAACTGCTATTAAATACGGTATATCTGGGTATTCTGTTTCTATTTCTATTTCTTTCAAAAAAATCTTGAAACTGACAATGTCTAAGTGCACTCGAGCGAATAAAATTTACTGTTGATACAAGAGAAACCTAAAGTTTTTCAGTTAAACCAAGTATAAAGTTTTTCCGCATAATGCCTAATAATACAATGCAAAATCATTGGTTTAAAACCTTCTTTTTCTCAACTCGTAAATATCTGTCCAATTAAACTTTTTTTTGTATCACACATATTTTTTCCACCATCAGTTGTGATACATTTCAAATTTTCCCACTCTAAAAATGATTTTTCAATTACTTTAAATATGTCTATACTTGTCATAGTTCCATGCATTCTAAGTACAGAAAGCAGTAAATTTAAAATTTCTAATTCTTTATTAACACTACGAATAAATAAAAATAACTGTGACGTATCAGATACATCTGTTGATTCGTCAAGTACTATACTAAATTAAATGAACTCGAGCCTTATTATTAACCTGTGCATTTAAATTATTACTAAATCGTCTATTCTACGATAACAGTGTTAGCAGAAAGGTTAATATTTTTAAAAGTATCAACTTTTTCTGGACAAATGTCTTCAACTGCTTGAATTATACATTATTTTATTAGACTTTTCCTCTTTTTGCCAATAAAAGTGAAATACGAAAACTAGCTTTCACAGCAGCTTTATCAATATTATTTTGTTATTTAAATATAATTGTTATGATGAAAAACTATTTTGAAATGACTTTAATTTGTCTAAATATAATATCCCGGTAAATTTGGAAAAAGTTGTCTTATATTTTGTTTCATAATGTCTTCTTATTCTTTTAGTACAAAAATACTTTCTTTGCAAATTGAACTTATTATTTTGTTACCCGAACGAATGATCAAATAATCCAACGACCACTTTTCGTTGAAACACGACATTCTGATTCTGTTTTCCTTTTCAAACGTAGCTTGGAGATCCTTGCAATATCGTATCGGACACAACGCCCTATCGTATTAGTAACCACATTCAGAACTGCTGTGCAGCAAAGGCGTATCGGACCCTCCCCATTGAAATTTCTGCATACTCAACGATTTAATAGTAAATAGTATAATAATAGTATATAGTTTATTTTAATTTCCCATTATCTT
The DNA here is from genome assembly GCF_003268045.1 of Sipha flava. Lineage (NCBI taxonomy): Eukaryota > Metazoa > Arthropoda > Insecta > Hemiptera > Aphididae > Sipha > Sipha flava. The sequence goes on along the minus strand of NW_020272948.1, from coordinate 321,089 downwards.
CAATATACAAAGTTTATAGACTATATAATATACCTATAATGTATAAACCATACTATAGTATATTAATAGTAATTTGTTGGTATTGAGTTAAATTATAATTATAATTAGAGAACAGACGAAATAAAAATTCTGGACTCCCCCCCTCCCATAAATAATTCCTGGATACGCTCCTGCTGTGCAGTTCCGAAGGTGTTACATAACGTGACAATGTTCCACGCTTTTGTCGAACAACGACGATTCTCTACACGCAATTTGGTCGTTTGTGTGGTGCAGCGATAATGCGAAAGAGACATTGGGTGTTTTTAAAGGTTACGCGACGTCTTATTATTGTCATTATTATTTTATTTTATTATTTTCTCATAAGAGATGGATGGCAATTGAAAATAGTACTATCAATGTTTACGTATTATTATGTACGTTAAAGGTCACGACGCGACGTTGAGAGTCGATATCGTAGTCCGTCTTCAACTTCAGCATCTACACATCGTATTGTTAAGTATTCCTAAGTTGTCGTTAACCTCGAAAAATCTATAATGGTTGTACTACATCATCATTATGAAATGTTTGACAATTATGGTTGATTGAACTGTACGTTTTAGTAGGTATAAGAAAAATGTTATCAAAAAAAAACACTAGATTTTTGCTTGTCGTGACCAACGGGACTACTATAATAAACACATCATCATTTTGTAATACACCAGCAGTAAATACTAAAAATAAACTTGTTCATGATCTTAATAATATTTGTTATTTATTTGTATATTATTGTTATTTTTATTTTGTACTAGTTTCTATTCCAACTTTACTGGTAGACACATTTCATATTTCATAGCACATGTATTGTTTAACCCTTTCAGACCCCGTAAAATAACAACTCCAAAAAGAAAAGGCAGGCCTAATAAAATGTCTACAGATAGGAATACAAGATGTTCATCTAATTTTGAAAATGTATGCACACAAATATTACCACAAATAAATAAAAATTAAGAACTGACAGTCCTATACCTCCCGATGCAGTAACATATGACACAAAAGATCATTTGCCTGGTATTGATATAATGGTTAGTTAGGTTAATATATTGGTACTGTTATAACTTGAAAATTCCTACAAAATGCAAACATCTAAAATGTTCATGAAAATATCGAACACACTTTTTTTGCGAAAAATATAAAGTACATTTGTGTTTGGCTTCAGGGAGAAATTTTTTTGCTGATTTTCATATTATGAAGTAGAGACATTCAAATTATTCAAGAACAGGATTTTATTTAATTTACAAAAGTTTTCTATTTATTTTATTGTTTTTATATTAAGATTTTAAAAATAGGTTGTATACTGTTAATATTTGAAAATTTTTTTTATTTATTTGATTAGAATTAAGCATGTAAAGTTACAATTATCGAAAAGGAATAATCGATTTTTTAATAAATAAATAATAAAATAAAAATAATTTACCTACAATATTGGTATACTTAATTTTCATCTGTTCAAGCTGATGGGTCACTTTTGTGACCCTACTTGTTTTCTTGGTAAAAATAATTAAAACTACCTAAAAATTGGTGAACATTATTTTTTTTATCTGTTTATACAATTAATGAAAAAAACATTTTTTTTTTTTTTATGAAAAAAAAACTCAGGTTTGAAAGGTTTAATATTATTTGGTTATAATATAGAAAATTGCTAAATTTATAGCTAAAAGGTAAAACTAAAATATTTTGTGCCTGATATAGGTTGTGGGGAACTTAGCCTCAAGAAACAACTCGGTGTGAATAATTTTAGCACACCCTAATTTTAGTTTGAATGTACGCCTATGGTGTTATACAAATGTATAACGTAACGTGCACGCCTATGCAGTTCGTTGAAAATGTAAGAATAACTGGTCGGTAAAACTACGCAATGAAAAATGTTGTCCGTGTAACCGTTCGCATACTGTATTTCCACCGAACTACAAAGAACCCGTTTTCAACACTAAGCTCTTTTTTTTTTTTTTCTTAAAATTATCATAAATTACACAAAGAAAAACCTAAATCATTTACATCTATTTATTTCAAGCTAATAATAACCTTTATTAGAGATGGAGAGTAATATATTAACAATTTATAATTATTTTTTGGCATTTTAAGACATAGGTTGTATTATTCAGATAATGAAATAGGTTTGTTGAACAGAAAAAATGTATGCCGTAGATTATGAGAAAAATTTAAGTTTTTAGTTACGTATTCTATGTTTGCTAGTGGTAGTAATCATGATTGCGTGTTGTTGCGTGTGCACAGGTTCGGTAACGGCCACGTTGGGAGATGATCCAGCTTGCACGGTAGCCCGCGAACGTGGCATCCACGATGGAAAGTTCAGTGGCAACAGTGTGGCCGAAGTACGGGATGGTCACCTGTTGATCCGATGGGACGGGCCGGCCGGCTACTGTTGGAAACTGTTGCTCCGGTACCTGAACCTCACGCCCTCCGAACACGCCACTTACGGTTTCAACCTGGTCAGACCCGGTTGCGGATCGCCCATCGTCACCGTGGTGGTGAGTACAATAATATGATATGATAATATTATATATTTTTTAAATTACTTTGTTTGTATTTTTAAAAAACCACTGATTTCATAAAAAATATCTAATCTTATTCGGAGAGATCATATAGCTTTTACTTGATCTCTTCAAAAAAGTATACTTATATTATTTATTATTTTACTACGACTCGTTTCCAACGAACACATTTTGAGGTCAGCTTTTACGCCCTCACAAGGTGTGTCCACTTACTTTCAGCATTTTTTTGTAGCTACACTAAAATCGTAATCCATTATAATTTAAAAGTAAAAAAAATATATTCTTTATTTGAAGGGTGATTAAAAATAATGAATTTATTATGTAGAATATATGAAAACTGGATAATTTGATTTTTAAACAATCAAATTTTAGGTGAAAAGAATGATATTTTTTTAGGCTCTCTTTAAATTCTACCCATGTCAATCTTTTATCTAGACTTAGTTCGATATATTTAACAAATGATGAATCTGGAATTTGAGTGCCATATATAAATACTTTGGAGAGACAAGGGGTATGGTATAAATGTTGTGAATAATAAGGTAGAGGATATATCCATGAAGGAATGAAAGATGTTGGCTCTATTAGAAAGTGCTTCACCAAAATCAATTTTGAAATGGCGATTTTGAAATGAAAAAAAAATGAATAACAATGATTTCTACCTCTCTCTACCTATATATTCAGTTAAGGACATCAGTGTGTTCCATTGTAATGTATTATGTCATATACTTATTAAACTGGGCTCGGAATTTAAGGCATTTGTATATTTGTTTAGCAAGTGCATATTACAATTCTGGTTAGATACAAATTCGATCTATAGTACATAGATTATAAATATAAAAATGTTTGTTGCATAATTTTGCAGGCCCGTATTTAAAAATTTGACGCCCCCCGGGCATATAATTGATGCCCCCTCCCAAATAAATAATAATAATATAACACTTATTATTTCGTCCATAATCGAGATTTTTTAATATTAAAATATAACTTATTAATGAAAATCGTTTAATACTTTTTTTAAATAACAAATTAAACAAATTATAACATAATAAAACATACAATTTTTTTTCATTAGGTACATAATTTTTAAAATTAATTTTGCTAAAATATTTTGCCGCCCCTGAGACTTGACGACGCCTCCGAGCACGTGCCTTCCCAAGCCTCCTTTAAATACAGGCCTGTAATTTTGCATATTTTAGATTTAATAACTGTATATGCATACTTCATAGATTTAACGATTTTTTTTTTACAAATTTATATTAGATATATGACAACCAAAATTTTACATTTTATATCGCTTGACCAAATTAATTAACTCTTCCGTGATTATTTTAGTATTGCTCCCAACGAACTTAACAAATGATTTTATCTTTATCTTCATGAGAAATCGTACTTTTTATCGCTGACCGGTCCGAATTTATTTACATCAAAATTTACCAAGGTTTTATTATTGTACAATAATATAAAGAATCGTTATCAGTATTTATACATCACACAAGACGATTGGACTAACGTGAATATTGTTTAGATTGTATAGCAGGAAGATACAACAATACTCGAATGTGCAGTGCTTATTTTTTTCCCTTATGTAAATAATTTATGTGAGTTGTATTTTATTCAATAAATTGCATATTTTTGAATATTTTCTAAATTTTTGCTGCACATTATACCACATATCATATTTATTAATGCATATGTATACGCATATATGAGTAGTTTTTATAGCCTAAATTTACATTCGTTTTCCATAAGCATCAGTGGTTCAGTGGTAGAATGCTCGCCTGCCACGCGGGCGGCCCGGGTTCGATTCCCGGCTGATGCATAAAAATATTTTTTATTTCTCAGTTACTAAGTTTAATTTAATTCAATAAAGTCATCTATATCATTGAAGGTGACGACGTAGATTTATTTATTTTTCATATCCCATATAAATGAACATTTAATTGCGTTTAAAAAATTTGTATTGAATTAAAATCATAAAGTTTTCGAAGCCATTATAGTTATAATTATAACCTACTGTTGATAGATATTAAACAAGAATTTATTATTAGATACGCTCTTTTTATACTGTTCAATCTTTCGGGACGATAAAGATTATATTCCGATTTCCAGGGATGTATTGATAAAAAATGTCTTGGGTATACGCTATTTTCTAAAAATAAATACCCCAAAATTTTTTTTCACTACATATGCTAAATAATACTAGTATACTATTCTTCAACTTAATACATACACAGACTTTTCATATAGACTGTGGTAAATGCTAAAACGTTCTTATCACTTATTAACTATTATTTCATACAAATCTATTTACATAATATTTTATCTAATATTTACACTTTAAAAAGAAGAACAATTTAATTTTGCAAATTAAAATAGTTTTATTTTTTAAAAAGCATTTAACAACAAATTGTTTGTTAATATATGACCAACAATATATATTTACAATATAACTACAAGGTAATTTCGATGGCCCTGCGCCCAGGAAACTATTCATGTTTAATTTGACCGCGGTTAACGAAGAACTTACGGTGTAACATGCTTGAAAATCAGTCAACAGTTCCAGCGGACCTATTTGAAGTGTTTCGACATAATCTCAGCAGGGGTGTAAAACGAATAGGGCACAACATGAATTATGGATTTCTACCGATTTTTAGCCAAAATTCTTGTTATGTGCGTTCTCTCAAATTGCTCTTTATTAATATTTCAACGTGCATGAAACATCCTCTCATCTTTCACCAATTGATTTAATTATAAACTCTCATATTGTAATCTTCTGAATATACACACATAACAATACGCTGATAATTGTATCCCTCGTCAATCTGATTGGTTTCATAATTTGTTGGTGATTATTTTATTAGTTTTGTATTGAAGGCTATTTTTTGAAGTGCATGAGTTAATTGAAAAAGGAAAAGACAAAAAAAGTATGGTAGAGAAGAAAAAAGAATGGAGGTTTCCCGTAAAAAATTTGGTTAGTTAGTAAAAAAATTTATTCCGGTACCGGGAATCGAACCCGAGCCTCCTGGGTGAAAGCCAGGTATCCTAGCCACTAGACCATACCGGATTATTGTTGATAGTTAGACAAACAATTTTATTTAACAGCCAAAATAATTGTAAAAAAAACTAAAAGAATATCAAAGTCACGTATAATTTTATTATATCATTTCACACTCCGGCAATAACCATAATGAATTAAAGTTATAAGCAGGGTTGGGATTTTATAGCACTTACAATTGCATAAATATGCGTTATAATATTACCTTAAAAATCGCTAAATAAGCTCTAAAAATATGCAATAAAACAACAAAAAAAAAAGGAAATTTATTAATTAATAATTTTATACGAGCACGCAAGACGAATGTGGACTGTATAAAGTGAATTTTACACTCGTTCGTTGATAATCGGCTATTAGTAGAAATCGACAAAAAAACCAACAAAATCAGCAGATAATAAAAATTAGAACCAAATAACTAAAACGAAATTATTGTATTATATTATACCTACTTGTATATTATCGCTGTAATTGTACATAGTTGCATTAGCGTAATTGGTCTATTTACTTAATCTATACATTTATAATTTAATTTAAAATTAAAATTAAAATGAATCTTGAAAATTCGATTAACAAAAATCAAAAAACACGTTTACCAAAATACAATTTCATAAAATATGCCCGATTTTGATTAAAACACAGGTAAAAGGCAAAAAAGTCTCAAAAATCCAAAAAAAGCACTATAAACTAAAAAAAAAAATAAAATTTTTTATTTGAGTTCTCTGTATCATGAAACACATTTTTAGCTAACTCTACTATTTTTTAAGCATCTTATAAGAAATATGCAAATGCTATAAAATTCCAACCCTGGTTATAAGTATTTAGAAATTAGAATAACTAAAAACGTAGCCTAGGAATTAGAAATTTTTACGCCCGGGTAAAATGTTAAAATTACGCCCTATCATAGACCAATAATCAAATTCTCTTCTCGAGAATTTTTTTCTAATAATAATATACAATCATACTTAATGAGTTTTAACCTAATATCAGTATTTAACAAAATTAAAAATATCAAATTAGTTGTTAATTATTACAAAAATTAAACCCTCTAAAATTTCACGCCCGGGGATGAATCCCCATCTTCCACCCCTAGTTCCGCCCCTGATATTTATACAAGTGTATGGCGTCCATGCAATCGAATTAATGAAATCCATACACGTTTACCGTATGCGTGCGTGTACCTAAAACATTTTTTTCATACTTTTCATCGACCGCGTGTAATATTGTCGATGTTTATAAACGCGGGGCGTTCCGATCCGGAACAATATGTCGCGTCCCCGTACTTTAGGCAAGCCGTTGCACACAATTTGAAGCGAGATTACGATTATAAATTGATATTTACCGACCCCGATAGCGCCGTACAAACACACTCGACAATAGTGCTTCAACAGTGGGACCTATAAATAATAATATTATAATGACTAATGTATTATAACGCTGACACGCTGTAGAAAATAACACAATAATAATACAGTTGTGTGTGGGTACCTGTCTAACTTTTATTGTGTTTGGGCAGAGTTCACTTATGTGTATGTTTTCACGTTGCCGCCGTAGTGCATATGTGTACATATTGATTAGGTACCTATTATACATTGTTATAGAACGCATACGCTTGCGCCAGCACAATAAGCGTACGAGTGTGACTTTGTTCGGCCGGTCGAAAGAGTCTTTTCAAATCACGACTTGTACAGACACAAATGCGTTCGCTGGACACATAATTATGGTGTATAAATCACAGCGGCTCTGTTTTTTATTTATTTTTTTTCCTGCTACGCATAGGTGTACCCCCACATGCTACGTGTACGTGTTATAAAATATTGTTGCGCAAGAGTACACCACCGATAACTGCACCCGAATCCACGGAATGCAATAAATCCAGTCCATGTCACCAAAGCACACACTGTACACGCGCAAAGCATGAAATATCTCGATTTTTCAAAACCGGCATTCGGTAAAACAAATATTTTAGAAATTGTTGGACTGCAACCATAGGCGCAACTAGGAGATTTGGCCCCTCTTCCCCATAAATATTCCATGTTCTACATGGCATACTGCATACCATAGACGTATAATAGAATTCCATGGGCGTCCCCAGGGGGGGGCAAGACGGGGCACTTACCCCCCCCCCGGAATAATGTTATTTCCACATAAATTGGTAAAATTCCAAATGATAAATTAGTTTCTAAAAATAGGTCTACTAAGTTTCCATAACATATTATGTCAACGCACGGCTGACGGCTATCTATGAAAACTATCATTAATAATAATCGGACTATTTTATCTTAATGTATTTTTTGAGTAATGTTTTAATTGTACATTATACATAAATGTCAGTAATGTTTTAATTCATAGTTTTAATAATGACGAAATATAATAATTTACTATAAATAAAATGTATAAAAAAATTTTCATTTATTTTTTAAATTAATTTTGCCCCCCCCCCTAGAAAAATGTCTGGGGACGCCCATGTAGAATTCTATTATACGTCTATGCTGCATACAGCATACTTAACTCACAATAGTGTTACATGCATAAAAATACACATTGTAGCAGTGCTTGATTTGGCAAAATTAAAGAAGAGGGACTCTGTTTGCTTGAAAAAAATTTGCGTCCCCAAAACTTGTTGAGCGTTATAATTATAACGTATTTATAGTAGGGGGACGCTAAAATTTATAAAAATTAGAAGGGGTACTCCGTCCCCCTGCGTCCCCGCTCAAGTCGAGCACTGCATTGCAGTAAATCCAACTTGGCTCAGAATCTAAAATATATTAAAGGGGTCGGAGCCAGTGCAGTTTTAATTCTCAAAAACATGTCTTACAGGAAAAAACTCTCACGCCCTATAGAACTGTCGAATTTTGTTAATTTTTTTTTTATTCAAAAGAAGAAAACATTTCGCAGGTCGGTGTTGCTACAATCAACGTGTATGTGATGTACAGACGACGACGACAAACAAATGCGTTGAAATCCTCCTGAAATGCGTACGAACGCATGAAAGTACTTCCATCGCCTAATACTTTATGTGTGACGCATCTTAACGTACTTACGTGTGTGGTTGGTATACTCACGTTTTATCTTTTTTTTTCCTTTTTCGATTGAAATTTCTAAACGCATGTGTGTACATTTGTAGCAGTGTTTTTGTTTTTCTAAAACCGCAATATATTCGCTGGTGAATGATGTGACACGTTCCTGTAACGTTCTTAATAATTATTGTCTTTTTTTTCGGCGTACCTACTTGGACACAATAATGTGTGATCACCGTTCGAATTGGATCAATTTATTTTTTCAAAGGCAGCTGTAAACTGCAGTACTGTTCTTGTATTAATAACCGGAATAAACCACGAGTAGGTACACATTTTTTTTCTCCCGATCGTATATCAAAACAAATCATACATTTTCAAGAATAATTGTTCACAGTGGTTAGCGATATAAATGCGCTCGACATACCTATTGTCTATTATAACGACGCAGAACTAGGTACGGTACTACAGTCGTACACATTGTTTTACGGAGTTCAACAAGCACACCGTACACATTACGTACAGTTATTGGATTATCGATTTACATACTGTAACGTGTGACTATCGGTGTTCGTTGAGAAAATCGAACATACGCCGACGCAGTTATCGAGTGGAATCCCTGCGATGTATAGCTGGCCGGGCCGGTTCTGCATTAGGTACTCAAAAGTTCACTGATCAATATTTGTAGCCCTGTTGCGGGATTCCGAGGGTTCTTCGATCTCGTAAAATCTATATACATATATATATATATATATATATATATATATATATATATATTTATATTTATCAAATGAGCGATGATGTTCATCACTTAGATATAAAATATTGTGAATTAAATGTATTCACCCGATATCGGACCCCACAGCGTTGGTCCGAATGGGAGGCGGAGATGACACACACGACTTGATATTGTTAGGATTTTCAATTGCTCGCGCCTAGATGGTAACCCGTGCCAACTGTTATGTAATTGACAGTTAACGTCGTGAGCGCTATGTCTCCCCTCGTCGTACAATAATATACTCGACATTCGAGAGCCGATTCGGCTAAAAAACGTGTTTAGGCTTGCGTAAGGCAACAATATTATTACCTAGTTAATACGATGGGTTTAGATAACATAGCTGCGACCAATCTGTCACACAACAGTCCACCGTTTTGTTTGGCTTCAGGACCGTATTCATTGCAGGGCAAGAGGGCATGGGCCAGGGGCGCATATTTTAACACTGCTTATGTATTATTTTTCACGAAATATGAAAAATATGTAGTTAAAACAATTTCATTTGATAATGTCATTGATAAATTGCCCTCTATAAGAGCAGGAAAAGTACCATTGTAATTAATAAATTTAACATCAACTAATATAATTATAATACAAAAACATTTGCAGAAAATTACATGTTTTTTTAATGTATTGATTGTTTATATTTTAAAGTAATACAAATAGTTATTAAAGTTTATTAGTAATTATTACCTTGTATACTATGTTTTTGTAAATGCTTTATATCTCAAATAATTTTTTGTACAAAAATGCAACTTTCTATTGGTGGGGGAGGGGGAGGGGTTGGCAAATACATTAATTTGCCAGGAGCGCCACCAGACCTCAATATGGACCTGTTTAGTATGCAACGGGTCCGTGGACTTGGTACCGGAGCCGATGATTTGTATTTATATACATTCGTTCGCCGTCGGTTGGTCGAGGACACTCAGGGGGGGATGAATTTACATAAAAGAAGGAATCGAAAAAACGTCCAATAGTGTTGTCGGTTGAAAAACATGCGCGTACGATATTCAAAAATAAGGATTATAATACGTACCCTGCGGTCGTGTAACAATCACATAAGTACAAAGTGAAAATTAGGTACGATTGGTTAGAGCCAAGTTGAATAGACTCACCTGAATGGTGTACTTAGATCGATTGATCTATTGATAATTGATAATTAATATTTCTAAAAACTATAGCTATATCTAGTACTTTAAAAATTATTATATTTTTCAGGTGGATACCGAAACGGACTATCATCATTGGATTACAACTATTGCCGGACAACTTTTGAGTCAAACACCTTTGGAAAATGTCAAATATCTTGACATACTCGGTATTGTCTCAGACCACACACCATGTCGACAATACTCATTATCAAGTTCAGCACCAGTATCTGCATCCAAGCCCAAAAAGACCAATTTGGATATGCAAGAAGTTAACAATAATCAAACTTTATCATACAGGACTGGTACACGTATGTTCAAGAAGAATGTTTCACACTTGCCGGATTTAATTAGAGAGTGCGAACAATCTCGCAGGTCACCTGCCAATGAGTTTTCAGATCTTACGCCTGTTAAGCAAAAGCGTATGATGTTTGAAGGTTCGCTAATGTGTCCATCAAAAAGTGTAGACAATTTGCACCATATTTCACCTTCCACAGCGAAAATCAAGTCTAAATCAATGTACAATTTGGATCTGAGCGCTGTTCCAGTAAAGGACATTTGTAGATATTTTGAAAGCAGGTTCAACGTCAATGAAAAAAATACCATTCAATTCAGATCACTGCATTAGCTGTATACATATTATAGATAATAGAAGTGAGATGAAAGGTGTAATGCTTAGATGGAAATAATAAAAAATTTCTAAAGATTTATGAAACTATTATTATAATATATTACTTAATGTATACTCTTTAGTCATTAATAAATAATTATGTGTTTAAATAAATGAAAAAACAATTAAAAATCTTATAATCTTATGATTTTTACAAATGTTGAGCTAAAAATAATAATAAACATTTGCCCTCTTAACAATATCAAAAACAAATTAAAACTTAAATATTGTCTTAAAAAAGGAGAGAAATTATATAACTAGATGAAATCATTGAGTTCTATCCAAGAATAAATTATTCCTACATTTATTTGTTATTTAATGACTACAACATGTACTGTTTTGTAAAAAAAACTAATTTTCACCAATTGAAGTACATCTAATTCACCAATTATGTATTAAAGACACATTACATTAAACAAAAAAAACTAAAATGTCAGTACTGCAACTATATAACTGTATGATAAATAGGATTTTTAAACCCCCAAAACAGCCACACAAAAATGTATAACCTTTTAGTTATTTACAACACAGTAGAAAAAAGAAATGTATTATTCATAATTTTGAAGTCCATTTGAAAGCACCAATGGTAGCATATGTACTTCTCATCTGAAAGATCAAGTATCTGTTAGATATAGTTAGACTCCGTTGAATATACCCTGCTAGTCTGAAAATATCAACAAAATATGATATTGGTAAATGCATTATGTTGCACTCATATTATTGATGTTAGTCAATGGTAAACACAGTGTTTAAATTAAAGTAGTTATAAAATTGATCTGAATATTTACCCGTAGTTAATAAATAATTATCTTTGGACGTTGAATCCAGTGCATCATCATACTTGGAATGTGTCAGATCAGACAGTTCCTCAAAATGTTTCTGTCGTTTGCGCACATTCCAGTGTAGGCATTCAGCTAATGAATCGAACCAGTCAGTTATCTGGTCCTGAGCACATATTGATGGTACTGAATAAATGGATGTAGTTACTCGCAAGCTGCAAATATAATAAAATAATATAATAATTTAATTAAAACCTGGTAAGTATTCCAAGAAAATCAAAGAAAAACCAAAACTTAAGCAAATGTATACACATGGTTATCGTATTATATTTCAATAGTATTAACATCTATTTGATTAGTATGGTTAAATGGTTGTCGTGCAGTATTAATAAGTATAAAATATGTTTTAAAGAATGTAATTTGTACTTGATAAATATTATATAGATCTTTTTTGAAAAAAAAACAACTAACATTTTTGATGTTGTATAATATAGTATACTGTTTAAGTCACTTATGTGAACATTAAATTAAGTTTACTGTGCTCATAATCTATCACCAATTATTATTCTACATTTCATATAGACCGACCTATCGTCTGCACATAATTCCTGTTGATTTCGGCCATCAAATGAAACCCAAGCGGTTGATCGGGCATCTGGACTCAACATAATCTGTAACAAGTATCCTGCTTTATCAGTAACAAAATTATAACCCGCATAACATTCACTATTTTCATTAGTAGAAGCCAATTGACTTATTTTTTATTAGATATACCATTATACTAAATTTACTTCAAAATTCTTAAATTTAACTAGCATAAATTTTAAATATTAAATCAACAAATAACTAAAAATATTTGAGTTTAAAATGATAACCATGTGCAATTCAAAAGCATTTAAACAAACATAAGCACATTCATACACAACAGCTATTTAAATTTGACTTTAAAATGAGTAAAATTTTCAATATTTTCTCTCCTATTACCTATCACCATGAAAAATCTCTTGCCGACTACGACCATCAAATGAAACCCAGGCCGTATTGCGACTATCTGGTGATACCATTATCTATATAAAGAAACAAAATATAGCCTAACTGCGTTTATCTCTTTAAATATTATTTATGTGTATATGTTTAATAAATTACAAACTAATCAAAATTCTAAAAAAACAAAGTAGATTCCACACCATGAGTGTGAATAAATTAATATTTAAAAAATATAATTTATCCTTTTGGTACCAGTCATAAATAATTATTAGTATTCACATTAACAAAATAACCTACATATCTATACACATCAATAACAATTTAATTAAATGGTTCAAAAGTTCAAGATTATTAATTAAATTTATTCTTCTTCTTAATTTAAAAATAAGTATTATTTATTACACCAATTTTAATGTATACTAATAATTTAATAACTTTTTCAAAATCTAATACTTATCATTTTACAATTTGTTAAATAATGCATTTAAAAATTAATTCATACTTAACATAATTTTGATGAAAAATGTTTTAAAATATCTAACAAATATTAAGAATACAAATCTGATACTTGCTTATCTTTAACTTAATATTATTTTCAAAATATTAAACTAATAAATATTACATAATATTAGGTAAAATAAGTAATTTAAATTTGTCTTTCATATTCTATAATTGAAGGTACTAGAAATAAAAAAAGTTAGTTCATTAATTTCAAGGGCATAGCGATGAAAGTTTCTCAATTGTATGTAATTTAAATGATTGCTTGAGATACTTAATTATTTTAATTAAAAAACGATAATTTATTTTACTTATTTCAAAATTTTTATGATAACAGTAGATTATATACTGAAATTAAAATACATTTTTTAACATTTTTTTTCCAACATTTCTTATTAAAATCATTATTATTTCAGTTATGTTACGACCATTACCGTCATCTCGGTGTGAATTTAAAAAATCAATTAAAATATTATTTTGGTAAACTTTAAAAATTATTTCCAATCTCAAATTATAAAAAATATCAAGTAAAAATATTGTAAGATATTTAACGTCATACATATTCATAGACTATGTAATAATAATTAAATTATAAATTGAACTAAAATAATCCCATCATTCAACTATAAATAGGTGTGGAATCCCTTCAAAATAATAATTTACTTTTAATTCAACACCAGCTGGTACTACTATTGGCCTGAATGACAAAGAATGAGGACATATAGGTGTCACCATAATAGCTGGAACACTTGGGTGAATCATTGATGCACCAGCTGCAACTGCATACGCCGTACTTCCAGTTGGTGTTGAAACAATCAAACCTAATTACAAAAATAAAATATCAGAATTAGACACATACACTTACATGATTATATTTTTATCAATTGTCGAGCTATAATATTTTATGATCAAGACTAATGGAAACAAAAATCTATGAAAGTTCATAAAAAATTATACACGTTCATACGTGTATACAATGTAAATTTATAACAATGACCCTTAAAAACCATCAATAAATGTTCTAAAAACTTGCCGAAAATTGCCTAAAAAAAAAAAAAAAAGCACTTTGCATTGAAATTTAGACCCTACTTATAATAAATGTGGGCAATTATAATTTTTTTTTGATGATAGACAACACACATACACACACACATATATATCAGTTAAATTTTTGGAAAATCATATAAATTAATATATATATATATATTATATCAATTACAGAGTATTCATTGTGTAAACACAATCAAGAAATTATTTAAAATTTGTTTATTCAATAGTTATTTAAAATATGCAGTGATAAAAACATCACAGATGCTGAATTTAACAAGTTGACTGCCACGAGGACCATATTTGGTACTCACGTGGTTTGTCTCCTGTGCCACACATTTTAAACACGTTTTGTTCTACAGGCTTTGAGTACCAATTCTGGTACTCACACCATTTGACTCTCAGGGTTTGAGAGTCAATTTGGGTACTCATTTTTTTTGGTGATTACGTCACTGAGAACCTTTTCTGATGCTCAATTCGTTTAATGGAGTAGAAAGAGGAGAAAATTTCAAACTGAATACAGCAAACAGCCCATGTTAGCATCTGTCTAAAAATACAAGAGCGCACGAGACAAACACAGCGAGTACCTATTCTGGTACTCAAAGCGTTTGAGAACAGCTCTATAAAAACACCGTGGCAGTCAACTTGTTAAAGATGAACTTTAACTATCTTGGTGGGATATTTAGTCTTTTATAATACAAAACTACAATTATAAAATATAATATTTTATTCTGTTTTTTTGTCATTCAATAATATAATAATAACTAAACATTATTTAAAAATAAAATATGCATTACCATCTCCTTGGACAGATGTAATGTGTTTTCCATCCAAAAACAAGTCAATGTTTGACAGATATGGTGATGGCCCACGGTCAATAACTACTTCATTCAACACAAGTAAATTTAATGGTGGTTTTTCTTTATCCTCATTTTTCCTAACAATTATGCATCTCAGTCTACTGCGTAATGTCAGCGCAGCGTGTCCTTCTAGTACATTGGTCACTTGCTGTTGAAAATTATCGAACTTAAAAGGTGTCAAAAATCCAAGTGAACCCAAATGGAACGCCATAATTGGTGGTACAGATTTCTAAACATAAACACAATTGTAAACACGTTGCAAAACAAAGTGTTTACATGGCGTACCTGAAACAATAGACTAGCATAGAGCAGTGTGCCGTCCCCGCCTAGGCAAATAATAAAGTCTATTTTATCGGTCAGATCGTCTTTGCCATCTTGGAATGACTTAAGTTTCTCTCGTATTTCCATAAAGCCTGAGTTGCTAGTGAGCATAGTGTCTTCCATCACTGAGTGCTCAACGAATACAATCATGCTTTTCTCCTAGAGCACGAAACTGGATGATGAGTAACAAGGTAAAACCAAAACAATGATAGACAGCAGTACTGTGGTACACAGCACAGCGCTTACCTGTATCAGCCATCTGACGAGTTGTATGAACGGCGGTAACACGGACATGTCTCGAACTTTTTTTATCACCAACACCGACAGTGGATTCTTGTACCACGTAAGACGTTGGCTGGCCGGATCCTGGACCGTTCTGGTGAGATCAAATAAAACGAAAAAAAAAAAAAGCACACTATAAGTAACGAAGTTGGCGTTGGAACTGGGCGTTTGCAGGACTCACATGACCATCGCGGAGTTCTTCATGATACGGCCACATGGTCCGAACTGTTGGACGGGGCTGGGGGCGTTCAGCGATCGCGTCCTCCTGAAACACAAGACGTGAGCAAAACCTGGTCAGTGGGTATTACGATCATCTCCGCGGACGGCAATGGGAGGGGCGCGCGGTGAACGGGCATTCGGGAACGGGCAGTTGGGCTTACGGATCCACGTCGTCCGTCTCGCCAACGTCGTCGTCATCCGTCCCGCAAACGTCGTCGTCGACCGCGATCACCACGTCATCGTCGGCCGGGTCGTACGGGACCGCGGCCGAGTCGTCGTCGACGTTCATGACGGCGAGCGACGGTGACTGAATCGCGACAATCCGCCGGGGGCCGTCTTGTTTGCACGCATTGTGTGATCGACGGCGACGGACACGGAACCGGAGAGAAGACTCCCGTTGTCAGTGGACGGCGTTTTTAAAGAGGCAAAACGAACGGTACGGATAGACAGAAGAGATTAGTATTGTTGTTTTTATTAAATATCCGTATTATTGCTGAGACGACAATGCACCGCGGTGATCGAGACGATTGATAAGCCGGTCACAGGGGTCGGCAGGGTCGACGGCGGTTCAATAGTCGATAGCACAACGAAAATCCGATTACAAAAAACGTTGATTGTCGCGTGGCCGCGTGCACGTCGAGCCGACCGGGTTTCGTCGCCGCTAGAGCGCGCTCGTCAACGTTCTCATCGGCGGCGATCCGGCACGAAGCGGTCACGTGTTGTCACTCGTTCGGCGGCGGAAGAACAAAAATCCTCTGATTGTCACTATTTCCTGCCGAAATGGTTATAATCGCGATTGGAACGGAGAACTGACAGAGAGTTTGATGACGAGTATCAGCCACCTACCGACCGAGCTATATCTATGACTTTTGAAAAGTTTTAAAACGTTGAGTTTGGATTTATGACTTGTAATAGTTCGTTCCATAGTCTCATGGTTATACATCCTGCCGCCCGTTATTCGTTTCATTGTCCCGTTTTTCCCAGGGGAATCTTCGAGACGTTAAAATGTCCCGTTTTCAGAAATCAGTAAAAATGATGATGGTGAATTATAATGTTTTTTGATGAATTATTGTTTTTATTATAACCGGTATGTTTGCATGCGACGTGCGTGCACTGTATTATTGCATGGTGGACAGTGAATACCAGGGGGAGTGGTGCATCAGGATACATAACTATTAACTACACTAATAATATATAAACACCGCAATATCAACGTAACATTATTTTCATAGTTCATTATTTCAGTGTTACAGTAATCGTTTACCATTTTCTTTACGTAGACTCTTATGTATAAAAAAAAGTTGTTCATAATAAAAATGAATCACTTATAAATAATTGTAATTAATTAATTACATTTTGTTTTTTTCCTTAAAACCAAAATAGTATTTTATTTTGTTAATTGTTAAATAAAAAAAATTGTTTATAATCAAAACTATGAAGATATTATTTTTTTTATTTTGTCCCGTTTGGACAAGAAAAATATATAGTCACCTTAGTCATACGTATTGTTTTACCGTGAAAGAAAAATGTTGAATTCAGCTTCATTTAGTTGTAGTTTATGTTCCCATTAACATGATCCACCCCTAGAAATCTCAGAGGCAACTGCCTCTCGTAGTGCCGGATTAAACATTTGTGGGCCCTTAGGCAATCAAAATTTTGGGCCCTACAAATATATTTTTTACATACATCTTTAAAATTACTATCCAATAATTAAAATAAAAAGCTTTAATAATAACCAACTATTATTAATTAATAAAATCATATTTGTTAATTTTTTTTATTTGCGAGAAAAATGATTTACTTATTATATTATTCCTATTTTTTTTTTCAAAATAATACTATCATTATTATTGCATATAACACCTACAACTTGTATATTATACTTCGTAATGACTTTTGTCCCGTAAATTCGTAAATAAAATACTGGTATTATTAATTAAAAAAAAAAAAATATAGTTTTCCGTTTTCACAGGGCTTCTTAAATGAGTGAGGCCCTAAGGCGGGCGTCTATTTCGCCTAATGGGTGATCCGGCACTGGCTTCTCGAAGATTTGGCCACGCCACTATGCTTCCTGTCCGTTGCCACGTCTTTAGCGTTTAACCCTTTGCGCGTATTTGTTCGGTAAACGTTTTTTGTGCTGAACAATTAGACACGACACGTCAGCACCGCGGTTTTCCCATGTGTCCAAACACGATACTTTTTTGCTTTCGATCGGACTATCTGAAGCAGCGGTTCAAGAGGAAAGGAGTCGATAACAAATGTTTAATGCACTCTTTTAGGTTAGGTTGTATTTGGGTTTCTCTAAGTAATCCAAAATATTTATAAATTCAAATGTTATAACTTGGTCGACCTTCGCTTTTTTGCTTTTTTTTTATGATTTTTTTTTCTTTGTTTTTTCACCAACTCCAAGGGACTAAATCTTATTTTTGTTGTTGTTGAACAAGCGTCTCTCAAATCACGCCTATTCGGTTTATACTTATTTTATTGAATATTTTCTCACCGTTAATATAACAATGGAACATGAACATTATTTTCAAACTACTTTTCGCTGAATGGTATATATTTACATCTAGTGACCTGACCGATACCGACTATCGGGTCAAACGTATAAGAATCATTCATCGCATATAAATGTAATCAAATAAATAAACATCAATCGATTTTACATATAAACGTCGGATAATTATTATATTATCGTGTGTTTATCTGTTTAACATTTATCTGTTTACGTTTTGCAGGTCTATTGAACAGTCGTTTGAGACGATACGTGCCCTTAAGTTGACACTGATCTGCCTAAAATAATAACGAGACGCAACGTGATTGACCTTTTGTTATTGTAAAATGTTCCGAACATACGTGACGAACATTGAATAATAATGCAGAGATAATAAAGAGAAAAAAAAAATGTTTTATACAACTTATAGTTTACAAACAAATCGATTAAAGTATAATGCGTATCAATAAGTTTACGCGAGACTAATTAGCAGTTATACCATATATTGCGTATCATTCGGCGTTTTCCGCGTGTTTAAAAGTGCATTGCAGTTTGCTAACACTACGGAGGTTATTTTATTGAAATAATTAGCATAAAATTAATGTTTCTCATTATTGCACTGTTTAACTGTTAGTCTTACTTCATTTGTGTTTCGCGTCTTCGTATGTTTATTATATATTTTTGTTACACTAACATTCAAATTAACGCACATATAATCCGATACGGAAAGATACGTTAGAAAAAATATATTTCCTATCTCGGTATTTCCTTATGCTATTTCTAGCGTTATAACATATAATCGATTAAATTATTGTACGGACTATGTAGTGAAATATTTTATAGTATATTGCCTAACCGTGACGTATATACACGGACGGGTGCGATCTGCCGACGCATCCAAAAGACAAAATTCGTTCTAATTTTAATTCCTCGGATAACGGCGCGTATGATATTTGTTCGAAGTAATTGTTGTTGTACGTGTGTATAATATAGATACTTATATAATATTACGTACACGCGGAGTCACAGTTTTTTTATGGTCTACGAGCTTAATACAATATTTAATAATTATAATTATAAAACGAACAAACGACGCAGTAATAATCGAAAATGATTTTCATTACCAACGTGTACGCATGATAACATGATAATTGTATATTCTCGGAATCCTTTGGAATCGTATTATTGTCGCGTGGAGAACAACGATACTTTTGAATAACATCGTACTTTGTGCGCCTATGCTGCAGTGTAAGGTGTACAGGAATGGGCAACTTAAAGTTACTAGAAAGCCAGCGTCTAAACATTTATAAAGTTTTGGCGGACCAGAGGGCAAGAACTAAAACTAAAACGCTATAAGTAAATAAAATAAATTATAAATAAAATTGTAAAATAAAATCACTATTAACTTAGGTAAGTAATTTTTAGATGTTTAATTGTCAAAGTGTATGTATGTATTGGGTTCGACAGCAGATTACAATTTAATTCTTCAAATGATGTAATTGATATACTTATATGTATATACACTGTATTTTTATGTATTGAATCATAAATGAATAATTTATAAAGTTTGTGTTTTCAGAAATTTGTGATACTGTGATTGACAATAAAAAGTTTAAACATATAATAATTTAATAATAAATTCATTATAAATCATAATTTTTATAAATTTCTAACTATAAGCATTAATTGAACATTTGCTATTTAGTAGTACACTATGGTTCAAAAGATTAAAATATGCTGTTTCTTTCACATGGCTATAAGCAGTAACCATACCTACTATAAAATAAAGTTCCAAACGTTATGAAAATTCGGAAAAATTTAATTAAAAACACGAATTCTTATAATATGTACAAAAATTTGCATTTACTAAATAAATTGTATAGTTTAATTTATTTTTCAAACACTGTCATTGTTTTTTGTATCATTTAAAAAAATTGTTCAGGTTTAAGTGCTTTCCTAATTCGAAGAGGTATATAATACATATTATTATAACCATTTGAACGTATGAACATGTGTGTGTGTGTTTTAATTGACCTTTTGACTTATATAATATATTATCTATAACCTATAACTATCGTAGAATAAAATACTCATGAAATAAATATGAAAAATTATGTAATGTATTTAATGTTGTATTTTGATCAGATTTAAAGCAAATTTTGTATTATTTTTTTTTTATTACTACTACAATTAAAAACAATAAATACTCTGTACTTTAATGATAATAATAAAATGTACGTTATTTTAATATTCTTATAACTTAACATGTTTCTCTATTACTTTGTTAATCATATGTTATAAATACAGTTATTAATTAAACTTATGTATTTAGTAAACACCAACACAGTGGTGCCGAACATGTACTTCAGGTAGTTCAATTGAACTGCCTAGAAAATTGGAACGTTTAAATAAAAAAATAAAAATGATCAAAATATCAAATTAATTATTTCATATATAAATTGGAAAATGTTTTCTATTTAAAATAGTTTTATTATTTATAGAATGGTTATTCAACCATATTTTATAAGCATAAAATATGGTTGAATATTTAAAAAGGTGATAAACTGGAAGGAGTGTGTGGGTCAATCTAATTACTTGAACTGGCAGTTTCAATTTCATTCGGCGCCGCTGCACTTACATGATTTGCAAACAATGTGAACACAATTACATAATCTTCATTATTGAGTTAATTTGATCATGTGCATTATTACGTATATGTGTGTTTATATAGTCATGCATGTTCAATGAGTGATCGGTTAATCGATTTATAATATGTAATTATTGTTGTAAAAAATATTTGTAAATTAGAAACATATTAAATTAATAACTATACCTTATTATTTGGCTTACCATAATATGATAATTATGACAAATTTTATTTTTAGTTTAATTTATTTTTAATTGCAATAACACATACTATCGAATATTATATCTGTCGGCTAATAAATTACAGTTGACAGATACAAACTTGGACACTCATATTCATTGAATAAAACAAACAATTTCTAATGTGCTATAGGCCATCGTTTATTTTTTTTAAATGATTTAAAAAATAAAATACATTAACATATTAGTTTTTATCTACACTGTA
Source organism: Sipha flava (assembly GCF_003268045.1). NCBI lineage: Eukaryota > Metazoa > Arthropoda > Insecta > Hemiptera > Aphididae > Sipha > Sipha flava. Next base: position 299,300 of record NW_020272948.1, on the reverse strand, counting down.
CATTGGTCAAACTAATTATATTTTATTCATTTGTTAATAATGCACGAAATTTATTTCGTTTTTACACAGCTTCTATTAATACTTATTTAAATAATCAGTATTGAACAAGTGTTAACATTAATTCACAATTTTTTTAATTATCATTTGTTTTTGATTAATTTATTTTTAATATCAATGAGACAATCATGTAAATATATGTTTATTTATTTATTTATTTTTTTAGGAAGGGAACGTTTAACCTTTTTAAAAATAATTAGGGCTTAAATAATATACAATGAAGTATTATATACTATATAGCTTAATTCATGATACTGGGTGGTGTGGTCGCTACTACTCTCCTAAATTACGTGCCAGTAATGAGAAAGAAATCTATCTGAATTTTTATACACCATCTATGTATCTTAATAATTATACACATCAATATGCAAAAGAAATGACTATAGTTTCTGATTATTTATAATACGCTTTAAATTCTATTTAATAATATTCGTTACCATTTGGTTTTTTTTTCTAGTATCGTAAATATTTTATGAAGATAGTAATTTTACAATGATTATTATGTACAGTGGATTTCATAATATTTTATTAGCCGGCATAAGATGGTTAGAGAACAAAGAAAGTTTTGCAAATCCGGATTCGTAATAATATATTATGACTTATATTGGCTAATGCTAGAGGTATCATTGACTATATAAGTAGTAAGTATTTATAATCAATGCGGTAGTTGGTACCTATTACGTAAAGAAAGTTGAAGTCACAAATACATCGACTGTCCAACTGTGAATATATCTTTATTCGATTTGGAAACAATACATTATAATTATTATTTTGATAATCAAGACCGAAATGTCATTCGCATACTTATAGATTCGAATAAACATACATTGATGTACAGATAGATGGATGGGACTGTATTTCATACTTTGTTTATTGTTTTTATACACAGCTCTTATGTAGATATTTGATATTTCTTATCTAACTACTCGTTGTTTTCTGTGTCGTGTCATCCCAACGACCATGGAATTAATAATACAAGTAAATTATAAACAAAAACCGATAAAAAATTGACCACAGAGAGAAAAAAATTACTTTTAGTGTATAATCACCTGAAAGAGGAAGTGTATAAGATCAAGTTCAACTCGTGGTTATTATATGATTATATCTAACGGATTTTGTGCACCAGGGTACATAAGTAAAAATAAAAAAATATTATAATTGAAGTTGGTGTGGTTATACATTACGGAAAATTGTTTTTTTTTTTACATAATGATTAAGATGTAACAAAAGAAATTTGTCCTTCTCAAATACAAGATCAAAAATTGATTATCACGAACTCGATGATTGCAGAAACATCATGAGTCACATATTTTATGAAATTGATATATTAGTAAAAACATATACTAGTCATGTGATTCTATGCATTGAATGTAAAAACGTATTTTAATAAAGTCTTTTAAATACTTTTTTATCAGATAAATAAATAATAATAGGTAATCACTGTTTTTACTCTCTACGCATAGAAACACATGAATAGTATACGTTTTTACTAATATCTAAATCCCATAAAATATGTGACTCATAACATTTTTGCAATCATCGATTCAATTGAAGAACTATTTTATAATAATAATAATAATAATAATAATAATAATAATATTTATTATTATTAATATGATTATTATTGTTATTATTAATATTATTAAATATTATCCGGCTGATATATTATGACATGAAACTATGTTCAAAAAATAAAAATATATATTTGTTTGGTTGATAAATTTAAGATAACAGCTTGTATGCTAACTGGTGAAAATCGTAACCATACGTATTTGACGTGTAACGCGTTTGCGCATTTTTGTATAGTTTACCTACACGTTTTCGCAACTGAATAATTGTCTATAGTTACAAAAAAAAAAAATCAATATAAAGATAGAATGATAGGAAGATAGATCAAGTCTTATAAAATCAGTAGCATATTAATGTTCATCTCTGTTTATTAACGTATGTGCAACAGATTGACATAATTTTTCTAAGTAACTAATGATAATCCATAAAATTTTGTAATTTTTATTATTGAAATGAGTTTTGACATCGCAACACTATTATAATGTAAGTAGTTGGTAACAACATTTTAATTATTTACGATTGTTTGATTAATTCCCGGTTTTGAAAAACACGATATAATATGTATAAAATCTGTGAAAAAACTAACGTGAGGTAATGATAATTCAGTCCAATCAATATGGCTTACATACTAGTAACTGTGAGTTGAATAATAATTACAATCGTGTTTGTAGTAAATCTAATAATTGATAGGTTTATCGTAATACAATTAATGTAGTATTACTCATTTACATACTGTACCCATGCACAATAGGGGGGGAGGGGTTATTATTTATTTATCTAATTAAATTAAATTATAACTATCATTATTATTAGAATCATTAATTTTACCTAAATATATGTACACTGCTGTCATATCAGCAATACTATTAGTTGATATTGGTCTGCTCGTGAGCAAAAATACAATAATTAATAATTGTTATTGACATTCGCGTATCGTATAAATAATCATAAAAATATGTATTTTATTATTTGATTAGTTTTAAACAAACAGTATAATTTCTTCGCATTCCGTACAACTGCCGTGTGTACATGGAATAGTCCCAAGGGTGAATTTCTTATTTTTCTAGAATTAATTCGTTTCATGCACTCATGCAGTCGTACGCTCTTGTGGCGATCGAGGAAACGTGATTGAGTTGGATCGTTCGGTCCGAACAGTATCTCAACGATCATTATAATCGTGAACTCCGTTACCGGTAGTTATATAATTTGATTACAACCGAATTCCAGTTTCTGTACGGAATAATATACTGTACATCTGCAGTAGTACCTATATAAAACCGAGTTTCTATTCTATGTATAAGGTCGACAAACTTCGCTTTATCATAAATCTAGTTTTTAAAAAATTGCATATATAGAATAATATATATATATTATTCTATAATTAATAAATACTACAGAAAACTCTACTTGTGTGGAATCTCAAGGGGAACAGGAAAAAATTCGATTTATTAAAATTTAAAAAAAATGATAAAAAAATTAGGTACATATAATTTGACTACTTAAATATGCATATCAACACTTACTACAACTACTTTTTACAATATTGAATTAATTACATTTTATAAAAAAAATCTGTCATTAAAGTTTGTTTTTTATTACTTCTGTCTTCCAAATAAGTAGTCATATTGTTTTAAAAGTATGTTTAGCTTGTTGAAATGTAACTATAGTGACTTCCTCCTCATTTTATCGTTTGTCTCATACTGTTATTGGGATATTTTATTGATTCTGCTAAAATATCGTTATCTGTCCATGTTCCACACACATTTACATTTTTGTCCATTTCTTCATAGAATCAAACATTTTCGACGTTTAAATCAAGATGATCAATAACAACATTTCCTCCTTTATCAGCGGGGATAGCTGAGTTGGAGAGTCGATTGAAATTTTATTACCGTTTTTAAAACCAGCTTTTGTAAAGCATTTGAATTTAGTATCTGGTGTTAATAACTTCTCTAAGCCTTATCAGATATTCTTATTGCTTCGATCATGTTTATGGAAAATAATTCATTATTATCAATTTTATCGTCTGAATATTTCTTTTCTAGAAAACATTTTGAAATTTTGTGTTACATCTCGGTTCATAGGCTAAAGTATAGATGTTGTATTCGATGGTAAAAATTGTATTTTGATAGAAATTAATTTAATTTCGTGATTATAAGGTGTACAGTTATTTGTTCATAGTAATAAAACTTTTCGATTCTCTAGTTTCATTTTTCTATTGAAATTTAAAAGTTAAAATAACGAAGTCATATAGATTTTAGAAGCAATCTCGAACGTGTTACGAAGTATTTATCATTATATGTACGCCAGTGGTTTTGGAAGCCGTTATTCGTTAACAGTTTGCGATCGATTTCGTTGTTTTACGTTTATCCATGCACAGTAAGACCTTAAGAAGTGAATTTATCACGATTAAAAAATATTATGAATATATTTTACCGCGGTGTATGGTTTTTTTTCACACTTCGTCGCGCGCCAAACGTAAAATCGCCGTGGATCGCGTTTGCCGCAAGGTCACACGTTTTCGCTATAACCTCGAGCAATGTCAAGGTCTCCGATATTTATTGTATTTTCATTTTATTTTCATTTAATCATTTCAATTTATATTGATTGTTTATTTTCCCATTTTTTCACATTCGAGTAGTAACATCGCGTATTGACACGAAATATACTACGTAATCGTAATAATGTGGACGCACGTATATATTTTCTGCGGACCGAGTTACCAAACACGTCGGACAATATTATCATAATAACACGTGCGTTACATAACGTGCGGTACGTATGAAATTTTGCAATGCGATCTTCGGGTTGTATAAAATAATATTATATTGCATTTGAGGCTCGACGAACACGCGAAAACAAACATCGATAACATGCTGCAATATCTATTACGGTGTGCGCATATTTCCGATTCGCGTTTCACGCGCATGCTGTGTGTGCGGCGAAACGTTTTGCCGTTTTAATTTCATCTTACCGCGGGATATAACGTATCATAGGCGCAACTAGGGTAAAAAATCTTGGGGAAAGGGGGGGCTACAGCCATTCTACCAAAACTTAAAATAACCTGTAGATTACGTCTACTTTTATATACTATGTTAATATATTTTAGATTCTGAGCCAAGTTGGATTTGTGTTCAAGTTGCAATGTGTCTTTTTTTTGTACGTGACACTATTGTGAGTTAAGTATGCAGTACGCAATATGCCATATATAACATGGAATATTTATGGGGGGGGGGCTAAATCTTGGTCCGAGGAGACTAAGCCTCCCCTTAGTTGCGCCTATGTAAGGCGTATAACGTTATGATAATGACGTGCTTGATGCCCAATACGAGCATTAAGTTGTAGACAACGATGCGTGTTTTATTCGAGAATTCCGACTGTAGATTTTGCACATGTTAAAGCGCATAAGACTTGTTGCACACTTAACGTACATAATGTGTGGTATGAGGTTAAGCATACATTATAAGACAGTTAAATTGTTACGAAATACAAGTTTCATCCGCGGGCGACCTCGCGTGTTCCGTTCAAAAATAATGTATACTTAATTATATTTTTAATGACATTGTAACGCTGATAATATTGTATTATATCCTTATATACGTACACGACGAGCGCGTTTGCATGATGTATAAGATGCGCTTAATACATACATCAGTTGTGCACGTATAACTTCGTGAATTTATGTATGTATAGAGAGAGAGAGAGAGAGAAAGAGAAAATGATGATATGCTACAATAGTGAAATCGCGCAAAAAAAAATAATATAAAAATTATTATTGCCTCTGCTCCTTTTTTTTTCGATTCCATAGTGTTGCACACTGTCCACCCATTTACATAGATTTCTATGCATTTGTTCTTATATACATAATTAGTACGAACATATAAGATCAAGTGTCAAGCAGTCGCTGGTATTACACGGACGTGCAAGGAACTCGTAGAACAAGAAGGAAGAAGTACGCGTACGATGTATCACGGTTTTATGACAAATTTCCATTAAACGCTATACATCATTCATAGACGATTTTCGATCCGACAACACTGCGATCTTTTACAAGATATAAACCCAAATAAATCCTTAACGGATACTCAGATGGTCTGGTGCATCCTTTAAAACATCAGTATACGTGGTCCTTCTACTTAAAAAATCACATCCCTTTCCATATTGTTTTTCATTCATCGTCTAAAATGCGGATATAATCATCCCTTACACTGTATGTAACGTTCCTTAAATAACACGTAATTAATTTCTGTTTCAGAATTTATGATCGCATTACGCCCTACTTTGCTTTTATGTAAACATTAATTATAATACTCTTACATTAATTATATTACCATACTAATCACATAAGATAATTACTAACAACCATTATCTAGTTTTGTCTTATCAATGTTGTGTTCAAAGAAATTGAATAAATAAATTACAATATTAAACATGTTCCATTATTTTTTATTATATATAATATAAATATGTATACTCTGTACTTGAATTTGTAAAACAAAAGCAATTGCTTGTAAAAAATATGCCGGGTAGACTAATTTGTCTTACATCACTACATTGCCCCCTCTCGTTTTCAAAATTCTCTACACATCATCATTTCGATTAGAATTTTTCAGAAATGTTAATGGGATTCGAAAATAAAAACATTTAAAAGCGTATATAAAATTTGCTTCCAGTGCAATGATTTTTGAGATTTAACTGACCCCTAGACTCTTTGTCTTTTAAATGACAAACATCATTTGTATTGATTTTTGTGTAAATATATTTTCATAGTTACCAAAAATATTTGTATATACTCGTGTCTAAAATAGACTAACCATACCGTACGGTACGGTATATTACACATACGATGTTTGAGTGTTTGTATACAAAATGGAAAACCGATGTTAATAATATATCTACATGAAATTACCAAAAAAATACTAACTTTAATTCGCAAATACGACGAAGCTAATTATCAGAGCCGATGGAAGGGCAAAGCATAATAAGAAACTGCCCTGAGTCCCACTGGGGCCTCGCGTCTTTCATGGGATTTAATAATTTGTAAGTTAAACATTTTATTTTCAAATTAAATAACAAATGCTCCCTGTCATGTGAAAATATGTATTGTATTTTAATCTTTAACTTCAATACTATGCTTAATAGGTACTTATATTAAAGTATAAATAGCATAATAACAATAATAAATCAATAAACAATAATATATTTATGACGTTTTGGTTGTAAAAATCTATACTAAGGAAAAATGTTTTTACACAAGTAAAATATAAAAATATTTCATACGAGTATTAGGGCATCCAAGGAATATTTTTTGGCATCGTGAAAAAAAAAATTTAGAGCTCCGGAAAATCTCTGGCGATTTTTCTCTGGAAAAACTGGCGATGCTAATGATGTAAATTTTAATATAATTAGTATTGCGCGACAAGTGTGAAGAATGGACGTACCTATATGTTGATCGTGACAACGTAATCTTTCATGTGTGCAATCAAAATACGTGTGTACCTTTAGAAAAAAAAAAACTGCGATACACTTATGAATGGTACCTACGTATATGAGTGATACGCGCGTACACCGGATGAGTGAACCCAGATACGCAGAGACCAGTGAAAACATTAAACATTTAAAAATATTTCGCGGTCAAACATTTACGCATATATATACGACATGTGTACGTGTGTACAAGAAAGTTATGTTCCAAGAATGTTATATCACCAAAGTTCTTAGACAGATGACATTATGCATCTGTACACGGTTTTACTGTTGCAGTATTCGGATGGGAATAAACGAATTCCAATCAACTACAGAAGTTGTTTTTCATCGTGCAACCCTATGATCCTAAAAAATGATTCTCAACCTGGGGCGTTCCTCTCCCTTCTAAGGAAGCGTGACAAAATTTCAGAAGAAGCTTGAACATTTTTTAATAACCATACAACATGAAAACGTTATTTTTGATAATTGATATTTTAATGAGCATTAATGAGGAATTATTTTCAATTTACGTAATCTATAATTTATTTATCTCCACTATCACAGTTATCGCTAAACGATACAAAATTAATTAAAGCTAAACAATGCTCTAACCTTCTCATTAATTAATTAATTTTTATTTAATAATTTGATAGTAGCCAGTTTAAATTTAATATTTAAAAAAATTAATGTAATAGTATGGTGTACTTTGTTCTAAAAATTTTAAAATGTAATAATATTTTTTCCACTAGTAAATTCATTAAAATTTGACGAAATATTGATTATTTAATGATTAGAACAATCATTACACTTTAAACTTGCAGTTGTAAGGGAACGTGACCTGATACAGTAGTATAAAAGGGGGCATGAACATCATAAAGTTGAGAGCCCATGATCCAGAATAACGGATTCAGAAATAATATTTAACTCCGGAAAGCTATAATTTGTGCGAATAAGTAAATGCAAAAACCGAGTCATCGATGCAAACTAACCGTTTTCATTTTGATCGTTAATGACGATCCGTGTAATTCAATAAACCGTAAATCGACACGCGACGTTTGAGTAAGTCGCGGAACACAGAGTTTTCAATGAATATTATATGTATTTTGTTTAACATTAATGTTATATTGCCTTGACATTCATATCGACTAAATATTTTTGGTTTTTTTTCTACAAAATTTATATTCCATAAATATTCAATGGTACCTATCGATGATTCAAACGCGAAGGTAAAGATTGGTAAAAAATGGCTGGTCGATTCCGATCGATAATTTACACTCGTATTGTGTACATAGGTGGTATATAGACCAATTTACTCCAAATCCAGTTGACCGGATACTTTGACCTCGTAACTCCGTTTCCCGTTGTATGAATTTATATATTCTATACATACACAAACACACACACACGCATATATACGAGTGTGTGTGCGTGTGTATTAAATACGTTGTCGATTCGTAGTATTACTGCCAATCTATTATCTATAACAGGGGTGGCCAACATGAATAGGTTCACGAGCCATACAGATAAATATAATAATTCCAAGAGTCAAATAAAAGATAAATAAAAATAAATTTTAAGTAATTTGATAATATTTTATAAATTTAAACCTATAAAATTAAAATTCAAAATAATAATAAGATAAGTAAATTTTAATTAATAAAGCGCAAGCCACATCTAACAATGACAAGAGCCACATGTGGCTCGCGAGCCGTAAATTGGCCATCCCTGATCTATAATAATATACGTAATACGGCACTCGCGATCTGAATCAGATAGTTCCACTTTCGTTGTGTATTATTACACGTCCATCACAAACACATATAATGTCATTTAAATGTATAAATGCATTAATTACATTATATATGTGTACAAGCGGTGCAAACCTAAATTAACATTGTGACGTATTTTTTGAATACGAATCGGAAAAGTTCACAAATATATCCATAGATACACGATGATTTTAATAGTTTTATGGCGCTCGTCGTACCATCAAGAGTTTGTATATACGTGTACGTGTGTACTTATATAGGTAACATTTAACGTATACTTATCGATTTACCTGTACACTCTATGATAAAATATATACTCGACTAAGTTAATCGCTCTATTTTTTCTTCAAATAAATATAGCAATACGATAATAAGCGCACACGTCATTCCTGTTGAGAAATCGGATTTTTTAAATTCAATTATGAATCGCGTATCGATAAAATGAACACGTACGTCCATGTTTATAAATCGTTCAGAATTTGAATGAAAACTGTCTCGCATAAAAAACATTGTACACAATTTCCACGCGTAAAGAATATTTTGATTCACACGCTTTAATTATAATTATGCCTCTTTTGAAATGTATTTATGCTTTGTGGGTACATCTCGTCGGTGCGGTATAAAGCCTAATATATGTATATACTAATACACTCTATAGTATATCCAATGTTTCCTACTTCGGTGAACTATGATTACACGAGTATAAATAGTGGCGGCTCATGCTACTATGCACAGGTTAGCACAGGAGCACGTGAATCACTCAAAAAAAATTATGTAAAAATCTATTAAATTCTTATAGTAAATAATAACAGGTTGTTATGCACGTAGTCTGTAATCAACAAAAATATGTATTTGTTAAAAAAAAAAAAGTTTTCGCAGTTTTTCATGTTGAGAAATGTGTATATATTTTTTATTTATTGGCAATTAAATAAATAACGGAGCACACGTTCGTTGTGCTCCGGATGGCTGTACAAAATTTAGCTCATGTGTAGACACGTCGGTTAGTAATAAAATTAAAATATAACTATTACCATTTCTAATTAACTATATATATATACATTTATTACTATTACTAATTGATGATATAATTGTATGTCGTACAATTCAGTATCAGTGCCGTGTTATAAGAAAAGTCAAAGGAGGGGGGGGGGAAGTTATCGCAACAGGAAAAATGTCCAAAGTGATTTTTTCAATAATACTTAATTATATTTTTTGACGAAATCATGAGAAGATAGGATCTCGAATCAAATTTTACATCAAAAAATATTAAACATTATAATTGTTAAAAATATCAATAAGGGTTTTTTTTTCCATAAATTTCCGAATACACATTTCTGCTTCCATTTTATTATACATCCATTTTATATTGTATGTATAAAACTGTAATGTAAATGATCAGTATTCATATTTTTTCCTAACTTTTAGCGGTTCATTTCAAATGTTTTAGTTTTAAATTTGAATGAAATGTAACGTTACGTTCTTATGTATATAGTTCTGCAAATATGCTATAAATAAAAAAAAAAATTGTGATAGTGCTGTGGTTATTGTTTAATTTTTTAACGATAGAAGGGTAGTAATGGGTGGCATTATGAAATCTTTCCCTCTCCCAGCGATAATTTTTTTTAACACAGCACTGAGTAGTATGCACGGTTACCTTTTTCCGAAGTCTTGTGACGATACGCTAATAGTTATTACATAAGTAAAATTATAATATAGCTTGTCGTTAAAAATAATAATTAAGTACTTATGCGTCCTAGTCATGTTACATCAAAGTGTGTTATTTTATCTTTGTGTTCCAGTAGTCAGTTATAAAAAATAATAATAATTTCCTACATCACCTTCAATCCAGAGTAAAAATGGTTTTTTTTTTTTTATTATACTTATATTTAGTTACGTACAATAATTTAAATTTAGTTTGGCGCTACTGATAGTAGTGATGGGAATTATAACTCGAATCACGTACCTTTAGCGACACGTTACGAAGTATATGTTAATACACGTACGCTAATACGCACTGATATTAACAACAATTAAATTATTCCTAATCCTAAAAAAAAAATGTATTATTTGAGTTTAATAGCCTTTTCCCATTGTTTTGAAATTATTCAAGACGAGAAAAAAAGCAATAACAATGCAACTGCAACATGTCGGTAATTAACAAAATAACTTGACATACTTCTAGGAAAATTTCTTTGTTTTTAGTGTTTTAATAATTACAACATGTTTTATTTAAACAAATAATATCTACATCATTTTAATTATTATCACTACGAAGAAAGTAAGTGTACGATTTAAATATAAAATAAATTATTAATCATCAATAAATTTGCAATGAAATATTATCGTATTATTTTTACATTTAATAATAATAGTAATGTTTTATAATTGATTGCAAAATAACGATTACATTTGTTTCTCAATCAACAATTTTAAATACACGGTCATTAGGAAATAAGCTATGAAGTATCGACTAATTCCAATTGTTAATTTGTTAACTAAATAATTGTACCAATGTGAAAATAAAATAATGGCTTTGGTATTATAATTATCATAAGTAGAATGTTAATTTAAATTTACTATTTAAAACTGTATACTGCAGTTTTATATAAGTTTTAATTTACATTCCTATAAGGCAGGGATGGACTTCTCAAAATTACTAGAGTGCTAATTTTTAGAAAATTTAAATTCAGCGGGCCAAAACAAAAGAGAAAAAAAAGTCATTCAAAATATAAATTTTAATTAGCATTTATATACACCGAAATAATAAATTCAACACTCACGGTAGCACGACATGAATGATATGAATAAACTGATATAGTTAAATAATTAAGTAGGTACAAACAGCTATATTAGAAAGTTATACAAATGACATTTAGACATTTAACAATGTCTAATACCAAATAACAGTTATTATATCGATAAAATAGAGTAGGTATAGATGATAAATTTTAAAATTGTATGATATAATTTGAAAATACAAGTATATCATGGGCCAGATAAAAAAGGCCGGTTGCCCACCCCTGCTAAAAGGTAAGCCATTTAAATTTTTTTTCGAGTTATAACGGGTACACGTACGTTATAAATTGGTACCTACGTCAAACATAAATTTATACTTTGTATACATACTAATTCAAAAATTGGTGAAACTTCAAGAATAAAGCATTTGAACGAAAAACGGAAGAAAATAATTTGTCTCATTACGACGTTTTTTTATCATTCTACCTCGAATGAAGGGATGTGTTGAGAATAACAACGTTTAAACGAATCTAATTTATTTAAAGAAATAAAAATAAAAAACTGCACTGCGCAGTGGAAATTTGATCTTAATTTTCACCGGATTGCGTTCTAATTTCATTCAATCGAACTCGAAAACGGTTTATTATTATTAGTTTTACTTAATAAATGACATCGGTCGTTATAGTAATTTAGACCGGACGTTTTTTGTATATTTTTTTTTTTTATTTATTTCCCAGGTGATGTTTTTCTTATAGAAAATATGATTAGACAGCTTATGAATTTAAAGTAGTTTTTTCAATATTTTTGTAATTCTTGGTTATTTTTTGAATTTTCTAATAAATTGAGAGAAAACGTTTAATATGATTTATCTGTTCAAATGTGTCTGTACTGCCTAGACTCTATAATGTTCCAAGAGGGTCACTAGTGTTCTAAGTTGTTTGTATGATATTCTGCAAATAATTCTTGGTTTGTTTTTCTTACAATATTTATTTATTTGATAAATAAAAAAATAAAAATTTTAGTTTTTTTTTTTTTTTTTAAAAAAAATAATATCTTTATAATATCACAGTAAGTATAGTAATTGGTAACCCTCGTGGACATCTTGTGTACATAGAATAATATATTTATTTAAATTATGCGAACAGATAATATTTATTAATAATATATTTTACCTTAATGAAATTTTAAATCCTAACGACATTAGAGTACACCTGTACACTCCAATAGTAAGACATTACGTCTAAATAATATTGTGTTTTAATGAAAACAACGAAGGCTGAACCATATACGATTATCATTCACGCAAACAGTATCACCATTAATCACAATTTAAATTGCATTAACGAATTTGTTATGCAACACCAACACCTTATTATCGTGTACACAATATAATATGTGTACGCACCAAAGACGATCACAAGTTTCGATAAATGCTCGTTGAAAACATTTTTAGGTAATAATAATTGTATTATTAATTTAGAAAAGTCAAAAAAATAAAAATAAAAAAATAAAATAGTTTAACTGCTGCGGTGTACACAATACGTACCCTATACACGTTATTATGTACAAAAACAACAAAATTATTTTGCAGCACCGATAAGGTAATAACATTTTTTATACAGTGGTGTTCCAATAGATTTTGTTGAGAGTATACTGTGCCCGACGAATACCTGAATATTTTAGACAGTGGCGGTGGGAAGGAAAAGTAAATAAAATTATTAAAATGAATTGATACCATTGTAAATACATAACATACCGTCAACAATTACTTCATAATGATAAACTAATGTTCTGAGAGAAAACTGAATGTCTAGTAGAAAATAAGATCAAAATTAAAACCTGCAAAACTTAGTGCATTTAATATTTCTCTGCGAAGTGATGATACACATACGTGTACACGTTTTTAAAATAATGTAAAGATTAGTTACACGGCGTATGAGTAGTATGCGAGCACCACTGGTGTTATAACTTTTTTTTATTATTTTCTTACGCAAACGTATAACTATCAATTTAACCGTCAGGTTGTAATCGATGAAAAGCAACGGTCTAAAGGAACCGATAATGATGTGCGACTCGATCACGTTATTCGGACACGCGACTAGTGAAAGTGTGGGCGAGAGAAAGAGAGAGGGACGGCGGGTTTCTCGCAAAGGAAAACTATGATGCAGTGTGAGAAGGTAGGGGTCCTGGTCCGAAGGATTTTAACCGGCCACGCGCAAGTTACTCTGGTAGACGACTGTGATTACGGGGGATAATTTATCCGGTTAGCCGAGCACAAGGACCAGACGTGCGTGCGTTGTGCACACCGATGATATGAACGCGCAAAACACTTACGGCCACGATCCGGACCGGTGTCGAGGTTTGCGGACGCGTAGCTGCTCGACGGTGCAGTTTTGGCAGCCCGCGACGTCCGTGCGCGGCACGTGCCCGTGGAACGCGGACCGGTCGCGGCAACCGGTGGTGCCGGCGGTGTCCGCGCGCTTCTCGCACGAGTGCTTGGCCACCCGAACGTCCGCGGACGTCTCGGCGATGCCGACTCCGACGGCGCCGTTGAATTCGTCCTCGGCGTGGCGCACCTTCATGGCCCGTTCGCCGGTGACGATACGTAGCAGCACTATCGACCGGTGGTGGCACGTGCGAACTAGAACACGCGCGTCACGTACGTCTTCGGGGGGAGTGCGCGCTTGGTTCTTGGCGATCCTGGCGAGTGATGCGGCGCGAGGCAAAACTGATACGTGTACCGGTGCGCGGATGGACGGCCGGCCGACGACTGAGCGAACGATGAACACTGGCCGTGGGACGCCACGCGACCAAACGCGCACCAGTCCGTCCCCACTGCGGCGCGATGCGTCACCGGCACCGTCGTTTCCCCGTCCACCGACAGCAGACACGTACGCGGCGGCGTGGCCCCTTTGTTGCGGCGGCCGTGGTGGTGCCCACGAACGGAACGGACGTTTACGTCCTCGGAACGGGATCAAGTCGGCGGAAGACTTTTTTTGGAAGAAAAAACCATGATCATACCCGATCGCGCTGAACTTGCGCACTCGTCTATCGCCAAATTATTTTTTCTACCGACGAATTTTTATACAACGATAAATTTACGTTCGTTAAACTGACATGTGTCAAATTTAAAAGTGTTGCCCAATCATTGTTTTATACTCGGATTATATTACCAGCAGGTATACCAACGCGTGGGTTACAACCAAAACACAATGTATTACAACGTGGAATAATATGTTTATCAATATTAGCTAACGACGACCAAACACTGATGAAGAAATTTAACCATACGTACAATTTTTATACGGTGATAAATCTGCTTCTAATTTAACACGTGATAAAATGAATTTTCAATAACACAACCATTTGAAACAGATTTTATTTTAACTTCAGTTAAATGACTTTATGCAAATGTTTAGTGCGACCGGTAATTAGAATACGGTTTTCCAGGAGCGACCTGTTCCACAAAATCCTAATATGTGAGAGGTCTAGAATTATTATACTCTCTAAAATGTTAGACATACAAATTGAAAAAAAAAATTATATTTAAAGATAATATTTGATGAGACATATCTCTAAGAGTAAGGAAATCATTAGTAGTGGATGTCACTAAAAAAGGTGGAGAAATATAAGATATCCTTAAAATGTAAAACGTACATCGACCACGAGCGTTAACCGAAAACAGTAGTGCGACGTCGACCGTAGTCGCGACTAGAAACTTTTAAGTTTGTACAGCACGTTTTTTACAGCGCTCGTGAAAATGTGTAGGCAAAACGTTTGGTAAAGATCGTCTGTCATGCCGGACTACCCCCGTCGCCGGTGTTCTTTGAAATCATGATCATGCAGGCCATATTTCTCTATTTTTTTTTAGCCGCACATTTTTGTAACTTTTACTATGAGTTTTCGGAAAACTAAGAGATGTGTATGTGTATCCGGATTAGGTATTAAATTTGACTTCACCACTGATAATTCGGTTGTAGTCGGTATGCTCAACGAATTTCGAAGAAAAAGGAAAAAAAATCAATCGAAACGACGTCGCACACAAACTAAAATTATTTGACAAATCAAGGCGATTCCGAATAATTTCTCTCCACAACCTATGCTTACTAATAGAAATTCGCTCATTGTAGCATTGCAATCGCAGAGTACATGATATAGAATTACGTTCGATCGGATTCCGCAGTGATCTTAGAGTATTTGGGATGGAAGGAGGAATGGCACCACTTCCACGGTCCTCTTTAATTTGCGTATTCCATCCATATCCGTTTATTACGACTGAAGTATTGTTATTGGATAGGAGGCCGCCATGTATGAAGAAGCTTTGATTATCGTTAATGTCTCTTAACCTATTTCGAACTACTATAACATTATACTTAGTCTCTAAATTATATTATAATATATACAATGAATTAAAAATATTTTATAGTAATTATTTGCAGTGGAGTATTCAAGGGGGGAGGGGGGCAAGAGGCCCGTGATCCCCCATTGGTAGTACTTATTTATACATAATATATTTTAACAATACGGTAGTAACAAGTAACTGTCAGATGAGTATAGTCTTACAGCTTTCATAATATACCATATTATTCAATTATTATATAATTTGTACATGATCTAAAAGTATGACTGATAAAGACGTAACCTGATTTCATGATAAAAAATGTTTGGAACAAAGATAGTGTTGATACAAATGTCTTGTGGACAGTGCCGCGTTAAGCTATGTAACCGCCCCGGGGCAAATTAAAATATGCCACCCTTAAGAAAATTACAATTCAAAATTATTTACACTACACTATTAATTACAGTTAGTATACTAACTATAGCGTATTAAGGGGTAGGATAGAAAGTGTACTATGCAAGAGCAATAACTTTACAAATTACTAATATCTATATTGTGTATATTTTAAATAGCACATTATTACTTATGTTTAAATTTTATAATTATTAATGTTACCTCACATATAAATTTAAAAAATTACCAAATGTGACAAAATATAATCTGCTAGAACAAGTTATTAATTATTATCGCCTTGTAACATGCAACGGTAGTAGTCTACGGATTTTTCGTGATATTTATGAACTAAATAATATGTATTATAGTTATACAGTTATACAAGAAAAATTATAATAATGTATTTTCTATTTCATGTTGATCCTCAACAATTTGCCACCCCATCAAACATCATAATATTTGCTACCCCGGAACAATTGCCCCACCATGCCCCCCCCCCCCGTTAAAGGCGGCTCTGCTTGTGGAAGGTTCACGTGTGGAACAAATTAATATAACGTTTCGGCCACCGGTTTCGCTGTCGCTGTTGTTGATATTGTGGAGGAAGTGCGGGTATCAATATAGCCTACTATCTCTTAAACCAAATAGATACAAAGATAATATTTATAAGGAGAAACAAGAAAAGTTAGGAAATTGGTTGAAGTTTTTTGTAAATTATAAGCTTGGTTAATGTTGATATCAGAGCATTTTTTGAACAGGTGTTTTTTCGTTTTAAGGATAAAATATTTTTAATTTTGAACTTGACATTTTTTTACTTTTTGGAAGTTTTTTTTGGGGGATATAATTCTTAATTATAATTCTTATAATTAATTCTCCATAATTCTTCTCCTTCTTACTTATTCTTGATTCATTACATGTCACTTTTTTATTTTCTGTAATGGTCATCCAGTTAATTTTTAACCCAGAAAAAACAGTTTTATAGAAAATATCTATGGAGGTTCATTTGGCATTAACTAGAATGTTACATAAATATATAATCCCTGCACTTCCCTCCACTGCGCACCAAACAACGATATTCATATTTGCTCTGCATATTTAATTCGTGCACAATTAACCAAAAACTGTTTTTATTGAAAAACAGTTACAATAAATAATATAATAATAATATTTATGTATATATATGTACTGGTACAAACATCATTGCGTTTGTTACCTAGTTGTTTTTTAAAACTCGTCTTGTTAACAATAAACAGATAGACCCATTAGTCTAACTTGACATCTTGTACTGATTATATTTCATCTCTGCATTTTATATAGTATTGTACAGTACAATATACAGTACAAAATGAAAAATATAACTTCGAGGTAAGTATTATTAACGGGTTTTGCATGCGAAAAGTTATAGTAAAGCTAATGCCGTTTCCATTCCGCACAGAATGGATTGTCATCACAATTTCGGAGATTATTTGGAAGTGGAATGGAGGAGAAGGTGGTGCCATGAGTGCCACATGTGTGGACGCCAAAATTGGTTCGGCAAGAAGATGGCAAAATGCACAAGTAAAAATTATTTATTGTGTACCTTCAGTAGAACGTGGTATTGCTGTTTCTCGTTCATAACTCTTTGAATACAAAATCCTAAATATTAAATTGAGGGCTATCACTCATATCAGTATTACAATCGAGCGTTTTTGCTATATCAACGCTGCATATATGATCAGTGTTTGCCATTTTTCTTATAAAATATAACATATATTCTATTTGAGACTCCTCAAACCGCTGTTTAAAATGTTTTTGTCAACATCAAAATGCGCCGTTACTATTGCGATAGAGGACATCGTACGGATTTCACCTTCATATGTATGCGCACAGGAAAGTGGTAGCTTAAAATTTTCCCTAATCAAGCTAAATTGTTAAGCGGTGAGGTGCTATAGAATCGGTTCGGCTAGACTAATTTCATGATAATTGGTAGAACAACATAATATTTTATCGTCGGTAGTTAAGACATAAATCATGTTATTAAAACGTAAAATATTCCCAAGTACATTTACAAGCGTTTTGTTTTTCGATTTAAACAAAAATTGTATTCGTCTCGAAAAAAAATCATAAAAATATTAATCACTTAAACAACCTGATCATTTTCATTTACGAAGCGAACAGAGTAGGAAAAAAAATTAAGATTTTCAGTTTACATCGATCGACCAAATTATTAAATTTTTATATTTCTTTTTATTTAATTTTTGTTGACGATACAAGACGAAGGTTTTCTGTTTATCTTAAAAATGTAGTTAGTTATACTATCACGCGCATTACACCGTGTTTTTTTTTTTATGACCGTGTACCGTATGTGCGTTTTGTAGTTTGCAGACGGACGTTTGCACACAAACGTTGCATGAGGGCAGATGCGATCGCTAACGGCTATCCACCCGTGCCGGCCCCAGTCCCTCAGGTTAGTCACCCAGTTAGTAACCCAGGCAGTCGAGACGCGCTGCGCGTCCATTAACACCGAGATCAACAAAACGGTCGAGCTCACGTCCGAAATGGTGGTGCTCGCTCTTCCGGACTGGTTTGCGACGCACCAGATCGACATGCCAATCACTTGGGCGGCCGAGTTCGAGATCCGACCGGGGAACGACATACCCGTAATAACATCGGACACGGTAAAGGCTTCGATCTACCTCTTGACCAACATCGCGGTCACCGGTGACGAGAACGTCAGCATCCGGTCCGTGGCAACGTGGTCCACTGAGGTCGTGGCCAGACAAGGGTGCAAGGCCACGGACGTGGTGAGCTTCGACTTTCGGTGGTCATCCGAGTGGCCGCCCCGGCAGACTAGTCTCCGCCGAATGCGAAATTACAAATCGGACATGACATTAAACACCGAATGCGATATTTGATTAACCAGACGTGACTCGAATGATAACCGGAAACGACTTTGATCATCGAATACCAGAGATGACACATTGAATACCAAAGACGACACATTAAGTTTTTTTGAGGAATATCAGTATTTTTTTTTTTACACCAATAATTATAATGCTTATATATTATAAGTACCAATGTATTATTATTAATTATTATACATTATTAATATTAATTGTTACTTTTGGTGGATATGGTGGACGTAATAAACGATATATGAAAGTAATAAAAAATCCTGGAGAAGTGCAACTCTAAACATCCCTCTCACGACCCTTATTGGTATATATTATCAAGTACCTATATACAAGAACCATCACGATAAAACGAATCCGTGGTGGATTTAGGGGTGAGAGGGGGGATAATAGTGGTCTGAAGCATTCACCGTTCCACATATTGAATGGTTTTTTATATATTCCAAATTATATACATATAATAGTGTATAATATATAATATAATAATGAATTGAATATTGAATAAAAATTTGTATCCATGCATAAAAATCCTCTTACAAATATTTGCTGCGATTCCAGTTTCTACTGTAACCGCTGAAAGGTCATTTTTGACCTCAATCAGGTTAAAAAATTATATGCGCTATTTAATGATTGAGTCTACACTAAAAAGATTGACCTAGTTGTTAATGAATTTGCTAGAAAAAAAAATTAGAATGCTGTAAGAAAACTGGTCAATATAAATTCTAATCATATAAATTAAAAAATTAAATTGCTGTGGTGAATTAAGAAAAAATATATATTACCTATTGTATATTTGTATTGTTTATACTTTTAAAATTATTATGTACATTATATAGGTTTTATATGGCAATAAAAAACAAATTTATTAGAAAAATAGCATTTATTTTATTGCTGAATATTATCATGGATATTTATAAAGTGGGTTAAGGAGCTTATATCTTTCTAAGGGGTGAACATAATACTTTCACATGACACAACTGATTTTTCTGAAAATTTAAACCTATTAAATTAGTTTTACCCCAAAGTCATAAATTAAGAATGATTTTTAGGAGAATTGCATTCACTATGAAAAAATAAAAAATCGGCCACTGAAACGATAATTTGTATTACGAAAAGCCGTCTGCGGTGTTCTAGTATTACCCGTATACGACAATGTTTCCTATCATTTTGTCGTTCACATATTCGTCGTTTCAAAATCAGCGATTGAAAACTGCGCCCAAAATACAGGTAAACACAAAATCACACGTGTAAACTGCGCCCCAGTTTTTATCAAGTATAAAAAGGTGACATGTAAACTGCGCCTGGGTAAAATACTTAATTCGTTACAGCCATATAATATGAATAATTAAAAAAAAATATAATTTTAAAAAGCAAAATAAATACAAATATTACAAATAATAACATATTACGTATTTAAGCGTGTTATGCGGAATCCCTCCTGATACAATTTTAAAGTAATTTAAACGCAATATTAGATAGAATAAATTAAAAATAAAAGTTTATGGTATAGCATCTTATTAATTACATAAAAAGAATATAAAATTTAATACATAAATATAGAATGATGCATACATATTAATTTTTATTAAATTTATGTATACATTTTCAACTTACAAGGTTATTATATTAAATTACATATACATATTATGTTAGGTTAGTTATATTATTCATACTATGCACTATTTTTTGAAAAAAAAAAGTGGTAATGGCTTTATATTAAGTATACAATCTATGAATTATTTTTTAAAATAGTGGTAGTAGTTTGTCGTTTCAATGAGTTTGTTCTATAATTATTTAATAAGAATATTTCCATCCTACCTAAGTATAAAAGCATATTTCGGAGTCATCAGTCGTAGTAAGTGCCTGTCTCAATCAAGATATTGATTGCATTATATTCAAATTGTAAAATTTTATCGATGTATTAAGAAAAAAAGAAAAGAGAGCGTATTATGCGTACGTTGCGTATTTATCGGGAACGTCTTAACGGGGTTTTACTGTAGTAATTAAGTGCATGATTTATTCAGAAGTAATTAAATATAGTTAGAAAAATTTAGATATAGTTAGTTATACAGTTAATATTAGTTAGTTGTAGTTTGATCATAACAATTAGTTTTATGATATGTTAAGTTACATTAAATAAATAATTTTACCTTATAATTGAATTTAACTACAGTTAATTATAGTTATAATTATATAGCATTAGTTAACTGTAGTTAATATTATTTAGCAGAAGTTTGATCGCAGAAATAAGTGTTATTATAAATGATAAGCGTAGATGAGGGTCAGTCGTATTTCTTAGTGTATCAGATTTAAAAGTTTATACTATCCGTAAAACAGTGTTTTTTTAGAACTGAAACTAAATTCTCATTGGTACCTAATATATTTTATAAGTGAAGATGAGTAATTCTTCAATATTATTCGTGACGTGAAATATTGTGGGTTAAAAGTTAAGGACACAAGGAAATTTGGACATACGAATACATTATCGATAAAATTAATCATAAAGAAAATTTAGCACATTTTAATTTATTACGTACTTGATATTCTGTTCTGGTATTTATTTTTATAAAATTAAATTGCATTCTTTTTTTTTTATTCTAGAGGGGTGCAAGTGCCCTCCTTGCAGCACCTATGTATGTCCTACAAATATTTCCCTTAATTTTACTTGTCTGTATATCTTTTTCCAAAAATCGATTTTTCCGAACACGATATACCATATGTTATCGTTTCTTACAGAGTTGTTATAGAACAAATTTCTTATACTCATCGGTCTTGCATTTATTTTCCTATACATTTTTACAGTCATCACGATCACAAACCATCGTAATATTGAACTATATCCATAAACATTAGATCCTAATAAATAGCATTGCTGCTGTACGCAGATAAATGGGATGGACATCGGAAATCGAATTACCGAACTTGGGCGATGGATCACAATACCTTATCCTACGTGTGGACGGCAGCCGGAACATTTTATTTTATTTTTTCCAAGCAACGGTCCATTGTATAAACAGGCTGTATGGATAACACGCGGCAGTTGCCAGATCCACGCGGCTACTGTATCAGGATGACTCGCGAGAACGGCGACGATGACAAATATTATTATTGTTTACTGTTATTAAGGATAACTGACATTGCGGCCGCACGCGCGCGCGTGCACGCGTGTGAACGTGTACGTGCGGATAAAAAATAAATAAAAAAAAACCCCGAACAGAAACACTGTATTATTATTATTACATATCACACCACTGCACTGCATGCACACGATACATTGTTATCTCTATTCTCGGTCACGCGGTGACGTTTCGTCGGGCTCGCAGTTTTTCACGGTACTGCATTACTAACACGACATTACGATCGGCAGGCTCTCGATGACGGCGTTGCGTAATCGCATCGTTCCAAAAGACCTTCGGGTTTGCGCAACGGCGGCGGTGCGCCCGGGGTGGAGACGGTCGCGTGTATCGCGGTACGTAAATAATACGTACGGAGTATGCACGTACCTGTAAAATTTAAAACGCGACGCGTTCGATATCGTAATAGTACTGTTATTACGATGTCGAACGCGTTGCGTTTTAAATTTTACGTTATTATTTGGACGCGACGCGCGCGCGGAACGCCAAACTGACCTTCTCTCCGACGGGCTGAATCCACGGCCACCGCGGTGGTCCGTTGACGCGGTGCAGCAGCTCGACGGACGTCGTTCCTTCTTGTCCATCACGATGACGATTACGATGTCGATCGGCGTTCAGCAATCGGTTTTCCTTATTTTCCGCGCGAATTATAGCCTACAGCCCGATGACTATTTTAAGTATTATTATTATTATTATTATCATCCGTATATATGTATATGATATCGTTACACTGTACGCCGACCGCGACCCGGTAGCGAACGTGCGTACGCGATGACGGACGCGAGGCAACGAAGTTACGAGAGTCGGTTACGGCGTGTGCGCACCGCGCCGTCCCCGCTGCGCTGCATTGAATTACAAGCGAATTGTTACCGCATTATATTGTCCGGCGCGACACGCGTCCCATCAGTCACGGTGAGACACGAGCACCGGACGACGCGACGAGAGTCATTCGTTCGCATTTAATCGTCTCCGTCCTCACCACCGCTTCCCGGACCCGGGTGTCCTTGCCAGAGAAAATTCGAACCCCGGAGAACCTTTCACGCTGCCCCAGGCCTCTCCTCCCTTCCACTGTGCTTCTAACCCCCTCGGGTGGTCGAAAATATTTGATTTCCCTCTCTCTTTCTCTCTTTTTCTTCCGAAATTAGTTTTAAACATGAGACGTGTATCTAATAGGAAGCCGGCAACCTCTCCGATCATCACCGCCACGAGACAGAATCGTAAAATTTATTTTCGTAGACAGTTTGGACGCACAAACCGTTTAAGCCAAGAATACCCAACCATACCAGAACCCCTTCGTACGATTTATATCGCTATAATACGCATTGCTATCTAAAGTCCTGGAATCATTTTTATCGTCTGTTGATATTTGTAAAAATGTATTTTATGTACGGCAGTGGTTTCAATCGTAGGATGTATACGTCGAATATGCAGCGAGGGACAATAAAGTTTAGTCACGCTTTGTACCTGAATAATTTTATCGAAATAATTATTTAATGTTCTATTTCAATTACAATGTAATTATAAAGTCATACGTTTAATTCTGACTTAATATATTTACACGAATAGAGCGTTTCCGAAATTCCAAAAGTAAGACTAAACGCTTTCGTTATTGTTCTGTGTGCCAAGGTTTTCAGGATCAATGGATATTATCGACCCTTCGAAAAGTCCAAAGCACGATCGCGGTAGGTATACACGGAAATGTAGTTAATTACGGATAACGCATTATACTGCAAAAGTTATATGGTACGCGACGGGAATCGTTGGCAATCCAAAAATATGTCTAAACGTGTATATGTACGTACGTTTGTCCGTGGATAATTCGGAGTACGCGGGTACACGACACTATGAACGCGGTGGGGAAACGGGCGGAGATGTTAGAAACGTGTCCTTGAGAGACTGTTAACTGCAACGTTTGCTGGTACGGTTCGCGGTCAGCCAGCATCACTCTACATTCAACAAGGCCCTCGGTTATAAAATATAACACAAGTATAATATATAGGTCGCGCGCGCACGCAACACAGTATATTATCATGAATATATGTATAAAACAATGCGCGTTCGCCCGAAAATAATGATTTTTTTTCAAAATCGAAAGTGTTCGTATCACGTCCCACGGTTTTTTTTTATGTGTAAATCATTATATTATCGTCTAAGGTAGCGTTTACCAACCAATGGGTTGCTAAATATTTTTGAGGTATCACTGTTCGTAAACTAACGTCACGAAAAATATCTTGGTGATAAAAATATAACTATATTTATCAAAATTAAATTTGGCAGTATTGCGTTAATGTATATGATATAATTCCTTATAATAATATTATTATTATTGCTATTATATTAAAGCGTAATAAGTTTTTTTTTTTTTTGAAAAAAAAACTGGAGAGTGATCAACTCAATTCAAAATATTTTTACGGGCCTCTTCAGCACAAGGATTAGGTACACTGGTCTAAAGAATTATTTATTCAAATACGTCTTAAAGCAAAATATCATTACACGAAACAATTGTTTTTATACGACTATAGTTAAAATAAAAATTGTTGGGTGGCCTATGTTTTTCCATTACACCAGTGGCGTAACGATAGGATGGCATGACGGGCAATGGGCCACGGGCCCACGACTCTAGAGGGCCCTTCAAGAAAAAAATAGTACATTCAAAAACAAATCATCATAATAGTGAAATTTATAAATACGATTCTGTTTAAAAATATATGTATATTTTTGTAAAATAAAATAAATTTAATAACTGATCACGATTATGTTTATAAATTATTTTATTTACCAGTCCGTCGACATTGTCGATATTAATATTATTATACATTTAATGATATTGTTATTTGTAAAATGAAAATAACAATGAAGCGTATCGCAATCGCTTGTCTATGAAACCGAACGTAACATTTATATTTAGATACTAGATCAGATTAGAACTATTCTAGAAAAAAGTGACCGTCGTTTAGTCGTTGTTACTTGATGTTCTTTTAATTTATATTTTATTTTGTTATTAGTCAATGACGTGTCGTTTGGGCTGGTCATTATGAATCAGTTTTTGCGCTTAAAATTAGATTTGTTGAAATTCAAAAAGCTTTAACAAAAGTTATACTTTGCAACTCTAAGTTAGATGAGCGAAATGAAGCAGATGGGATTAAAAAACAAATTGAAAATCATAATCTTATTTGCACTTTAGTTTTTCAATGTAAAATTTTACAAATTATAAACCTAACTTCTAAAATTCTCCAGTCAAAGTCATTTGATTTAGATAATGCATCTAATTTATTAAACTACTGTTATGAACAATTAAAAGAATATAGATGTAATTTTAATGATCTCTTGGAAGAAGCAAGTATAGTTGCTAAAAGTTGGTCTATCTCTACAGAGTTTCAAAATAAACGTCGTAAAGTAGTAAAAAGATATTTCGATGAACTATGTACTGATATGCGTTTAACTTGTTCAGAAAGCTTATTTCGTGTAACTATTTTTAATAGAACGTTGGATATATTAATAAATCAAATAAGTAAACGTTTTTCAAGTTTTCATGAATTAATGCTAAATTTCACATGTTTACAACCATCTTTTCTTACATCAGCAACAGCTTTAGAGCTTTTAAATGAAGCTACAAAGTTGGTAAACAAATATGATAAAGGCATATCAAAAACATTTACAAGTGAAATTTTAGCTGTAAGATCAACTCTTAAAAATCAAATAAATCAACTTAATTCAACTAGAGATCTTGCTCAACTTTTAATGGTGAAAAATCATTCTTTAACAGCCAGTTTCCTAGAAGTATGTACTACTCTTTTATTATTTTTGACAATTCCTGTTACATGTGCAAGCGCGGAACGGTCATTTTGGAAACTAAAAATTATTAAAAGATATTTAAAGAGTAAAATGATACAAGATCGTTTAAGTGGCCTGGCATTAATTTCAATCGAATAAGAAACAGCCCGAGAAGTTGACTTTGAAGATTTAATCGATATGTTTGCCGAAGCAAAAGCAAGAAATTTTGAATATTTAAATTTTGTATTGCTTTGTATATATTTTTTAAACCAAAAAATGTTTAGTAAAATTTTACTATAAAAATAATATTACACTAAACATGTTTTTTATTGTTTGTAGCCTTAAAGGGTAGAATTGTATAGGTGGTTAGTTTTTGAAGGATATTCCTCATATCTCGTTCTTCCAAATTTATAAAACTAAGGGCCCGATTGGATTATTTTGCCACGGGCATTAAAAGTTCTGGTTACGCCACTGCATTACACCCATTACAATATTCGTCAAATCAATTATATAGCTCTATATAACGCCGAAAAGAAGTATGGGAAAATATACGGCGGCGAGTCGTACTGTATGTAATTATTAATTACACGAGTCTAATTTAAATATTAACGTACATTGGTATACTTTAATTTATTCTAATGCGTTAGAACGAAGTTTATTCATATAAAAAAAAAAAATCGTTAATCACGAATATGTAAGTATTGTACAGTGTTACGTGTTTAAATACATCGAAAAATACATCGTTAAATACATGAAAAGTGGTGTCGTTTCAATAAGAGCGGAGAAAGAAAATATGCTTTTGAACATGTCGCCATGCCGAATCAGGCAAGTTTTCTAATTTATTCATTGTAAACTTGTCCAGATTTGACTGGATTTAACATTTCACGTATTTAGGTGAATATCGGTGTGAAATTGTTGATCAAAGGTTTGCCGAATGACGATGAACACGCCGGGGCATTGATCGTGAAGAAGGTTAAGTGAAAAAGCGGAACATTTCAAACGAATATGCTTAAAAATTGTACTTTTGTCCCAAGTCTTCAATTTTTT
The DNA here is from genome assembly GCF_003268045.1 of Sipha flava. Lineage (NCBI taxonomy): Eukaryota > Metazoa > Arthropoda > Insecta > Hemiptera > Aphididae > Sipha > Sipha flava. The sequence goes on along the minus strand of NW_020272948.1, from coordinate 272,128 downwards.
TTTTCAGCTGACTAAGGGTATTAAACAAGAATACCAACTGTTATTCAATCAAACAGTTTTGTTTTTATAAATTTATCAATTCGGACACGGGTAGTCTTAGATAAAACACAACGTGTGCTTATAGAAGAGTAAAACACGATTGCGTACATTCGTTATCGACGATACCATTTTAAGCTACAGGATTCCGTACGATTTTACAAGATTTTTAACTACACGATTGCGAACGAAATTTTAAGCGTTAATGCCAATTTTCATACCGGTATTGGTGTTTACCACATGCCTATACGAGTGTGAACTTGAAAAAGTTAATAAATACTTTGTATTTAACCCCTTTTATTAGCTATGTTTATTGTTAATGATATCAAATATATCAGATAAAACAAAATTTCGTAATTTCCGTTATATTATACGGTATTTTTCGAGTTTCAGTAAAAGTAGCAAGTTATAGATGTCAGGGAATCCAAATTTAAGCATTTTCAAATAATTTATTAACAATAATTTTATTCAAATAAAATATGTTGATTTTATTTATTTATTAATTACTTTTCTTTTATTTAGTTAACTTAATTTTATTTATTATTTTATTATTAATTTTTTTTATAAATTATTATAGCACTGTTAGTATATGTATTTAGTATACATATATATATATATATATATATATGTAGAAGTAGATATTTCAGTGTTCAAATGCGTGACACATATTTCACTGTCACGTAGATTTTGAGTTCAAAATTTAATTTCTCATTGTAACAAATGTTACGTATTGGTGAAGTTATATCAAAGCAACTAAAAATTAATTCTGTGAATACCTTACTAAATTAATTTGCATGCAACGTTTAGTGTTGACATGACATGGAACTTCATTCTTATTTAAATGTTACTTGTGAGTTAAATGATTTGTATTTAACATTACTGTTGAGATTTTAATGGTACATAAATAATTTACTTCCATATAAAGTTATAGGAAGGTATCAAATGTAACTTATTATATTATTCAATATACATGTACATTATAGTATTATACACATATATACGCAATATGTTTATGATATTTTGTATCTATTGGCACATGGCATTTTAATGTGTAGACGAGCAGTATCATTAACTATTTATTATATATTATATTATTATATACTATTATATGATTATCATGACGTTATTATAATATATATATATAGCTTAAACTACAGAAATAATAATAAATAATATAACATTGGGTTTTCCCACCAGTATTACATATAGATACTATTGTAGGTTTATTTTATCTAAAACGTACAACACTATAAAAATGTTTATAGACCTCACATTTAAGTCACAGGCGAATTGGTATCCGTATGATTTATATTCATATTGTGTTTATATGTTTATTCATTTTGACGATCTGTTTAGAGTCAAACGCCCAAGAAGCAAGAACTCATCATACTTTTAAATACTTTTATAATTTACAATTGTTTAATAGGTTATTATAATTAATTATATAATTACATTTTTGTTAAATTCAAGTGATGTTATTTCAATAAAAAAATTATTAAATATCCCAACTCTAATATAATGTTAGAAGTTAGTAAATTTCATTAATGTTATGCAATATTTGATTCCCCAATTAAGTCTACTGAGGTAGGATATTTTTATGTAAATATTTCAAAAGTATCATCTTATTATTTAATACCTTTAGATGAAATTAATTTGAAATGTTTTTTTATTTCTATATCCAACAATAAAACTATATTAGCTATATTAGCTATATTAGCTATATTATTTATTGCATTCATTATAACACTACATGAATAAAATTATATTTGATTTTTAATTATTTTAAATAAGGTTTTATTACATTTGAAGTGTTTATTGGTTTATACCTCGAATATTAGTAAACTTCGTTTTTGTGTAAGAAATAATCACGTTTTTATTTAAAAACAAACTATTAATTTTTTTGCTTATTAAAAATCATACATATTTTATGTCTATGTATAAATATATAATTTATTTTAAAATTTTAGTTGGTTTCAAATGTAATATTAAAATATTACATAATGAGATATTTTAAATCATAATGAGTATAATAAGTTATAAATTAATTATAAAATGAAAAAAAAAACAATATATAGATATGTCTTACTATGAATTATGTCTAAATAATAGTTATTTATCATGAATATTATTGTTATTACAAATTTGTTACGTATTTATAAATACAATAATTTATAATTATGTAAATTATAATTATATTTGTATTTGTATTGTGTATGTGTATATGCTCTAGATAAATAAACTTTCATTGGAAGCATAATCTGAATCAATGCGCACGCGGGGGTTAAGGGGTTGTACCCCCTCCCGAAATTTTCTCCGATGTCTAGGTTAAAATTTACAAATTTTACAAATTTGAAATATGAAGAGCTAGTATTGAATATCTAGTATCATTGATTATAGAATAGTCTATTCTATTATCAATGCTATTATTTGAGTCAAAATATATAAAGGATTTGCGTAATTTTGTTGATTGTAAAATATATTATATTTTTACCTTGACCCCCCCCCCCGAAAAAAAATCCTGTGTGCGCCACTGAGTTGAATGAATGTGTTTTAACCTTTTGTATCTATTTATAATTTTAATTCTTAACTATTTATGCATTATTAACAATACTACCAAATGCCAAAGTTTAAACTTAGAAGTTCCCAAAAACCTTATAGTTATATAACTAACGTTGAATAGTATTGTTAAGCAAAACATAATTTGGAAAGTTAAATGGAATTTAATTTTTAACATTAAACATGGAAGTCAATTTTGTGATGTATAATAAGAGTTACGAAATACTGCAATATTCGCATGGTAAACTAAACATAGATCGCATTTGATAATATCAAATGCGAGTTATATTGTAACGGCGTATGGCTTAGGTCAAATAACTTGTCATAAAGGGTCTAGGGAAAGTCACTTGTACGTTACTAGGCTTTAAATATTAACCACGCATCACATAATAAAACGTTCATGTGACGTCTCATACACTGTATTTTGCACACTGGGATAATACAGTGAAATTAGTAAATCTGACAACGTTGCATATAATTTCATACGCAATCGTGTTGCCAAAATGGACAAATGTACGCAATCGTGTTCTACCCTTATGGAAACCGATGATAACATTATTAAAAGATGTCATTAATAACGTGATTTAAAATGTCAAATTGAAAAATTACAAATTAATATTAGGTTTAGCTTAATTTGATGGAATATTACATATTTTTAAAGAAGTTACAAAACGATCATAAGCGCACAGGTCTGGCTGAATTAAAACGGTACGTGACTCTCAGAAAAAAAAAGCAAACATTTAAAAAAAAAGTATTAATCATATTCTCAGATAATACGCCATTGCACATCCATCCACTCCAGTCGTGATATGCGTGGTTCGAGTGTGGGTAGATGAATTTTTTTCCGATCATTCATGACCGGTGTCTACTTAGTACCTTTGATTGAATAATAATCAATTATGTAATCAATAGATATAATTCCTATATGATACCGAATTTGTGATTCAGATGCAATAAACACCCGTCTCCTTTGTGTCACAGTGCTGTGTCACTAGTTGTTAGCGGCTTATGCGTACATACATAAAATACAAGAACGATCGACGGTCATGTACAAAGAATAATTGTTTCGACGATACGATAAACTTTTCCAAGTACGTAATTGGAATATTGATATGAATAACGTAAAAAGTATTCTAAAACACATGAAGGTACCAGGCACCGGCATTTTCATATTTAAATAGAGTGAAAATTATTGTTTATTTTTGAAGAGTCAAATATACAAGTACCAGTCTTGTAAAATATTCAAATAAAAATAATATTTTTTGTATTGGAATACTATTTTCAAAGATTTTCGACATGAATACGTATTCTTGATAAATTATTTGTGTTTTTGTACTCCCTAAAACATACTTTTTCCCATACTCGAAAAATAATTTTAAATGAAACACGAATAACTGATAAATTTAGTATACATGTGAATTCATAACTTTTTGTAACATTTTAAGACTTACATAATTATAATATAATTATTTATATAAATACAAACAGTAGCGGACGCAGGGAGGGGTTTTGGGTGTTCTACCCCCCTCTCCCTGGAATGAATGGATGATCAATTTAAAACGTCGTTATCCTACCTTAGGTATCTTAAAAAAAATGAATTGTTCAAAATACGATTAAAATATGCTAGAAAAAAAATGTTTTGTTAAGAAAAGTGAATTTGTAATAATTTGTAATTTTCTAAACGTTCTAAAAGGTATTAGTACTTAAAACTCAAATTTTTGAAATTCCATGATGGCAATACTTCGTAAAAATAATGCGTGTTTGTAAGTCGCTTATTATCAGTAAGTGAAAATAAGTAAATATACGTAATCCATATGATATTATTTACAATGGTACATTATGATTGATGGGTTTCTCTAAATTTTGTGTTGTATGGTCATGTGATAACGATTGACAATAGTCAATCTATAGTCAATAGTCAATTATTTCAAAATAATGGTAATCAGGCCCATATTTAGAGGGAGCACGGGTAGGCACATGTCCGGGAGCGTCAAGTATCAGTTGCGGCAAAATATTTTAGCAAAATTGATTTTAAAAATAATGTACCTAATGAAAAAAAAAATAAAACAATGAAAAAAAGAAAATAGTATGTCTTATTATGTTATAATTTGTTTAATTTGTTAATTAAAAAAAGTATTAAACGATTTTCATTTATAAGTTATATTTTAATATTAAAGAATTTCGATTATGGACGAAATAATATGTGTTATATTATTATTATTTACTTTTTTTAGGGGGGGCTATTAAAATAATATGCCCGGGGGCGCCAAATTTTTAAATACGGTAATTATTCTTTTACCCCCCCCCCCCCCCCCCCCCCCCGAATTTTTTTTCTGCGTCCACCCCTGAATACAAATAAATATTCTACAACTATTCGTACACTGTCAAATACTTTTCAAGCGTCCCAGTATGTATTCCGAACGTGTTATTTTGAAAACTATTCGAATTAGTATTTTAGATACTTTTTTACCAATCTATTTGTATTCCCACGTAATCCTTTACAAATTAAACGTATTCTTCACAAGACTGGCAACGATCGTTGCATTATGAATGAATACAGATATACGTGAAAATCGTGCCAATCCCAAAATAATATTACAATTGGACAAATGATCGATGAAATGATTTTCAATCGAATGATAGAAAAATGAAAATACGTTAATTAAATTAATTTACGTGGAAACACATAAATACCAAATTTCCGTAATAGCGTTCGATTGCTATCGTACGTATCCGTTTCATTTTAACACTGCGCAATAGGTGAAGTGGAAAAATCTGCACTACACGCACACATACATATACAGTCACGATTGATAAAAAATAAGACGTAGGTACTTTTTAATCATTTGTAAAAAACTGCATTAATTGCTATGACGACGCGGTTCGGTCGTGCGAGCGCATGGTGCAAACGAGAAACATGTAAACTGTTCGTACGAGCGCAGCAGCGGGTAACAGAGACGATCGCGTACGCGCGTTGGCGCCAACAGATGGCGTTGACACGAAACCGGCGTACAGCGTTCCGACGTACGCGACACGTCGTGCCTCGAATTCGTGACTTCCGATGGATTCACGCCTAAGCACGGCTTTCCGAAAGGTAGGCTTTGACGCGTGACCGAGTCTTTTGTACGACCGTCGAACGTCTGGCGGCCGTTTACGGTGGTTGACACGGTACCGAATACGGATACGGGCTAGTGTAAACGTACGGAACATTCAAGCATATAAACTTCGTCGGTCGTCTTATTAAGTTGCATCAGTAGTGGTTATAACTTAACCATTACTTATTCATATGATGATGCAACTTTATTAATCCATGTGATTATCAAGTGTTGCGCCATTGGGAACTTCTCCAGAGGGTTCCAATGGAATTCTGATGCCTCTCATGAAACACTACTGATGCCATATTAAGAACTCTAATACGTTTTTTTAACATTATTAAACTTTTCAATTAAAATTTTGTAAAATTATATTTACTGTTGAAGGGAGGATAAAGGTCTTACATACATGAACCGTATTCGGGAAATCAAAATCAACTATTTATTTCTCTCATTCAATATTGCATGAAAAATATTCAAAATTTTAATATATATATATATATATATAATACTCAGTTGATTTTAAATTAAACAAGTAGATTGCCCTTTTTATAAAAAAAAAAAAAAATGAGTTATCAATCATAAACGGGGTTTTGTGCAATACAGTGACATAAACCAAAACTACTCTGTGAACCAGTGGCGTGCCGAATACAGGTCTAAATGAAGCCCAGCATCAAGTTAAAAAGGGGTAGGTGATTGTTGGATATTAATATGTAAATCACATAATTATCGTATATATTTAGGTAAAGAAATATTGATATATGAGTTCTGAATGAAATTAATTTAAATATAGGAGGGTGGGTGGTAAACTAGATATGCAATCGGCATCAAAACAATTTTTATCTCGGCACGCCACTGCTGTGAACCCTCACCCTCGACACTTTTAACCCCCCCTCCCGTAAAACCCCCATTGGTTGATGGTTATTAGTTATTACTTAAAGAGTTAAATTATAAAAAAAATGCGCGTATAATGCATTTGGAGTAATACTATAATGAATCGTTATATTTTTATGTGAACTGAAATATTATAATAGGTAATTCCATTGATTTTTTGATTAAGAAATCTTAGATCATCACACAATTCTGTGTTATCTAAAAGTTTTTTTGCTGTAGTTTTAATATTCAATGATAAATATTTAAAAATTTAAAAGATACTAGTATTCATCTTAAATTACTATAATACTTCTCGGTAAATCGAAAGCACCGCTGGTGTAATGGTATCATGCAAGATTCCCATTCTTGCGATCCGGGTTCGATTCCCGGGCGGTGCAAAATTTTTAGTGTTTTTTTCCTTTTTCGCATGCGCGTTTTGTCCACCATCCACTGTTATTCCGTCACCATTACAATAATTTATATATATATATACTTCAAGCGCCAAAAATTTCAAATGTCTGAAAAACATTTTATTCAATCGGTCTTTTCGATAATGATAATTTTTTGTAGTCTGATAGGTACCGGTTAAAAAAGTTGTTTATTTATACTTTTATTGGAAGATACTACGAAATTGTATATAATAAAAAATCATTTTACTGAATAATTGCTTCACATGACAGAATTTCAAACATTTCATTATTTTTATGTAAATTATTGTTTGTTACAGACAACAAACATATTATATCTATGATCATAATTTCTTTCTATTAATTCAATAATATTTTTGTAATATATGAGATGAAATAAAAACTCATTGTAACTCAAAAGTATTGATAAAATGAGAAACTATTTAAAAGTTACATCTAAAAGTATAAAAGGGAAAAATATGCCCTAAAAAAAAAAAAACACGAAATATGGGTTTATATGCAAAATTAAATGTATTTATTTTATACTATGCTATTTTTGTGATTGTTAAAAACAAATATGCGAATACAACAAGTCCTTTATCTTAGTTATAATTTATAATTATTACTTATGATGTTCTAGTATTTAATATTCTAGTAATCTGTCGACTGTCATTTGATAATAATATTAATGTTTTTTGTATTTTGTTTCGGTTTCGAATACAATCGATTGGAGTTTAGTAAGTATTAGTATTTATTTATTAATTATGTCAAGTCAATATCTCTAAACAGGCGAGGCTAAACGTAAAATTAAATTGGAAGAAGATGTACAGAATAAAAAACTTTGAATTGATTCTTTAATAAGACATCAGGTAAATACTAGGTTATGCGGCAATTGAAACTTTTGTAGCAAGAAAAGCAAGAAAAAAAATCTTTGCTATTTTTAAACGTGTTAACGATAAAATGTCATAAAAACATAAAAGTATAATTTTTTTTTATTTCTTACATAAGGTATTAAATCAATAATTTGTTTTTCATTTTTATGCAAGACTAAAAATGAATTTATATTAATTTAAATAATATTAGTGGTCTTAAGTATTTTTAATGTTTTGATACACTATAATATTGTTATATTATTTTGGTTAGTACTATATTTTATTGTCCTTAATTACCTCCTTAACTTTTTGCATATATTTTTTAGGAAAATTGTTGACCTTAGGGCCTTAAATAAGATTGTGCACTTCATTAAATCAAGCCCTGTATGGTTGGCGCACATATTCCAAAAATGTAATCGCGTACCCGAGTTCCGATTCGAATATTGAACGCTTAGAAATGTAAATGTTCGCAAGTCAACTCAGTTGTTAAAACGAAATGAAAATTGTTGTTTGTTGAACGAGAACGATTCGCACGAATTCGCCATATTCTGTTATTTGTTATCAATAGATTTCGGCTCAGTGGCATACCGTACGTTCCGTCACCGAGCCAATGGCCCCAAGACCAGCGCGGAGTGGGAGAACGTGGTTACAGTAATTTTAATTAAACGTTTTAAACGCACACATTCGCAGTGGTTAGTATTATTATTATTATTGTTATTATTATTTTTTATCTTATCAGAACACACGTCATACGGCTTTTGATAATAGTATTTAAATAATGAATTACATAATATAATGGTATACAAACGTAATAAATCACATAGATAACGGACACAGAATAACAATTAAATAAGATAAAGTTGTAAAAAAAAAAAAACGTTCAAACCGGTCGAACAAAAAAACGGCACTTGAAAAATTAAAAAACGCGTAAGACGAAAGTAAACGGTAGAGGAGGCCTAGGCACGGAAACGTAGTTAAAACGTCATTGAATTCGACATCATCCTTACCGGATGGGAATCGTGTTATTGTTGTTACCTATTGCACTACGATACCTATTGGAAAGCGACGACGACGTTATCATCCCGACGATTCCCCTGCTCCGTCGCCACGGCGTTCCGGTCATTCGGTTCCACATGGTGTTTGAGTGCGCACTTCGCCTAACACGGCCCACGCACGTGCACGGTACCGGCCAGCAAAACCGCGTACACGACGACGGGCGGACGGACGGACGGATGGACAGACAGACGTCGTCGAAACTTGCACGCGAGCACAGTCGTACGGCCACACTAATGCACTACTTATTGGAACGCGTACGTAACGAACATCGCTAATGTGTGCATGCGCTCGGTACGTCTTTTTTTTTTTTATTACTATCGTTATTCAATCAGCGACGTGTAAACGGGAGTACGAACGAGCCGCGGCGACGTGTGTTGTACAAACGAGTTCAGGTGCAATCTCAGCCATACTTGCGGTACGCGGCCAACGTATGGGTCTAAGTCTCGAGGTGCGAGTTGAAGGAGGCCCGTTATCAAAAAAAAAGTTTTTCAAAATAACACTTTTTTCAATAGTACAACGTGTCGATGTAAAAAGGCAAATTTTTTTAAAAAAAAAATACAAGAGACAATTTTCAATTTTGGTTTTAGAAGCCTCTTAGAGATCGAGGCTCCGGTGCATCGCGCTTCTTGCACCCTCGCTAAATGCGGCACCGGTACGAATGTACCTGTCTTGAACGGAGACATTTTATACGGTTTTGCGCCACGAAACCGCCTTACGACGATTATCCCCGTGTATTACTTACACTGGCAGAATCGGCCGAAAACCAGTCGGAAAGAAAAACAATTTTACCCCTTGGTCGTCCTCCGCACGCGATCCCGTTGCGTCCTTTTTGTTTATCTTCTCCTCCGTGACGATCCTTGTTTCGATCTATTCATATTTGCTATCCGATTGTTGTTCGCACGTCGCAACGGAAAGATGTAGAATATGTACGTCATTCGAACGCGCGCGCGCACACGCCAAGTATATGCGACTGACGAGCATTATAATATCGTCGTCAAGAAAGGAATATGAAAGGATTTGTGGTAGCGACAACTGATAATGACCAATTTTGTCCGGACGATGGATCGTGAAGACTAGAGTGCACGAAAATAACGATGGGTTAAATAGAATATTTAACAAGGGTTAAATATTCAATTTCATACCATCAGATTTCCAACAATTGCGGTCCCGAATTTAATGTAATCATCATCACATCTACATTGTGCACATCCTGCATAATACGTATTAGTGTACATTCGTCGAAATCGGTCAAACGAATGCAACTTACAAGATGTACCGCCCTGTCGATCATACACTACTGTGTAATGCAATAATAGTATATTTCTGAACCTCGATAGATCGAATAAGACATATACTGCTTGTACACAGCACTTGACATGTAATCTAACAATACTTCCGACGACGACGTGATAACATAGTATAATTGATTCCACTTAATATACTTTTGTACACGCGATACTAGGTTTTTTTTTTACTAAAAATGATAGCGGTGCAGAATTTGGTAGCTTACTGTTCCACGGTGCTTAAAGGTTATTCTGTGGAAAATCGATGAACATTTTCTCCGAAGTACGCTATTGGGCAGTGTTGGGACTTATCTAGATAAATGAACTAGATATATTTTTGTCATCTTTTATCTTATCTAGATAAATAACGCTAAGTTATCTAATAACTTATTTAAGATAAAATTTTTATTTATCTAGATTATTGAATGTATGCTTGTCAAGATTAGAGTTATTTTTATTCTTGTACGGAGACGAATCCAACAAATCAGAGATCATCAAAATCGGTCCAGTCGTCCTTGAATTATAAATTCTGTAAATAACCTGACTTTATTTTATACATAAAGATTTTATATTCATAATTATAATTCGTGCAATGTTAATAAGTAATTATTATACGTCCATGTTACCGGCCCCCCCACCACGAAAAATTTAAAAAAAATGTATTCAAATATTTTGTACGTAATTTGTATGAATTTATACGACAGTTTTCAAAATTTGTACGACGTTGTTATTTGATTTATATCAAAAATACTGATGAGGGGTCAGAGACATATGTCTCCAGCCCCCTAACATAAATAAATTAGTATTCTTTTTTTGAATTTAGGAAACCTTAAGAACCCAATTTGTATAAATTTGTACGACCATTTCCGAAATTTTTATGCCACCCCCTCTCCTGTAATATGCGAAAAACCCTTTTTCCCATGACCCCGTCCCCTCCCAAATTTGAAATCTAAACTTTTTCTTCCACAAACCTTTTACACATAATTTTTATAAATTTGTATGACCATTTCCGGAATTTTTACGGAAACCTTTCTTCTATAGTATGCGAAAATACCTTTTACCTGTGCCTTCCGTTCCTCCAAATTTTAAACTTAAACTTTTTCTTCCACAAACCTTTAGCACATAATTTGTATGAATTATATAATAGAAGGACATAAAATGTTAAGGTACATTATTAGAACATTTAATTGTAATTTAGACTATATATTGCATGTACCAATGATAATTTTTTTTTTTTCATAAATATTATGTAAAATTCTTTTAAAGTAATAATAACAAAAGTAATGAAACCGATAACGAAAAAATATTTGAAATTAATTTTATTTAAGTTCCCTGTATTATGAAATTCATACAAATTATGTGTAAAAGGTTTGTGGAAGAAAAAGATTAAGTTTAAAATTTGAGGGAACGGATGACACAGGTAAAAGGTATTTTCGCATACTATAGAAGAAGAATTGCCGTAAAAATTCCGGAAATGGTCATACAAATTCTTACAAATTGGGTTCTTGAGTTTTACTAAATTCAAAAAAAAAAAATACTAATTTATTTATGTTAGGGGGCTGGAGACATATGTCTCTGACCCCTCTTCAGTATTTTTGACGGAAGTCAAATAATAACGTCGTACAAATTCTGAAAACTGTCATATAAATTCATACAAATCGCGTACAGAATATTTGAATAAATTTTTTTTAAATTTTTCGTGGTGGGGGGCCGGTGACATGGACGTAATTATTATTTCTTGTTATGACATTTTTTTGTATTTTCATGTCGGGAAAATATTTTTGATATTTTTAAACTTATTTTCTTATTTTCCATGGAAGTTCTAAATATAGTAGGTATTTGATTTTAGTATACATGTAACTCATACGCTGAATAGTCATTATTTCACTTTTGGAACCCGTAAAGACGTAACTACTTATAGAATAATGAAAATCATCAAATTAATATTATATGGAAAACAATATTGCTAGCTTAAAATAATTTTTTATGTATTCTGTATTCATCCTGATACTTACAGAGCAATTTTCATTTTTTTTTTTTTTTTTTTGTGAAATATTTTAGTGATTAACTATCATTAAATATTGTACATTATATATATATATACTGATTAATGGTACACTAAATTACTACAATAAACATTAAACACCTAGGTAACTATTGATAATAATGATCATAATTGAGTCTTCATAGATATTATTAGAATATGTAATATTGACCAAAAAATAAAATTTATTGAAAATATCTTTTTTTTTTATCTAGATAAAAATGAAATTATCTTTTATCTTTAGATAAATTTTGCATTATCTATTTCCAACATTGCTATTGGGAAGTTTCCGTTAGCGGATGTCACATTTTATTGTTATCAAACCAAAATTATTGCACCGATATGCGAATCAAAATAATAAAAAACACAGTATGAACATATCGCGCTATGTATTTGTTGTTTAACGAAAATTTGGGAAACCCTGAATTCATAGTTGACACCGCAGACGATCATAATTTATGCATTTGACGAATATGTGGTAATTTAAATGTCCATTAGCCTACTACATTTGTACTGATCTATACAGTTTAATAATATGTTATCACGCGATCGTGGAATAATTGTTAGCAAAGCGAATTCGCGACCCTCATTACAATATTGTACATAGTTTCCTAACTTTCTTTGGCGATCCAGCCGTTTGTGCATTAATACCGTTACAACAATCAGAAATTTATTACAATGAGCGAAACTGATTATTTTTCCTATGAACGGCCATAAAGGCGTAATACAGATCCGAATCAACTGTGCATAGCGTGTTCGTGTTGATTGGAAATCATTGTGAATAATATATATATATTATTACATGATATGTATACGAACACAGTATTGCTACAATGGTTTTTAGTTTATTAAATCAATCAAGGTTATCGCCTATTCAAAGCAATTAATTATGCTTTTATGTTATCTGTACAATAATACTTATTCTAGGAAAGTTGTGAACGAATTGTGTAAAAATATTATATTATTTTTCTCGTATCTCCATTCTTATACATCAGCGGTTCTTAACCTTTTATAGATCACAGACCCCTGATGAAAGATTTTTAGAAATTGCGAACCCCTTTCTAATTTATTTTTGGAATATTTTTTTTTTTTAAAAACATCTCATGTTATTAAAACCAAAATTATAATAATTATTTTATATAATTAAATTAATAGACAAAACAAAACATACATATTTATAATTATTTTTATTTCACTTAATTTTTCAGTTAACTTAAATTTAATTATTTTAGTTTTAATTTATTTTTTTAATATATAATGTAATTTGTATTAGCTTAATGCAACAGTTGAGACATAAGTTTTCTAACATCGTATAATGATAAAATCTATCTACAGTAGAACCTGTTTAAGACGCTCTCCAAAGGATCAGTTACAAATAGTATCTTAAGCGGGAAATCGTATTACGTGGGAACAAAAAATTTTATTATATTTTACAATACATCCATGTTATATACATATAAATTATATTTTTTACTTTGCAGAGTGAATTATTACATTTATATTACCTATTTCAAAAAAACCTCTATCTTTCATTGTTTCAAAGTTTTGATGTTTTTTGAATACAGGAAGTTTTCAATTTTATTAAGATGATGAACGTTTCGTCAGCGTTGTCAAAAGATGCATTTAAACTTCTTAGCTCATTAACATGATCAAGTGCATTTGTTACTATTTGTTATTATTCGTTATCGTTATTATTAGTGAGGTATTTCTTTAAATTTTATACAATGTATATGTATATACAATATATTTTTATATTAACATCATTGATAGGACGAGAGTATTACTCGGGAACATAGGGCGTATTATCCAGAGTTAATTACATGTTAAATGTTGTCAAAAGGGACTTGTAAAAATGAGCGTATTAGCCGGGAAATCGTCTTAAGCGAGAGCGTCTTAAACAGGTTCTACTGTATTATAAAATAAAAAATATATGAAAAAAATTAATAATATTAATCCAAAAATATTATAATAATGCACTCGTGTCATGTATTGATGTATGTTATGTATTAGGGCTGCTGCGGACCCCTAGAGGACCGCGGACCATAGGTTAAGAACCGCTGCTATATGTCAATGTTTACTTAACAATTACAAATCCAATTGGAAAGTAATTAAAAGTACATTTTTATAGATTTACGTTTCGCATTCGATAATGTTTCGTTTCATGCAATATTGTACGATTTAAATTCAGTGCGCTTTGATTTATGTGATAATTATTTCGCAAATGTCAAGTGATGAACGAAAATATTCCGTCATGACATAGTTATTTTGTTTTTTATTTAAATTGAATTCATAAAACGTATAACACACGCGATACATTTAATCAAATCGAACGAGTATAATTTATTGTTCACCATGCTGCATGCTGAATAGCGTGATTAAGTACGGATAGTAAAAATTGTTTGAAAGTAGTGTGGTTGAAGGTTGGTGACAAAATTATTGTTGGTCGGCTTATTTATACGCACTCGTATATCATACACATGTCACATAGCATTATATCAATATGTATACCATAATATTATGCCGTGAATAAGTGAAATATTGAATGAAACAATTTATATATACATAAAATAAACGGAATACTTAAAAATGCGTGTATTTTTGATGGAGAGATCTTCAAATTGATAAATATGTTCTTGATAGTACAAATAAAACGCAATGACTTAAGCAATGTGTTTTTTTTCGAAAAATAAAACAAAAATGCATAACTGCTGTCTACATCAACCATACTTTGCAATCCTGTGACATATTGTTTCGAGATCGTAATGATATTATCTTATGCAGCAAAAAATCAAATTTAGACGTTTTAAATCGGGTACCGACAACCTGTGGTCCGCAGAACTTTTTCTGCGACCCTACATGTACTATCGTGTTTAACGTTTGAATTTAAAGTTTTAATAAATAAAATCTTATCGTGACAATTATATTTTTACCAATAAAAGCTATAAGCTCATATTGTTTTCAAGTTCTCATAAAATATACGAACAAGCGACGAACATGTGGATGCGATTTTAAGATTATCAACATCCAATGTGAAAACAGATACAAATGAATTAACGGTAAAAATTCAACTTCAAAAATCACATTAGAAACAAAATATTTGTATCACACTCAAAAATTCATTTATAATTATTTTTTAAATTGTTCCAACTAATTAATTTTATTCAAAATTAGTTAATTATGTGAACCTCGTAAAGTTAAATTTATCACACGATTGTCGCTATCCATAAGTATATTATTATTATATGTTAAAATTGTATTTTTAATAAAGTTTATTTTAACGTTATAGCCTGCATAAGTAAAAAGGTTACCGATCACTGTTTCAAATGAAAAACACATGAACAATAAACGTTACTTTAACTAAGGCGTAGTGTTTATTTCATAAGGATGACAGGGGGTATTACGTTCTTCCCTTCATCAGAAGAATATATATAGAATATATTTATTTATTAATTATTTACCCCTATGGCAAACCGCATATCAAATACTCTTCCGAAAATTTACGATAACCCCCCGTGATAGAAGGTCTGAAATAAACACTTGGTAAGGTGCAGCACCACGTATACATTGTAGTATAAGTTACACCTTGTCAGTGTACCTGGATAGCGAATTTAAAGGCGGGTCCATTCGTGTCAGTCAAAATGACCATTACGACTGATTTATTGATTCATTGATGATCCTTCTTACTGAACAAATCGCTGCCACGGTTCAACGAAAAACCTAAACATTCCTAACCAACGGTAACCGATCGATAGCGAAAATAATAAAAATTGATATGAAAACGTGTTCTACGTGTTTCAGTCGGCTTTCACGACGCAGTACTGATCGTTAAAAATTACCAAAAGTAGAATTTTCTAATTGATTGAAGACCATGTTTCCGAAACAAGTGTTCATACCGTTCATAACTTGTTCAAGTTCAGATAAATCAGCTCTATATAATGATAATTTCAACTGGCACGTGCGTACCTGCTTTAATCAAATCGAACGGAGCACGTGCAGGCAGTGGCGTGTTTTCAGAGGGCGGGATGGGGTTCCCGGTTAGGTTAGTTTTCCCTAGACGGAAAAAGCATTAAAAGAACGTTGATTTCGGACCAATTAAACAACACTCGATTTGTAATTTATAATAATAACAGAACAACATAATTATTAGTCCGTACCTCGCGCGAGGTTTTTCTTTTTTTTATATATGTTTACCTATTCTTTAGAAAAAACGTATAACCCTATATGCTATCGCGCAAGCGTACGGGGACGGCGACGTAGTGCTTACCACATGGACACGAGCGTCTTGAGTTCGTCCAGGTTGAGGTTCTCCAGCGACAGTTTGCCGTCGTCGTCCATCCGTTCGCCCAGCCCGACGACTCCGCTTTCCGGCGACGAACTCATGGCTGCGCGCACGTCACCCGGCGGTCGTCGTGGTCGTGGTCGTGGTGGTCTGGTGCAGCGCGAGAACAGCGAACGGTGGCGCGCGGACAAACGGCGTGTGCGCGTACGATGCGCCGTCGACGTGACAATGTTCCTTTCGGGCGCGCGTCGACGGCGGCGTCCGGGACGGCCGAGTGAAAGCTCACCTCCAGCGCCGACCGCGTTCGGCTCGTCGCAGCAGCTGAGCGCCAACGCTCGCCGTAAACGTTCGCGGACCAGCGCACCGCGGGCGACCGACGACCGGTTTATCCAAATCGTATGCCCCCCCCACCCACCATACAAAACAGACGTTCCGCGGACCCGCGAGATTTAATTCGATAATATGTGAACACGTTCGTAGGCATTCGTAATGCGACGTAAAAGTGTGCGTATACAAACGTTGACGATCTGTTTAAGATTTTAAAGTCAATAAAAATCTCTTATTCGTTCGCGCACGCGGTCACGAAGAAAGCGGAAACATTGGCCGATGGCACTGGCCGTAGCGATATCGCCAGAACGATGTACGAGTGAGAGAGAAAGGCTTTACGTGCACTTGTGAATATACGCCGTTTAGATACCGGCTGGGTGTTATTATGAGCATGGTGTATACGAGCGTGTTCGGTACCGCGAACACATAAAAAATTCCCGCCGGACTAATGTTGTACAGCAAACCGTTTTGAATTGCATTCCTGTAGTGCTGCGCGCGACGACCTAGAAGACCGATTTCTCTGTTCAAGTCTCCCGAAGTGTTGGTAGCCTACGATAGTCGGACACTACGACCTTCGAAATGATTTTCGTTCATGATATGTCATCCTCAAGGATAGAAAAGATACAACAAAAAAAAAAACGTACACCTTAACGTTTTCTTTACACCTGTGCTTCTTATACGTTTGGGTTTTCCGCAAAAAGACTAATTCTATTATCATGGTAATTGTTAATGGTATTTAAAAACCCACACGATTGCACTGTGATGAACTGTCTTTTCATTGTGTTACAGTTGAATCATTAGTCATTCAGTCGATTAATAAAATACTATATTCCCCACTTCCCGGTAAACTATCTGTACATTTTTCCATTCCATAAATGATGAAAAAATCATGAATTAGTTTGCAGGCTAAGTTAATAGTCATATTCATAAATAAGTCATATTTCATATTGATTACTCGTTTACAAAATGTAATATTAAAATATAATGGGAAAACACTATTCATTTACAATTTGAATATTCGAATTGAGATGAATTGATCACTAAATTAATTAAAAATATTTATTAGTTGAAATGGGATAATAATAGATCCAGTTGAATGACCTCCTGCCCCGGGCCCTCAATACCCAGTCCACCCTTGTATACAGCTTCGGTCGAGTTTTCAACATTTTTAATTTTTTAATACCGTATTATGTCATTTGTTTTCATACGAATTATAAAATATTTTGTTCACTATAGAAATGTGCTATAGCAACAAGGGTATACCCATGGGGGGATTGGGTTCGGATCCCCCCATTGAAATTTCTACATACTTAACGATTTAATAGTAAGTAGCAGAGTTGGGCAAACTTTTATCTAGATAATTATTCGAATAAATATGTATTCGAATAAAAAATTATTCAATATTATTGGAATAATTTGTGATAATATTATTTGAATAATTTTTAAACATAGTTATCCTATCCTAGTATATGTAGTAGTAGTTAGTACTATTTACTAAATATGTATTCAAATATTATTTGATTATTATTAAAAATATATATATATATTTTTTTATTTTCTTATATAAATTTATATTTGTTTTTTATTATACAATATTTTTAAATTTTTCCGAAAATTATTCGAATAATTTTTTTCTTCGGATAATTGTTTGAAAATTAGTCGATTAATAATTCATTCGAATAAAATGTTATCTAAATAATCATCTAAATAAAATTGTATTCGAATAACGCCCAACTCTGGTAAATAGTATAATAAAGTTGAGTATATAGTGTATATTAATTTCCTATCATCTTCAATATACAAAGTATATAGATTATATAGTATACTTATTATCAGAGTTGGTCATTAGTCGAATAAAATATTATTCAATTGATTATTTGAATAAAAAATTATTCTTCATTGATTTATTCATTATTTTAATTTGTATTATTATTCGTTATTCGTTATTTCCTATAATCATATAAATAATAAATTTAAATCCTAAATAACGATGGACAATAATAATAGACTTATTATTTAGACTTAAATAATATATATTATACTAGCTGACCCGACAAACGTTGTTTTGTCATATAAATTATTTCTAGAAAATATTTTGCTAGAAAATAATAACTAATTTAATATAGACATGTAAGGATAAGGATGTAAGAAAGAGGTATGGGGTGCTATGAACGGTGACGAAATATAAAAATGAAAAAACATCAAACATTTATTTTTTTAATAATTTATTAAAATTGATCAATTAAAATTATATACATCGATAATGATGACAATATGAGTTTTTTTTTTATTTTATTAAAGAAATCTACAATCTATAGATATAATTTTTTTGTATAATAAGAAGGTTTGATAAGTGACAGTAAATAAAAAAACAGATAATATGATTCATGGGATTAGGGAGGATACCCAATGGTAACACCCCATAAAATGACAGAATAACATTGATGAATGGAAAAGAGAAAGAGAAAAAAAATATATATTTAAACATTTTTTTTTTTTTGGTTTGAAGGTGTTACCTGGTTACGACCTCCAGCACTTATTAAGCTCTCTTACTATAGAAGAAGATCTCTACACCATTGCCTTTTAAGTCTACGGCGCGTGGAGTTTTTTTATAATAAATTCGATTTCACCAGGACTTGTGTGCTTAGCTGGGAGTGAGACGGGTAATGCAGACTCTAAGGAATGTGAGACAATTTGACTTTGAGTGGGATTTAAAGTTATATCATGTGAAGTGAAAGTTTGGGATAGATGTTGGCCAAATAGGTTTGCTTTTTGTGTGTCAGAAACCATCCATGAATTATCATCTTTACGGAGGGGAGATGAAGTTGAGACAGTTTTTAGGATTTTTTTTTGTCGTTTTCCAAAGACAGGAGTTATGAGTTGTTAAGTTTTGGATATATTGTTGATAAGTGATGGAGTTGTGTTGTTGGAGTGCTTTCCTAAGTTTATTATTTAGTTGGTTGTAAGTGTGTTTGTGAATAATTTAAATTTGAAAATTGAATTTGAAAATTTAAATACTGTGCCTTTGCCACCGGGATCTTGCTTTTCGTTTTTCTCGGAGAAGATATTTTATATGATTTGGAAGTAGGTTATAGGGGTGAATTTTGGTTGGTGTTGTTGCTAAGTAAGTGCATTCCTGGATATCTGAAGTGAGCTTTTGGATAGTGCTATCAATGTCTTCGCTTGATTTTAAGGAAGGGTTGAGTTGTGTACGAGTATTGATGAATTGTTGGAAAGTTGGCCAATCTATTTTTCCAAGATTTTGATGATTTTTGGAAGAGTTTGAACAGTGAATTTCGAGGTCGAGTATGACTGGTGTGTGATCGGATGACAGGTCGTTTGTGTTGGAGATAATAGTAATGGCGTTACTTGGTACTCTTGCGATTGCGATATCGAGGATATCTGGGTGGCGGTTTTGATGTGTTGGCCAATAGGTGGGGTCAGAGGTTGGTATTATTTTTATGTTGGAGTTATTTATTGAGTTATAAAGGATTCTGCCTCTTGGGTTGGTTGAGAGGCAGCCCCAAGAAGAGTGTTTGGCATTAAGGTCTCCGGCGACAATGAAGTACTTACCTAAAGATTCGAAGTAATTTATGAAATTGTTTGAGTTATTTTAGGTCCTGGAAGGCAGTAGATGGAGGAGAAAGACAGATTAAGATGTTTGTTGACGGAAACTAGGATGCTTGTTGCTTGGAGATATGTTTCACTAATAGACGGAAGAAGGGAGTGTGTTATTTTTAACTAGGATCACCGATCCAGCGTGAGCAGTGGAGTCAGGGTGATTACTTTGATAAACTTTGTATCCAAGAATTTTAATAGATTTTGTCGGAGTTGGGATTCGGATATCATTGCTATGTCTATGTTATGAATATTGAGGACTGCCTGTAGTTCAAGTTTGTTGGGTATAATGCCGTTTGCGTTCCATGTAAGTAATCTAAGTTTAAAATTAATTTCCATTGTTGGTACTTAGTTTATTGATTAGTGATGTAAGAAGTGTTACTAGTGGATTAAGAAGTGTTATGAGGGGAGAGATTAGAGTTTTAAATTCGGATATGAAAGTTTTAAGTTGGCTTGTTAATAGTTGATCGGGGGTGGGTCGTTTATGTGGCTTGATTTTAGCTTATTTGAATTGTTACCTTTAACCGCTTGTGAAAAAGATAAGTGCTGGGTGTCGATGAGTTCGTTTAGAGATCTTGCGGAAGCATTGGATGGATGTGATGTTCCTGGAGGAGGTTGGCTGATGGGTTGGACTTGAGGTGTGTCGGAGTTTTCTGTTATTAGTCTTGAGATAGTGGTCGGTTGTTATTTTTTTTTACGGAAACGTTGGAGGTCTTTATGGATAGTACATCTTCTGTAGTTTGCCGGATGGGCCTTGCTGCAAAGTGCGCATTTTGCGGGTAGGTCCTTAGATTTGGAGCATTGGTCCGAGGTATGGTTCTCGCCAAAACGGACGCATTTAGGCAGGTGATTACAATATGTTTTTGTGTGGCCATACTGTTGACAGCGATGGCATTGGACTAGGTCTCGTCTTATGTGTGGGGCTTCAAATTTGACTTTTGTGAAACATATATTGTTTATGTTGAAGATGTCTTTGTTGTTTGGGGATAGGTTGAGGTCTAGAAAGAATAGTGGAAGGGGCTCTTTTGTTTGAGATTTTAGGATGTTAGTTATATTTTTTACCAGAAAACCGTGTTTTTCTATTTTTTCTTTAATATAATCAGTAGGGATTGTATGATACAGATTCCTGATTACGACTCTGTAGGATTTTTCCTCGTGTGTTTGATACGTGTGGTATTCAAGTTTGTGCACATTGAAAAATGTTATAGCGGCGCGGTAGGAACTGGTTGAGTGAAGATTTATTTTTATATTTTTTGAATTAGATTTGTAAAGGAAGCCTTCGGTTTTCGTTATTTGTTCCAGGTTTTTACACAGAGTGATGAAATCAATCGGAGATGTTAAGAAAATTGATGGTGGAGGGGGTGGTGGTGAAGGTGATTCGTTGATTTCTGCGTTAACTTCGAGATCCATATTATCTACGTTGGTATCAAGTAGAGAGTAGCGGTTTGGTGAGGAGAAATTTGACGATTCGTTTGTTTTTTTTGTGCGAGGCGAGGTAGTAATATTAGGTGACCTAATGCGTTTGTTGTTGTCAACAGTACTCCATTCTTGGTTGTTAACTGAAGTGGCAGACAGAGAGGTTACGTCCTGCGTCGTGTGAGAAGCAGTTTTCGTGAAAATTATCGAAGATAATTTCGATTTGTTTTTAAGTTTATTAGTGTCCGAGTTGTTTCGTTGCATGGTGATTGATAAGCTGTAGGTATCGGCCTACAGCCGATTTGGCGACGATGGTGAAGGGATTAGATTATTTTTTTTTAAATGCGTATGGAAATTATACGGAAAATGATGATATTAAACTGAATAATACGGTTCGATTAAGTACTCATTAATTTAATGATGCGATAAGCGAAGGGCGATAGTGTACGTGCACGACGATCGACAGACGTGTGCTACGGACAACTTGCGTGCGATACTATACGATAACATTAACGAGCGCGAAGCATGTGTACGCTACGGCGGTCGACGCTGAACTGACAATATTAGTTAAAAACGATATCTATCCCTTAATGCAACAGAGTGTACAATATTTGTTGTTTTCCCATCTTTCGTCAACACAAACTGGATGGTTCGAGAACACGCCACGTATAATTGTCCGTGTGAAAAATATGATGTGTTCAAATCTAAGCCACAAACATACATCGTTTGGCCTTGAGACTTATTAATAGTCATTACCAGTGGTTGAATTGGAAAAAAAAATAAAGATGGACTCTGTCCCCCCACCCCCTAAATGCATCTACAATATAAATAATTAAATATATCTAATGATTAACACAGATATCTATAACAAATAATAAACAATACTAATAGGTATTTATTTGTATTAATTCTATCAACACAGCAACACGTCTAGCAAATTTAAAATCTAAAATGTAAATATATAGCCACATGATAAAATTAATTAATCAATTAACTTTCAATTTAAAATAATTCATGTATTTTACTGTTGCCTACAAAAAGTAAATATTAAATTTATAGATTATAAATGTTACTCTTTTATTAGTATATTAATTTTTTTTTTGTCAACATTAATTTTAATATTTGAAGTTTAATACTAGTCAAATAATTTATTTCATCCCGTCACATTATTTTTAGGACTAAGATTTGCTGAGAGTTAAATAATAATTATTTTTATCATAGGTATGTATATGTATTGCTTTAAAATGTATGACCAAAAAAAATTTAAGGAACTTTTAACTGTATTTATTAACTTTTTTTAGGTAGGTACTAGGTACTTAAGTAAAAAGGGCTAATAATTTTTTTTGGAAAATCAAGTTTTTTTTATCAATTTTATCAAATTACAAAAAAAATAAAAATTGCCGGGACTGACGTTCATTGATAATCAGATTGTACATCAGTTTTTCTAATAAATTTTATTTCTACTTACTTATGTTTTGTATATCTATTTTTTTTTTTAAGGCGGGATTTATGAGGGTGGATTATCAAAAAAAAAATAAAAGTACACCGGTAACAGGAATCTGCGCACGCCTATGATTTATTATTAAATTAAAGTGTTTTAATTACCTTGGTCATTGTTTTTCTTTTTATTGAAAAAGTCCGATATGGACAATTTTTGACGTTAATTCATGTTTATTTGTTTATTGCTGACGTGACGTGTAGGACTGTAGGGGTGCGGTTGAGGTGTTTACTATTTTCAACAAAATTACAATTTATAAATTACATACGCTAGTACGCGACAAGCTAACATAATACTGATTACTCATTCGTGGCGCACCTCGTTTCCAAATAAAATATAAATAATATTTAATTTTCCTTGAAAACGATCACCATTTGTTAATCGTCGATAACTAAAACAACGGACGGATTCTCAAAATACGGAGTCAATATATTATTATTGTCAGTGGTTTACTATGGATCGTTATCGTCGGTACACCCAGGGAAGTTTTCGTAATAGTTATATTTTTAGCAATTTAACAGTTTATACCACGAATTAATACGCAGTGGAAACACTTGAAACGTGTTACATAAATTATATAACATTATTATATATTTTATTATTGCGTTCCTAATATACATATGTGCTAATAATAATGAACAGATTACGAACTAATACCAAAAATTAAATAAAGTATTAATCGTTTCCAATTTTTTTTCATATTTATTTAATTTTTCTAAGAAACAAATTCATATTCATATAATTGTTGAAGGACGTTGCGTTCCTTGATGAATTAAATTAAGGGGTACGCTATAATATGAAGAAAAATGAAGAGTAGCTCAGACCCTCTGCGTCCCCCCCAATTCAACCACTGGTCATTACAAATGCCAATCTAATTGGAAATTGAAGGCGTTTAAATTGTATTGGCACATCTGTGGGTATAATTGGGATTCGCGGTAATAATATATTTTTACCTTAGAATTTGCCATTTAAAATGATGGCTTCGATAACATTTTTCATTAATTTTTTAACGATTTATCGCGTGCCGTTGTACCGTGGTGGGTCAAATTACGAAGCAAAATAATCGGAGATCAAACCTTCAATTGTAAATTATGCGGTGGCATGCTTGGTAAATCCAATGAGTTTAAAAACTTTGTTGGATAATTTACACCTTCAGTACCATCGCAAACTGTATCTATAGATTTATATGACACCAAATCTCCTGGTAACAAATGTATCTTGAGATTCAATTCGTTGACGTCCACATTTTTTGCTACTAAAATTGCTCTTTCTGCCAGCCACTCATGATTTGTGTATTGTTTGTGTACTTGGGAAATATCTGGTCAATGAGAGCATCTTGTGAATAAATGATTGTGCAGAAATCGGTCGATAATTTTATACATCCCGTGTCATCTGTAGTAACTTTCCCATCTCCAATATCAAACAATTGTTTTGAGAATCTTCTGCACGCAGCTTTTTTTGATTGAATCGCAAGATCGAAATCGTTCGCTCTTTATCTTTACATACATTTCAACCATGAGTTGTTGACAAAGCTCATGACATCGTAGAATAAGTTTGTCCTGATCGCGTCTAATCATCAACCGATATGTATAATAATTTTTCGAACTAAAATTCTTATTTATTTTGGCACTTGTTGCGGGATTTTTTTGTTTAATATTTATGCAATACTCGTCATTTACTACCAAAAATAAAATTAATAGTTTTTTAATAGTTTTATTTAATAATTAATTTTCAATTGCGCAGTTATCGCCGGGTCAAAAATTATTAAATTAAACTATGATTTATTAAACAATAGCACTTTTCCAAAAATTTTTTTCGTAAAAATCTTCTCCTGGCAATTACGAACAATTAAAAAAAATTTGAACCAAATCGAGCCAGCCGTTCTCAATTGATGAAATGTTATGTTATACATTTTTGGTTCCATTTATATATATATAAATGTTATTATTCTTAATACACATACGTTACTATAGTTACTATAACGATAGTTGTTATAATTATTACTACAAATTGTTATTATTGTTGTTATTACTTGAATTATTATTTAATCATTAATTATTATTAAAGTGTTAAATTATGTGAAGTTAATGTAGAAATTTGTTTGGTAATTTACAATATATCAACAAAGATTAATGTAAAAACGCCAAAGGTGATAACATTTCTATAATAGTTTTCTGCTAGTAACCTGTTAAGTTACCAAAATTTAGGTCTCGTGATAGGGTACAATTCACGTTCATATGATTGCGATTAGTATAATACACAAGTTAAAAAAAAAATAATATTCATAATTTCAACGAATAAATTTATTCTAAATAATTGTTTTATTCTCAAATAAAACTATTCAGAATAATTTTATTCTTTATTCATAAATAAATTAGTTATTCATGTTTTTATTTTTTATTCTTTATTTTGATTTGTTTTTGCCCAACTCTGTCTATTATGTATAAACCATACAATAGTATATTAACAGTAATTTGTTGATATTGAGTTAAACTATAATTATAGTTAGAGAACAGATAAAACAAAAATTTTGGATCCCCCCCCATAAAAATTCCTGGGTTTGCTCCTGTATAACACATAAGATGTGTTAATGAATTTTTGAAGTAATTCTCATATGTAAATAGCAAATTTAAACTTTATTTAACATTTCAGATTATGAATGAAACATATATGCATTGACTTACGACGATATTTTCTATAATTGAACAATTAAATATTTTCCAATAGTTTTCATTAGATTAATATATCATATACAAACACAATATATATTAACATAAATAATATTTTAAAAAAGTTTTTTTCAATTTTCTCTAAATTGAAAGAAAAAACAAAATTAAAGGTAATAACTGAAGACCTTAGATATTAGCAATTTGTAATTTATTTTTTTATTATTCAAATAAAGTATAGTAGATATTAAAATCAATATTTTAAGTATATGAAAATTGATTTATTCTTATATTATGGACATTGTATAGTATCTAATAATTAGTGACTTATGTTGAAGGGGTTAACATTTAATAATGAAAAATGCCCTAACCTGCTATTCAATCTAAATTTTTATTACTAAAATTTATATCAAATATTTAGATTAAATAATATAATAATTTAACTTATAATCACAATCCTCGGTAGTATAGTGGTAAGTATCCCCGCCTGTCACGCGGGAGACCGGGGTTCGATTCCCCGCCGGGGAGGAAACTTTTTGCCTTTTTTTTCTACATTTTTGTGAATAATTATATTTTTAAACTAAGATTTATTTTTTTATAAATTATCAATCTTGAAATATATATATATATAAACTAAATAATATTATGATTTAGAAAAAAATCGAATAAACTCTCATAATAAATAACTGTAATTGGAATGTTATTTCCTTGATTCAATTTTTCGACCGATATTGACCAACCAGGACTGGCTGTGATAAATAATTTAAATTTCTTCCTTTTCTGAAGTAATCGTGAAAACTGTAGGAAAACCGAAGGGGATTTTTGAAGAAAAGAAAAAACGTCAAGATTTTGTTATACATTGCACATCTGACTTTCCAAACTAAAGGTTATCTATATATTTTACTATTAAGTCTCAAAGGACACTCTGAGTTGGTTAAGTATTAAGTCTGTAGGTAAGGAAATTTATTTGTAGTATTTTTTCATGATATTTTTTTTTGGATTAGGAATTGAAACCTCCAACGTTAGCGACTGATCGTATACAAATTTTACACGAATGCATAGTATTCTCTATGCATTGCAATTGTTATGCCAGATATTTTTCGCAAAATGTACAAAAATATTTATTTGATGTCATTAAAATCAAAGGTTTTTTTTAGCCTTTACCTTTATTTCATTAGTTTTTTGTGTGTCACAAAATATGAACAATACTTAAAGTATGTGGCCGTAATGCAAAGTTTGAAAAGCTCTCACGACGGCCTCGCAATCGAATGCCAGTTTTCAATAGTACAACTAAAACTAAAAACTACAATTTTAATAATAAAAATTATTATAATGTACAGTGAAATTTAAGACATTGTTTCGTCTAGTCCGCAGAGTTATAAACAACAGATCAAACATCCAGTATGAAATGTTAATTAGGAAAAAAATATACCGAGAATGTAAATCCATAAATGTTTAAAATTTGATGAGGTGTAGCAGAGTGGCGCAGTGGAAGCGTGCTGGGCCCATAACCCAGAGGTCCGTGGATCGAAACCACGCTCTGCTAAATAAATTTTTTTGTCTATTTTTAATTAAAAAGTTTTAGTATACCAATTTATATTCAAATAAAATAATATGAATACATTTTATTTTCATGGGATTGTTACAAAAACTAGAACGACTTAATGTCAAAATAAAATAAAATGTGAACAATTTTTATAGTATGTGGCCACAGGCGGCTGGTCAGAGAGGCAAAGGGGTGATCGCCTCCTGAGCCCTCGATAGTATCATAAATTAATCGCATAAAATGTAATATTAAATTATAATGGTAAAACACAAATCATTTACTATTAGAATATTCGAATTTGGATGAATTGAGCACAATTAACTAAAAATATTTATTAATTAAAATGTAATAATAATAGATCCAGTTGACCCACCTTCCCTGAGCCCGTCGATACCCAGTCCATTCCTGTATGCGACCGTATTGCAAACTTTGAAAAGCTTTGGTCTATTGTATCGAGGGCGTAAAAAGATGTGTAAACATTACATACAGTTTCGTAAAAAAAGATTTAGTAAGGAATAACTACCGTTTGACGACCATCACAATGAACCCCCAATCGAATGTCAGTCTTCAATAATACACGAAGGGATTAATCAACAAATTAATACTTGTTCATGAGCTTGAGGCTAGTAGTAGACGACAGTAACGTATCCGATGAGCAAAAATACTCTACGCAGTCGTTTGTGATCAGGCGTCACAAAAAAGGACATATGTTTCTCGTAGGTTCTGTTTCTTTTGATCCTCCTCAGAACGAAAAGCGGCAGAAAGCAACCGACGAGTTCCAAGGTAATAACAAGTCAACACTCTTCCATTTCTGTCGTTTCATACCATATCGATCGTGTGGGATTATGCATTATACGAAGCTTGTGACGGTGGTTCACTATTTATGGTCATCGGATGATTTAGGTATTTGACATCGATTCTCGTAGTATATTACTTTTTCGCATTGAAAATAATCTTTTAATTTATGATCGGTTTATTTAAAACTTTTTAATAAAAAATAATAAAAATGTTATTGGCTATTTAGAATAACGCGTTGCTAATTTACTATAAAATTTAATTTTTAACTAACAATAATTCGTATAATGTACGTGTCACACCAAAAACAAAGTTATAAGTGAATACATATAATTTTTTTCTAATACTTTACGAGGCTTTCAAGACTAAATTTAAAGTGATTATCACTTTCGATTTATCTATTTTCACAATACCACTAGATAATTGTTTGATATTCGAAGTCGCAGAGTTGATAATCGGATATTGTCTACGCAGACGTTAATTGAGCAGAAAGTGCTATTAGGTAAGAACTTTTTTTTAACCCTTTCAGATTCACAATATTAAATAATAAAAAACAATTTTTTAAATATAAAATTGCTAATTTTAGAGTCAATTTTGTTTGTAACTTTTGAAAAACGCACAATTTTACGATCTTCATTTTTAAATTAATCATTGAGTTTTCACGATAGGTTATCTATGTATTAGATAGTTAAATAATTAACAATTTTGAGTTAGCAACTAAACATAAGTTTATATTTGCACATATGAGCATATTTATATGAACACATATGTATGTATATATGAATATTATTAAATAAATTAATATACAACGTGTATGTATAGTAATAAAAATCATCAGTTTTTTTTAATTTGCAAATATTTGTGAAATCTATTTTGATTTACTTGTATGAGAAAGGCCATGTAGATACTTTTTATAGTTTATTATACCATTGATTTTAAATATTGAGAGGGGAGACTTGAAGTGGAGTTGAACAATCGAGAATGGGAGTTGTAGATCAACCGATGGATTTGGAAAATAAAAACTTAAAATTGAAAGTAAACTGTGACGGAATCAAAATGATTTTTAAAACCATGTTTGAATGTACTGGATTCTCGTCGTTTTGCTTCGTGATTCGCCATCTTTCGAGCAGTACATGTCGACCACTTAAATTCGTATGTCGTCGACAGATAGCGCATATTTAATCATTTTCAGTGATTTGTTACTCGCCAACGCATGTTTATATCTTACACATTTGAGCGCATACTAGCATGGCCTTCGATAGCTCAGTTGGTAGAGCGGTGGACTGTAGTTGGTAACTTTCATCAGATATCCATAGGTCGCTGGTTCAAATCCGGCTCGAAGGATATATATTTTTTCATTTTTTTTCTTTTATATAGAAAGTGAATATAGAAGAAGAAAAATATAAAAATAAAATTGATTATTTGTTCAATTTCTTTTATCTTTTCTTTGTCCGAAACCCTTTTAGCGTTTTTTGTAACCGCCATCATCGCATTGCCGTCATAACCGAAATCATAACCATATGCCTTTCAATAGAAGAACTGTTTATTTCTCGTTTATTTTTGTGTGAAAACGGAGGTGGGAATAAATATTTTTCTATTGTCTTGTTGCAATGTGTAATAGCATTGTAGTAGTTGAAACAGTAGCATTGTGTAATACGGTGGTTTCATAGAATATCGCGTTTATTGATGGAATGAATTTCTTGTTTGCGACGACGTCGATTATATACTATATTCACGTATTTTCTATTTCATCGTACGCTGTAAGCGTCTTTTAATCACTCAATGATTCGGTATTGTTTTTTGTGATGTATTTATTTTTTCATCTAACAATCTTAGCTTTTAATAGATATATTATGCACATAAATGGATTAACACAATTAAAACATTTCAAGGTTGTAGGTACCGTGACCAAGGCCGGATTAAGTACCTGTTGGGCCCTGGGGCTGAAATTTTATATGAGTCCTTTTGACAAAATATGTTTTACAATGCTGCTCGCTACGCTCGCAGAAAAATACATTTTTTTGACTATTTCACAAATTGTCAATTGCATTATATATATATAAATGGAGCCAAAAATATATAACATTTCATCAACTGAGACCGGCTGAGCCAATTTGGCCCAAGCTTATACCCATATATGTGCTAATACAATTTAAACGCCTTCAATTTCCAATTAGATTGGCATTTGCAATGACTATTAATAAGTCTCAAGATCAAACAATATCTGTCTGTAGCTTAGATTTGAGCACATCATGTTTTTCACATGGTTAATTATACGTGGCGTGCTCTCGAACCATCCAGTTTGATTGTGTTGGCGAAAGATGGGATGATATAAAACAGTGGTGGCCAAACTACGGCCAGCGGGCCAACTGCGGCCCGCCATCATTTAATATCTGGCCCTCGAAAGTCTTCTATATTACAGCACTTATTTGTATAACTGTAATATTTTGCATTTACGTAAAAAAAAAATTTAGAATTCAATTGTTTTATGGCCCGCGATTAAAAAAAAGTTGTTTTTTATGGCCCGAGGAAAAAAAAGTTCGGCCACCACTGATATAAAATATTGCACACTCTGTTGCATTAAGGGATTGATATGGTTTTTTACTAATATTGTCATAATTAGTGATATATACCTATATAGTTTTAAAGAATCAATTTTAATAAATTATTAAAAAAATAAATGTTTGATGTTTTTTCATTTTTATATTCCATCACTGTTCACAGCACTCCAAACCTCTTCCATTTATTTTATTTTTTTATTTATTTATTTTTTTTTATTTAGAATATTTTTTTCTAACAAAATATTTTCTAGAAATAATTTATATGACAAAACAACGTTTTTCAGGTGAGCTAGTAAAATTATAAAATTAATGGGCATATAAAATGTATGTCTATGAAACTACTAATTTTAGTATGATAAAAAATGTGTATCGGCTTAAAATTGTTTGGGCCTCAAAAAAACTCGAAAGGGCCCCGGAGCTACCACCTCGGCTAGACCCCCCTAATCCAACCTTGACCGCGACAGTTGTAATTCGAATGGAAAACAATCGGTGGGATGGTGCATGGTTTTGATAATATGGACGGACGGTTTTTTTAGAAATGCTGTACGCGATTTATTTACGTAAAACTGCCGTATCCTTAATATATTTTATTGAAATGCCACACAGCATATAAATGTATTAAATATTAATAATATATAATAAATAAAAATAATGAAAATATAACAAATTAATACACCCAATATATGAGCATGTTAAGAAACGTAAAACTTAAGGAGTGCACTTTTTAGGCTACATACGCCTACTCGCATCACTGTTGTACGTATTTACATACTTATATTAATAAATCCGACACTATTGAAAAATAAAAATAAAAATCAATTGATTCTCATGGAATTGTTCATAAAACCGTACTGATCACAACACGGTAAGTCTTCTGATTAAAATAAAATGTTTATCCAATCCTAATAATTCCGTAAATTTGTTGCGTCTTTAAATCGAAGGTTTTACCGAGTTTGATGCCCATTGACTATTATCGTATGTGACAATATGAATTTGGTCGAACACGTTGTTTATTATACTCTTTTAACCGTATACACACAATTATTCATTTCTATTTTTCCCGTTATCGTAAAATCCGAGTACATAACTATTGTGTGACAAAACCAATTTAGTGTTGGCCATTTGAACGTGGTAAATGCAGGGCCATCCCAAAGTTTTTCGGGGCCAGGAGCAAATTAATTTGGGGGCCTTTCGACCATAATAATAAGATATGATAGACAAAATACTCACTAAGAATAACTAAATTCTTGCAAACGTTTTTTTTAAACCTTGACCAATCAAGCTCATTTAAATTCATGTACAGCATTACATACTTACATAATATAATTGAATATAATTCCTATAATTTATAATTTAATCGCTCAATGTAATCGGACAAGTCGCTACACGCTCACATGCGCGCGACTTTAATCGCCGACACGCAGCGTGTAAAATTGTTCAGTGTAATCGAAGCTTTATTATTAATTATTATCCATCAAGATTTTATGGGGACCCCCTAAAAATATTCCAACAATGGGGCCTGAGGAAAATGGTCCCGTTGCCCCCCCCCCCCCTGGACGACCCTGGGTAAATGGAATGGTAAATGGCAAAACCATTGATTATAGAATATTCTATTCTATAATCAATGGCAAAACGAACGAACGATGAGGTGTGCACCACGAGGATGTCGGCAGTTACATGTTGGATGTTGGCACACCATAGAACAAGCGTTAGTGTTCTTCTGATCATTTAGTGATGAAAAATTTAAATTACAAATTCCAATACAAACAGAAATGTTGTAATGGTAGATGAGTAAACGCTTTTTTTTTTGTTCTAAGGTATGAGTAACACGAACGAAAAATGTCTTTGTCTATCTAAAAACCTATAGTTTGGTTCCAAATTTTATCGCTTATCGTTTTGTTTATAATATTCAGATCATAGATTGGTAGACTTAGAATTATTAAAATAGAATTTCACAGTTGATACAATTGAAATCGATTATGTTTATATTTTATTAATTTATTGGAATGATTGAACAGTCATATTGACGCGGTCTCGCTGTGGTGCAGGTACAATAAGTACACCATTATCGCGGAGCCGCGCTCACTCTCTACCCAGCCTCAACCCGGGCAACGACAACACCGTTTCTGATACTACCCACCTACCTCGGAAAACGGGCAGAGGTGGGAAAAGTTATCGGAACCGGGGTCAACGTACCGACCAGTCGCCTCAAGTCACCAACCTTCTGCTGGTGACCGTCGGTGAACTAACATCGTACCAGCTTGTTTTTTGTCTATCCACCACCGTCACCAGAAGACCACCCTTTATATTTGATTATTTTTCGTTTGGCAGTAAAAATTGTGATCAACATATCCTGCTTAGTTTCGTGGTTTTTTTTTTCTTCTTTTTCTACACACGATCCACTTCATTCAACAGTGACCGGCCACCTCACCGAGGGAAAATCTATCGACGACCTGAGGTCGTGTCAATATGAGGTACCTACCGGTATTACCCACTTGGTATTTCAACAAAATATTACACAAATAATTAATCATTAGACAATGATGTTTCTATAGAATTTGGATTCACTAGTTTATACTCACCATTATTGGATTATAAATTTGATTACTTAATAAATTCATTGTTATTTTACTCGCATAAAAATACGTTAAATCAATACATTCTTAAGTCTGAAATAATTACCATTAGTATTACGTTTGTATATACTTGATTTTTGATTTATTGTAAAATTTAGTTATTGTTAATTGCTTAGATATATAAACTGTAGTTCATTTTACTTTGCAAAGATTTGAAGTTAATTAAACCTAAACTAAAATGGTCATTAATATAATTGAAAGACTGTTTTCATTTGAAATTAAGATTTTTAAAAATTATAAATTGTTATAAAAATAAATTAGACCGTTTTTTGTTTTTTTTTAGTTGTTATCATTTTAGGTATTGCACTCAACAAAAAATGTATTTGATATTTTGTAAAGTTATAATTTATGAAAAAATATTAAACAGTTTTTGAATAGATAAAAACAACTATAGTATTTGATATAATAATGTGAATTCTAAATAAAAATAAAAATATATATTAAAATATATATCTAAGATTTTAATTAGGGTAAAAGTTCCATAATAAAATGTAATTCAAATTCATAACATTAAAAAATATAATAGGTGATATTAAAATGAATCAAGTGAAATTGCGTTTGTCACTTGGCGAGCACAATTTTCATTGATGAAGCTTATACCGTTTTATAACATTAATTTTGACGACAACAAATAATTTTCTGTTTAAACGGTCATCCGCGAAAATTAGGATTAGGGTACAACGAGGAAGGGCTAAGTTTCCATTGGTTATTTGAAATAGAAAAAGTGAAATACCTAAAAACCTTTCTTATAATTATTCAAAATAATATTAGAACTCTCGTTGTTATTTTTACAGATTATAATTTTTTCACGACATGTTGTTTTGCTTTAACGCGATATTTTAACCAACTCTGAATCATAACGTGAACAATTTTCATCCTTTACTAAAATTGTAATTATCTTCAAAATATCCTTGAAAACCGTAAATATATAGGTATACATCATATTTTGTTTTAAAGTTGTGCACGACGAATACATTAGTGTCTGCGTATTTCGCTTTATAAATGTAATAGAACGGACTAGTCATTAGTTTAGTTGACAGTTCATTGACAAAATTTGTTTTAGAAAGTATGCACAACTAGTTGATTATGAGTTAAAGGAAAAAAAAAATTATAATAATACTTTTTCGGATTATTTGTGTAACGTAATATAATAAATTAATATGATAATATATTATCTGGTCAAATGATACAATGTTTTTTACAGGATTCATTCTACTAGGTAATGGCAGTGGATGTATTATGTATGGTGAAGTGAGAAAATACGAGATAATCGAAAAGTTCCTTTTTTATATTAACTTTCGTGTTTGATTTTTTATAAAATGAAATGATCACTAAAAATTGGAGGAGATTATTTATTTTATCAAATAAAGTGTTTATGGAAATATAAATAAAATATAAAATATAAAATAAAAATATTACATTCCGCACTGTGTTTTTTACGAACGTTTATCTAAATACATACAAATATTTGATGAAATCTCTATTTAATATACTAATATAATTATTTATATATTATATTTAATATATTTATGGTTTTTCGGTGTACAGTTAGGTATTAATATCTATAGTATGTCGATTCCGAACGAAGAGTCATTTTTTTGTAGACATTTTTTCGGATCGCATTTCCTTGGTTTTTATATTAATATATTCGACGAGTTCAATCCAAGTGAATTTAAACGGTTTCCGATATTATATTTCTTAATCTAATGATAAGTAGTATTTTTATATTAATTTGTTCAAAATGCCAATAAATTTACTGAATTATAATTTACATATATACTATATATACTCTATATTTTCCGGCTATACGTGATCCACGTGTACCTACATTCAACGATTGACGCATCCATTCATTTTTTCATTTCTATTGAACATGAAACGTTAGTTCAATTTTGTATACGTAGAAATAATGTGAACAGTTTAAATCGGAAAAATAGAAAAGAGTCGGTGCACATGTAATATTTTTCAATTCGTCTTGATTACTCGTCATTTCCTATAAAACACAAATTAGATTTCTCACCGAGAAAATGTTTTCGCTTCGCCTCGTCATTGTCATATGAATTGCGACTCCGTAGTCCGTGATAATCCGTTGAGAGCAACTTATCGAATGCGATTCACTCATTTCAAATTATTTCCGCACAATGAGTCTTTATTATTGTTATTCTAGTTTTAACCCTTGATGTAACAATCGATTAGTCGTGTACCTCGAACGTGGCGCCCAGGCAGATATATATTGACAAGATAATGAGTAGGTGAAATTTAAAAGTCAAATAAAGAAAAATAGCACATGACATGTTATAAGAAACCGATTTTACAGTGACGTCAGGTGTGGATCAAGAGGGGGTGGTAGGGGCGACCGCCCCCCGTTAAAAAAATATTTTCCATATTCGACTGTCTGAAATATAATATCTCAGTGGAAGCCATAAGCGCCAAAATGAGATAAGAAAAAAAAAGTCGTATCGTACAAAAGCGCCAAAATCGTATCGTTCATAAGCGCCAAAATGAGATAAGAAAAATTAGTCGTATCGTAAAAAAGCGCCAAAATCCTAGATATCTGTAAATTAAATAACAGATATTAAATTTAAAACTATATCGTTCAAAAACTCCAAACGCTTAATCTTAATTGACAAATGTATTATATGATTACGATAGGTTGTCACATAGACAGTGTGTAAGCAAGTTTTGTGTTATAACATATTTTTAGTACTTATTTCGTTATATCGTTATAATATTATACTTTATATTGATGTGCATGTATATTATAATTTATTATCGACATTTTTTTTTAAATTTTTTTTTAATATTTAAATAACTACCTACTTACATAAAATATTAATTTTAGCGCAAATGCTATGTCACTTTTGCACCTTTGGCGCTTATGTTTTATGTAGGGTATAACAGGTAATAATATTAGATTGGCGCTTATGTCCTACAGATTTTGGTGCAAATGATAGGTCATTTTTGTACTTTTGGCGCTTATGTCATACAGCCATAATATCTATATTAATTATCGGTTATCTTTGCTACCCAGTTCATTGCTACTCGCATAATAGCAAAATTGTTGTGGAGACTGACGACTCAACAACTGATAGAATAAAGATAAAAGATAATTCTGTCAACAGTCGACAACCATCGATACATATATATTGGGCGTATACCATTCATAGTACAATATTGATTGTACTAAAATATAATGTCAAAGAGAAAAAAAATGTCGATACTACAAATTTTTTAAAAACAAACGTATAAATATTGTGGAAAATAATGATCAATAACAACTGAGGAAAATAATGATGGATAACATCTGAGGGAATTAATTATTCAATTGCAGTTGATCCAGCATCTATTTACGGTCGGGCCACTTAATAGAAGAAATTATATAATATAGCTGGTGTATGTAGGGGTGTCTTCTCCTTCGCCTTTCTCCCAACTATTTTGGGTGAGCCACCCGTGTTTTTGGCCTCCACTCAACTCGATTTTCTATATCCCCTATGCACACACCAATTACAAATACGCAAACAATAGCCCTTATATTATTTTCTTTGTTTAAATAGTTTTAAAATATAACAATATTGTTTTTCTAACAAATCAATTTATTAAATACTTGAAAAAAATCTTCATCAATTTTCATATTATCATATTAATCCAATCATCAACATTAAAGGCATGGTGTGTATATATAAAACATAATTCTCTTATTATGGTGTTTGGTATTATAAAAAAGTATGAAAGGGATGCCCCTTGCAGGTATATATTTCAAAAGGTTGAGAACCCTCGGTTTAAAAGATTACGTGTGTAAGATAGTATAAATAATTGGTATTAAAGATAGTTCGGGTGCTAAAAAAGTATTTAGTATGTATTAACTCGTTCTTGAACGTTCAGTCTTGATTTTTAAACATCAGTAATACAATAATTAAAAATACAATAATTATAAAACTGCGCTTTACATTTGAACGACAAGGGTTCGAACAAATATTAAGAAAATCTTCATCGTTAGTAACAAAAATATTTAAATAATCAATGCAATATAATTTGTACTCTTCTCAGTCCCGGCTAAAGTACGATTTACAAATGCATATAGTCTAACCCTCATCTCCCAACTCCTGTCTGATATTGTCTGTCTTAATATTATGTACTATCACTGTTTGGTTCCTTGCCGAGTTCGTTGTAAACAAAACACTGCAGTTGTTGAGTAAATGATAAATCGAATCAATGTCAATGTTTCCATGTCGACCGTGGAAGTATAAGTAATATTAACGTCCATTACCCTGGCCCCCCATCCAGAAATGTGTGATTTTTTTAATGCTTATAATTAGTACGTAATTTGTATGAATTTGTACGACCATTTTCAGAATTTGTACGGAGCTCGTTCACCGAGAAAAATTCGTTTTTCGTAGGAGGGGCTGGAATAACGTTATTCCAACCCCTCCCACCAGTAAAATACACGTTTTACAAAAATTTTTTTTGTGTATAATTAGTATGTAATTTGTATAAATTTGTACGACCATTTTACCACTTTTATAAATTAGCAAAGCGTTATATTAACAAGATAAAAAATATTTTCAGAACAATTCTGTATGTTTAAAATCTCTTACATCATTATATTCATAATTGTATTATTATTATTTATACAAAGGCATATTGCAAATACACTATTTCTATTTTAAACTTATATATACTTATATTTGTTAGATAACAATGGCGCGGGATAAAAATTAATATAATATGACGTGTAAACATTTTTTTTTCTTATTATTATTGTTTCTTAATTTTAAATAAAAAAGTGTTAGTACAACAGCAATATTTTTAATAAACCGTACGAATCGACCCAAAATATAGTCTGTTTGGGTGAATAAATATACGAGGGACGTCCAGAAAGTAAGGTTACAAGGGCTGTAAAGAACGAAGGGAATTTTGTTTTTCAAAGTTGTCACCACTGTCATGTAGAGAACTTTAAGCGAGGGTTTATTCAACTAAAACTACCATTGGGGTGAAGATTATTTAACTAAAAATACCATTTGGATGGTATAAAAATGCTTATAATATACACTCAACAATTAATTAAACAAAATTGTATAAAATATAAATAATTAATAATAAGTTCTGTTTAAAAAAAAAAAATATTTATATGGGTATTAATAATATTATTATTTATAAGTAGGAATTAATCTACAGTCAAAAAATTAAAATAATAAAATAAAATTACAGATAATATAATTATTAGTAGTTTTTAAAGTAATCTATTGGCCTAATATTTTAAATCTAAACATTTTATGTATTTTAATTGTTTAATATCCCCTTCTTTATAATTATTCCATATTTCTAGTATAAACTCTTTATTTTTTATTAGCAATTATGTCATCTGTATCTGTCATCAGGTTTTTATATCGTATAGGTAAAAATAATTTAATTTGTCCAAACGGTACACAAAATAGTCGCCAAAACAGACAATTATTTTTTTGGTCAAAATTATTACTTTCGCCCAAACGATCACCGCTCCATTTTATACCAGTTCACGGGTAATTAGTCTTAACGTTATTGAACGTTCCGGTGTTGTAAACAGACTTCAAAATGACATTTTTTTTACGTCTACATCAAAGTAACATACTTTTATATACACGCACTTTGATGTAAATATTAATTTTTTTTATTCATTTCAATATACTCGTAATATAATAATACTTGTGACTTGAATATTATACTTTTAAACATCGAAAATAATATTTTAGATTTGCCAACGCGAAAAAGATTGTTGTATACTTTCAAGTTTCGATTGCGGTTCGATGTGTAATCGTGATAACCAATAAGCGACTAAAAGCGTATTATTTAAAATTGATTGAATCCGAAACCACAGCCGCGTTATATTTACTACGAGAAAGAAGATTAGTAGAAAGTTTTTTTTTTCAAATAATTTTAACATCATAGAAGTTATTAATTTTTTTTTAACAGATTTTTAAAATAAATACATTTTTCAGTAATAGATGGGTAGAAGTTCGAAAATGTTGTTTTTGCTCTAATGAAAAATGTTATAAAGGATAACTACCCTTTTCCCCCAGTACCTTTAATTTATGTTTAGTTCTACTTGTATTGAAATATTGAAGCATTCCACGGTTTTAAAAATTTAATTAAATACACACAAGAAGATTTTCACAACAGTATTGTTAAAGTCTAGATAACTAAAATGAAATATTCTAATCAACGAGATCGTTATCAAACTATGTAACGCGTAATTATTCATCTCGTAGTAATTGCAGTATCTCCTATTATGCATACATGGTATATTGTACCTATAATACAACAAATATTACATCATTTTGAACATTATAACGTAGCTTATGATTTATCGTGGGTGGCATTGTGCGCCTGGAGAATGATGATATTTTAGACAAGAAAATTCATAGAATTTAATTTTTATTTTGCCGTCATAAATTTTATTTTATTTATATAACACACAGTGATGTTCTCATCAATTTTGTTAAGAGTGTACTACGCTAAAGAATGTCTAAATAAGGACATTTTTTTTATTTAGACAGTGTCAGTAGGTTTAAATATTAACAACAAATTGAAATATATACATTTTAATTTTTTACAGAAATAGAATTAAAATTATTTATATAGCAACATAATAAATATATATTATACCATCAATAATTACTTTATACTAATACACTAATCGTCTGAGAGAAAACTGAATGTTTATTACAAAATAAGGCCAAAATTAAAATCCGCGAAGTGCTTGCGATTTGAGAGTATACACGTGAATTTTTAAAATAACATTGACAGTATACGGCGTACATAGTATACCTTATGAGGAGCGTAGTCGGTGGTTGGTTTTGGGGGTTCAAATCACTCTCAAATAGACTTTCTTAATTTTTTAACTTAATTTTTTTTTATAAAATAAAAACACACATTATATTACACAGTTTCGGTGATTAAATTATAATTATTTTCTTACATTATATATATATACTAGCATAATTAATGAATTTTATAAGGTTAATTCTTAAAATGTGTTTTTAATATTTGATAATTAATATACATTACGGTTATTTATAAATACATTTATACAGGTTTTACCTACTTATTTTAATAATCTAGTAGTAAATTTTATACTGTCGTTAAAAATTAAAACCACTTCTAAAACAAAATCCTGGGCACGTCCCTGTGCTCTATAAGAACATCAGTGATGATACATAATTCATAAAAGAAAATGCAGAAGATGCAACAATTGTTATAAGGCGTAAGAATTTACACCGGCATTGTAAAAAACAGCAAATAACTTCATAAATGCATTATTTGTATATATACATTAAGCGTAAGACATACTACATATCATACATTTGTACATGACATGGATAACATTTTTTATTATGCCGTCGGCTAAATCCAATCATCCTAGATATTCTTAGATTGGCCTTTAAATAAAAAGAATAAAAAATGTAGGTTCGTATTGAACCTTGAAATGTCAATTTACATCAAATCACAAGATATTATTTTGTATGGAACAAGTATTATATTGTTTTCGCATAGTTTGTAAGCGTAAGCTATTGTAATATATTATATGTAAGACATTATATGGAGTTTACGGTAAATAATTATAGCTCCCGATGTGATACAAGGAAGATTTTGTCCTTCAAACTTCCTTTTATACATATTTGAATTTCTTTATTTAAGTTATAAATGTATATTTTTTTTTATCATACTTTACTAGCACCTAATTACATATTAATGTGTTTTATGGTTAAACAATATTATAAAAATACTCGCATTAATTTTTATTATTTTTACTTGATGGTTAGGTTAGTTTGATGGTTTATTACGGATTGAATCTAATTGTAATGATTTCGAAAAATTCAATAAAAAAATTTATACATCGTAAATCAGTTAAGATTGAGTGAGACACATGTGCATGAAGTTAAATCAATCAAACTAAATCAAGCTAGAGATTCCAAATCTTCATAGACATTTTGCAATTAATTTGCTATAATTTGCTATATAGTTTTCAGAATTTGCATGCCCGTGGTTTTTCCAAGAAAACATTTTTGACTTGGTAAACTTGGTATACTTAAATCACGCCTGTATAACTTCAACAGATGTTAAGAATTTAAAAAAAGCCTTAGTGGTTTAGTGTAATAAATGTGGAGATATGAAGAAAATGTAATACTTAAATATGAGTGTTAATATTTACAAAAATATATATATTTTAGATTCATAGAATATTTCCCGTTGTATGATGCTGAAAATATTTGGATATTTAGTATAACAATAATTTATTTATTACAATAAATTGTATTTATATCTATACATTTATAATATTATATTATATATATATTATATTATAATATAATATGGTACTCATAATATATCAGAATCAGTGCTGCAATAACCGTGTATATTGCTTGTATCAAACACACGGGTTCATAGCTCCAGCCTATAATAGGGCCCAATGATAATATTTGAAAAATATGTAAAAAGCAAGAAAATAAAACCATTTTGTAATAATAATTATTCATGGAGATTAAACAATAATTAATTGATTTTGTTTTTTACACATTGTTGTACATCAATGATTCTTTGACGGTCTGTATAATCGTAATTTAAAATAATTTGGTTATAATTGATTAAATTAGTGGTTCTCAAACTATGCTCCGTGGAGCCCTAGGGCTCTAAGAAAGAAGTTTAGGGGCATATCTAAATTAATTAAATTTAAATATTATTATATTTCTTAGTTATCAAGTAAAAACACTTGTATGATTACAATTTTATATATACCTTCTCATCCGATTAAAGTGTTTTAGATTAATTTGGAGAGTACTAGGTTTTTAAGTCTTGGAGCACTTTTTCTGGTCAAAATTGTATACACAAATTAAATCAATCCTTTTGCAATTCAAATACATTCCACTTTTACTCAGAATTTGAAAATGTTAAATAGAAAAGTAAATGAAAACACTCAATAATTTTATAACACACTGTGTATATAATATATTAATTTTAAATTCATTCTGAAAGACTAAAAAATGTTTTTATTAAGATTTAATGTAAAACGTTTTGAAGAAAACAAACTCATAATTTACAAATAATTCCTATTATGCCTCCCCCCCGTTTTCAAAAAGTTTTAATATTAGAATTAATTTAAGTATCATTTTTGATGTCTTCTTTCTATATTTTTTCCATTAAATCTGAAGTAAATTTAGTTTTGTTAAAAAAGCCAATATTACTTTTTAACTATAGTAATACTTTATGATAGAATTCCTAGTTATTTTTTAACTTCGTTTTAGAATTAAATCATACAAAATCTTTAAAAATTATCCTATATTCAAGCAATAAATTAAATTATAGATTGTTTAATACTATTTTCCTTATTACATTTTTTTTTCATCATAAATCATTAACAAACATACTCAAACAATTTAGTTTTTTAAATATTTCTTATATTTATTTAAAATTAACTTAAAATAATTATTAAAAAAAAAAATTTTAGATTTTCACATATATAGTTAAATGTGGATTTATATGAATTCTTTCAGGATTTGAAATTTTTTGAATTTTTTTTAATTAAATCATTATGTATTTCCCAACATCTATCTGATCGTCTTACATACGCGATATAATAGACTCATATTCAATTATTCCTCGGAGAATATACCTAAAATAAACAAATTAAACATTTAATATAATTATTTGTGAATAAGCTGAACATTGATGTTTTAATAATTTAATTTATTTTATAAATTCTTAATAGGTAGCTGTAATTTATAAAACAATAATATATTTATAAATATTATAAGAATTAAGATGCAATATTAAACTTACTTATCAGAA
Source organism: Sipha flava (assembly GCF_003268045.1). Taxonomy (NCBI): domain Eukaryota; kingdom Metazoa; phylum Arthropoda; class Insecta; order Hemiptera; family Aphididae; genus Sipha; species Sipha flava. Next base: position 228,745 of record NW_020272948.1, on the reverse strand, counting down.
CGATCACATAAAATAATTTAACGAAAATTGATATCCATCAGCTACCATATCAGTTTCAATAAATAAATGATTTTCAATTACTCTTGTAGATGTTATTATTCCATCGCAGTTATTTTCAACGGGTGTATAGTGTAATTCTGATAAATATTGATTCAGAGCATTTTGAAAATTGGAAAAATCATGCTTCATTTTCAATATAATTGTTGGACTGCAAATTTTCCTTCTATTATTCTTGCATTCTGTTTTTGGACATTCAATACTTTCGATGGCAGAAGGTGCAGTTTTTAATAAATAAATTATAATAAATGAAACATTATACCTTGAATCAATTAATTTTACATTTGTAACATTTTTTTCTTGATGAAAAATTCGTTAAAGTAGTAAAACTCTCGTATTTAAACGATTATCTTAATTTCCAGAAAAATCATAGTTGTACAAATTCTGAAAACTACATAGCAAATTATAGCAAATTAATTGCAAAATGCCTGTAAAGGTTTGGAGTCACTAGCTTGATTTAAGGGGCCAACTTCACGCACATGTGAGACATCAGTCCATAATTTATGTTTCATTGTTATTTAGACTCAAATCGAAGAGGATCAAAGATTTATGAAGTATAAATCTATAGTACCCAGTTGTATTATTAAATACATAATACATTATTTAAGTATTAAGAATTCTATAAACTATGCAAAGTAATTAATACTTAATTTGTCTCTTTTAAAATAGTTGTTTTATTGATTCGTACGCACTGAATACAGAGAAACGTTGAATAATAAACGGCTAATAAATATCGACCAAATGTATTTAGTCGAAATCAAAATACTTGCTGGGGATATCAAAAATAATTAATCAAAAACATCATGATTACTCGTAAGAGATTTGATCATTTGACTTATATATTTTCATAGGAATTATAGTAAATTACTCGGGTGGAAAATAGGTGTCTTTGTTATAGGTATCTGTAGAATAACTATTGTGAACACAATGATACCTGAAATATTAATAAAAATAAATGTTTACAGTCAATTGATCATGATAATATAAAAAAGATGATTTTTTGAAAAACGATAACAATATATTATAATACGTTCTGTGAGTTGGCACAATATTACGTTTAATATTATAAGTATAACATAGATACGTAGAATAAAATTTTAAAAAACTATCAACGAGCACCATCGCAAAGTATTGTTGTAATGGAAAAAATATCGTTGTAATATACAGGTACAAAGATATTATGAAAATAAATAGGTAAACTATATAACAGCATATTGTATATATACATGAATACATATGCATATGTACCCACGAATCTTTATACATTGACAATGTATGTTCATTCAATTTTTTACAGACTACCGGTTATACTACATAATTCTATATCGATTCCCATGAATGGTTTATCGAGTAAATATTAATACTACAAATAAAGCGACACAGGTATATGTATGATATATTCTTTGTTCGTTCTGTATTTTTCATCTTTTTTTCTTCAAAACTTTTCCTTTTCATTTCGTACTGCCAGTGGTAATTTACGGATAATAATATTTGTCAAGTATAGCTTTTAGGTATAGAATATGGTCAAAGCTCGAATTGGGGAAAATTAATTTAGAAGACATTATTAAAAATAAAAAAAATTAAATTTAAAATAAAAAGAGCGCGAACAGTATTCGTTTTTTACAAAAAAAAAAAAAAAAAACGTGGCCATACTTTATGGTTTAAACAAAAATAAAAAAATTGGATTCTCAGACTTTCGGTGACCTTTTTCCAATTTGATTATTGTACATTTCATGTACTAGGTGTGCAATATAGCAAAAAGATAACGCGTGAATTTAAAGGGATTTTTTCTTTTATCTTTTATCATTACACACCATCGTGCTTAGATTTTCCTAAAGGTCCACATCAACGACTGTGGCAGTCTTGAAACACGTATCGTGCATCTACACATACACACACCAACTAGGGGCGACTCCAGGAGGGAGGCTAAGAGCCGCCCCCCCAAAACCGTACTGTATTTATAAAAAAATTTATATTGTTAACAAAAATGCATATTATAATATGGACTATCATACGACACGCACAAGTACTCGTATGTAGATAGAGTCAAGAGGTATGACGGTTGAAAGGAGTTTCTCCACACTTCGGAGACTAAAAACCTGGCTTTGTTCAAGCATGACTATCAGCATTATGTCTAATTAATGTATATTATAAAGTACATATTCTAGATCAAATAGATCATATTATTGATATTTTTGTCAATTTTAAAAATAGACGACTTGAATTTGTGTTGTGAAAATTGTTGTTTTCTTTTTGTTATAAGATTTTGTAATATTATAACTTTCCCCCTCCCCTCCCTAACCATGGCTTTGGAATCGCTCCTGATTCCTACACATGTAGTATGCGATTACGCATACAATATACGTTATAAATATATACGTATTGGCAGTGTTGTATATAAGGGGAGGGAAATGATCAAATGCTTGCCCCAGGCGCTGTTAATATAAAGGTGCTTTTAAGCTTATAAAAAATAAAAAAAGTCATGTACCTACCCCGTACTTTCACTTATGTAAAGGTGCTACATTTTTATTAGCAACAGGTGTCAAATTTTCTAAATTCGGCACTGCGTATTGGTGTGTAATATAAATTCATTGGATCATTTTTACACATAATTCACTGCCCATAGCAAACCGTGAACTGAAAAACTTTTTTAGGTAGTTATAGATAAGCTTAAGTGTAAATTATTAACGCTAACAAACCGTGGACTTGATGACAATATTATCACAGGATAATTTATTAATGTCAAAGTTATCCCTTAAAATTAATTTTATTATAATATACACTAGTAGATTATATGAATCATAATTATTATAATCGCATATATCTATACATTAATTATAAGTTTAGTTAAATTAAAACTAGAAAAAACAACGTTAGATAAGTCATAATGAACCCTCACGCGATCATGCTCAGTGGGGTCCATTATTCATTTGAAATAAAAAAAAAATAAAATAAATAAATAATAATATACACCAACCGTGTAGTGTAGTGCTCACAAGTTCATTTGAAAATGTAATAAAGGTGATCCAACCTTTTGTAGTTGGCGGGCCAATTTACACTTTCATAAAAACTCTAAGGGCTGCCAAAAAATAAAAAAATTAAATAATATTATTATCCAGTAAAACCTGCAGTCAATAATCGCCGCCTAATAATGATTATAATAATAATAATTTCTACGATCTCCCACCATTAGTAATTAAGTTCGCTGTGGCTGCTATAAAAACACGATACCTACATACATACGTAGTGATCTGAATTCAATTATAGTTTTGGACATAACTCATTGCACGTATACCTTCTTTTTATAGTAAAAAATATAAAAATTATACAATCATTTAACGATTTTGTTTTAATATTATTGTGACTTTTTTTTGAATATAAGTTTTCTATGGAGGAGAGCCAAAAAAAAGGCTTTGGGGGCACGGGCTGTGGCCCGTGGGCCGTGAGATGAACCACCCTGATGTAATACACTCGGCGTTTCACTGGATTGACCAAGGCTCGACAAGTTAATGATATTTTTAACTCATTTAAGTTAGATTAATTGAGTTCATATTCGATTAAGTTAATTCATATGAGAATTACATAAATTAAGTTAAAAAATATCGTTAACTTAACTTCAATCAATAATTTAATTAAATTTATCAGTAATAAAATAATATAAGTTAATAAGTTAAATCAACTTAACTTTTAACTTATTAACTCGTTTATGCCCATGCTTGGAATTCACAGTGGTACGACAATATTATTGAGGTAATGATAATAACGAGGCGTCTATACATATCCTACACAAGTATGTGTATAGCTAACTAAGTACATTTGTCGAACGATTTATGATCCAAAGCTGTATGTGCCTGTATGTGTCTATACAGCTACAGTGTTATTATCATATTATAATTTATTATTATTATGACACGGTGAGTGTCTATTGAAATCGAATCAATACAATATAATATAAATAGCCTCGCGGGAAGACACGAACTTGTGCGCTTTTACACGTGTGGTGTATTTTATACTTATGTTATGCATTTTAAACGTTTCAAATAATAACTTTTGTCAGTGACGAGAAAAAAAAAAAGCTTTCTCTCTGTAGATCCGTATTAAGGCCCAGGTGCGTTGAAGTTCGACAAGTTTGATTTCCAACCTTATATACCTTTTTAGTAATGTATATATTGACGTATGGGCACGTTAACATCTACCAAAAGGAATCATAAGTCATGTACATAATATTTCAATGCATTATTAAGTCCCATGACTGCTCGATTTATTGTTTTACTGGCGTAATTTGCGAATACATGTGGGCTAGCCTTAGGTAATGTGAAGGCGGTAAGACGAAATGCGATTCTTAAACAAATAATACATCCCTTCCCATATACTTACTCACATACACACACACGCACGCGCACACACACACACACACACACACACACACACACACACACACACACACACTCACACATAATACTTATTAAATGAGCGTATAAAAGATAAGCAAACAGCTTTTTTCTAATAATTCTTTTTTATTATACTTTTGAAACTTCGTATCTTTGTACAGAGCCGTATGCAGACCCCGCTCCACCAATATTAATTTGAAACATTTATATATGTTTGATCGATTCTCGACGCCAAAAATATTTCAAGTATGCCGAACGTTCCGGTGACAAGGTCGGCCTTGTCATCTAATTTAACCCAAAGGACATTTAGGTTGAAAACGATTAATACAAAGTCAATCCGTTTGAAATATTTTCATTTCGTGCCGAAAGAATTCGATTCTTAGTCAGCACATGGTGGCCGTGCAGACCGCGATATAATTAATTGGAGCGCAAAAAAAAAAAAAAATCAGATGCATGACGACGTATCTTGCCGAGTTCTATAGCCTTGTCTTGCAATAATTATTTCAATAAGATTTATCCAACGAGCACAGTATAGAATCGAACGTTATGTGTGTAAAATAACACATTAAAACACAATCTGGTTTATAACTGCATCAGACACTACCCATAAATGACTTGAACAATTTATCAGTTATTAATAACCATATAATATTTTAACCATTGTTTCATCCCGAGTAAACAATAGTACGTCGTCTGTACGAAGGGTATTTGAAAATGAAATAGTATTTACCTATATATACTATTGTATAGGAAAAATTGAAAACGTTTCATAAATATTATTCAATCATCTCTCCTGTTTTGGTGTACGTTATGTTTTTATATGTGTCCTATGTTTCTAAAACAATAATATTCGGCGGTAGTTTGAACATTTTTAAATAAACAAGGATCTTTTCAACATTTATCCAATACATCAATGTAAGTTGGTGTATACATTTTTAAAACGTCGATAGTTATCTAGAAAAAGTAACACGTGTAAATATATCAATACATTTTTGTTAAAATAATTATTTATTTAAATATTATTTAATTTATTATTATTATTTTATATATTTAAATAAATGTTTATCTTTAAAATTGCTTTAATCAAATCGTATACGTACAATGACCTCCGTTGGCCATCAAATTCTAATTAGAAACATACTAATACATTGAAGTTATTTCTTTTATTTCTGTACAAATGTCTACACTTCTATATAATATTGGACAGTTTTGTTTAATAAATAAACTTAATCTCCTTTATCGAACGTAATTTATGGTCATAGTTCTTTAGTATTAATTCGTTTTACAATGATTTTTCTTAGTCACTATAAGTTTATATCCAAGTTTTCTCATGCTTGTGGTATGTGAAATACATAGCAAACATTTAATTTAGGTTTTCGATCATGAATATTATTATACGTATTTAATCTTTTTTTGTTAAAAATCATTATAAAATTGTTTATATTTTAAAAAAATGCATATACTTGTATTATCTAATGTAGAACTAACTTCCTATTTAAAAATGCTGCATACATAATATATATTAATGTGCATGGATAGGACTATGTAATTCAAGGAAATTAAATAAGTTTTTTTAATGATAATTTGATACAACTTAATACGGAAAAAATTTAAATCATGTTTCATTGTAACCGAATTAAAAGTTTTATTTTGTAATTTATAGTCTTATTATTAGTATTATAAGTATGGTTTTATCTTATAAATAAATACTGGGTTTTAAATGTTTTTGTGAAAACTATAAATATGTATGATATTTTTTTAAATAATTAAATTTTTTATAAATACTGAGTGTCCTATATGAGGATAATATCCGAAAATATTTCAATATAATATTTAATATAATTAGTGTTTTACTGTCGGACAAGTGTGCTGAAGATAAGATATTATCAAATTTATTTCCTTGTTAATTGTTGCCTGTTAACATTTATCGAAAAAAATTAAATCACGACTTAATATTAATTCTGTGGTAGTCGTTTGTCAACATTTTAGAAAATGAATTCTACAGTAATTACTATTTTGAAATTTAATATAAGTAATTAGATAAACATTTTAATACAACATTTATATTTATTTTTAAAAATTAATACATTTAGTTAACCATCATGGGGAGTTAGAGAAACAATAACGGAATTTGATTATATAGATATACACGAGTACAGGTGATATCGTGATTAGTATATCCTTATATAGGACACTCGATATCATGTAGAACTACGAACTTATATGAATATATTAATATTTTATTGTTTACTACAGTGAGTTGTAGTTATACTATTACGAGTATTTTAGTTTATTATATGCATTTTAAAAATGTTCACAATGTTAAAAATTACTGTTAAAATTTGAAATGGACTATAAGATTTTCAATGATATTAAAAAATTGTAAGGATTACACATCTAAGTATGAGTTATTGTTTCGGAGTTGTAAAACATATTTAACGAGCTTCACAGAATGTAAGTATTACATGTGTATTTGACTATGCACAACATGCGTAAACATAACTATCGTTTATGTTATACATGCATCGGAGGATAGGCGCTGAATTATGTGGAGGTGCTCGTGTACACAAATCATTTTGAAAGAAAAATAAACGATTTTTATCGTTTCGTCGTGTGTAACGTGGCTGCGGCCCGGTGCACATAATTGGCGAACGTAAGATGGATAACGTTCTCGCTTGAAGATTTATTGCTCCGGCCACAGTCATAGCACTCTCAGATCCATAGCACTGCTAGCAAGTAACGTACCTATACAAAGCGTGTATAATATGCAACGTGTAAACATGTAAATATTTAATGGTATAAATTATCTTGATATCGAAAATAGTCTTGTCGCCGTCACTCGCTGCTCGCCAATCTGACAATTGAAAAACCGAGTAAAAAGTCGTGACAACATGTCTCCACGGGGTTCCGTCGGGAGACAAGGATTCGGTCGATTCCTCGACAGTACTACAAGTTTAAAAGTAATAACAATGTAGGCATTTCAAATAAATAAATAAATAAATAAATAAATAAATAAATACGTGTGCTATATTGTAAAAGCCTGTGGATCTAATGACATATTCGTGGGTGTAGACTTTCGCTCTTCGCACACCTCGAACTTCGAAGGTGTATTATGTATAATTTAGATGAGAAACATCGTTTTTCTTCAAAAACTATGATATTTATGAAAATTACAAAAATTCGATTGAAATTTAAAAAAAAAAAAAATAGGTATTTAATGTTTGTATTTAACCAATATTTAAACAAATTTAAACCAATAGGCGAAATTATGGAGGGAGTACCTAGTTGAGCTTAGCACTCCTAAATTTGTTAATGTCAATTTATGGTACATTTAAATAGTAATTAGTAGGGCGCGGATTTTTATGTAATTACATATATTTATTGAATGTGAATTTCTCAATTCTAATTAAAAATAAGCACGTTTCATAATACCCTGAATAATATGAGACCTATTTTATTTTACATATTTTCACATATTTTGATGTAAATACATATTTTTAAATATTTAATTAATATTTACATATTTTCATACCATTTTAATACAGTTTTTATTTAATTTACAATTATTATATTGGAATTAAACGAAAGAAGATATTTCAAATCTTAAATCAGATACTACAACTGCTATTACTTCTGATATGTAAATTAATAACTTGTAAAATAATTTAGCAAATATTTCCCAAAAATTTTTTTTTTGGTTAAAATAATAAAATATTAGAAACATTGAATCTAACAATAGTTGAAAGTCTCGCGATAGTAGAAAATGCAGAAATTAAATGAAATTAAGTTCAAGTAGAATCTGGAGTTATAAAAAAAATTAATAAAACTACGTACTGGGTAATACGTTGGTTTACAAAAAAATTAAAACTATTTGATATAATCTTATTAATATAAATGAAAATATGTCAAATTATATTGAAGTAACACTATTCGATGTATGTGGTATGAAATATGCCCCATTAACCTCGGGTGACGTTGAATACAGCCTCAGCCGCTACGAGTTGACTTAGAAATCAACCGCCGTACATTAAAATTTGAAAATCTTTAAATGTACGTCTTATCCAATCGTTCCAAAGAAGACAACATTGAAGATGATTAAATGAATAATTATTAATTAATAATTAAAAATTAATGGAAAATACCGATTTTTTTTGTTATATATTTTACGTTTTTTAATACATATTTTAGCAAAAATAAGAACATAAATATTTACATATTTTGATTTTTTTATTACATATAAATCCGCGCCCTACTCATTACACATTATATATAGAAAAAAAAGGGTTTTTATTGTTTTATTTATCAATTTATAATATAAAAACAGATCATGCAACGAAACATTTGTATATAATTTTAATATAGAAATATTTAAATATTTACTGTATATTTTAGTAATTGTTGAATGGATATTATACAGGTATGCAGGTATCTATAACTATAAAGAAAAATTAAAAAAAGTAGAGGTGTTTCTGTAACTCAGTTTTTTTACTGAAATTGCGTCCTTGTGTAAACCACGTAAAAATTACCAAAGATTAAAAAGGTATGCCTAAAAATATATCTATATAACAAGCTAATATTTTTCTCAACGGAAAAGAAATTATATTATGTACTTTGAAACATACTCAATTTTTTTTTCTATATGATAAGAAACAATCAGTATTGTGTGTACATTAAGAACATGGTAAGAGAGAATGAATGGTTTTAATATCCGATTTACAAACGTACCTACTATCTTATATAATATTAAGGCTAAGCATTAACGAGTTAAAAAGTTAAAAGTTAACTAAATTTTTTTTAGAGTAACTTTTTACTTAATGAGTTTTTTTATTTATATAAAGACTATATATTTAAAATAAAATTTTGTGGTAAGAAAATTAATAACAACTATTATTATTTTTTACACAAAAGACAATTATTATCGGAAATATCAAATATTATTTATAATGATATATTTCAAATAATATGTTCTAAATTAATAATTATAGACCGTCGAACTGTTTCACACGATTTTTGGATTTCAATAAATATCAAAATAATCTATAAAAATTAAAGTACCTAATGGCTAATATAACTTACAAAATATGAATATGTACCATATGTGGAACGACTTATGAATAAGTATGTAACTTAGAGTATTAAGTTATTATAAGTTATATGTAGTAATTTATAATAATGTACAGATATTAAAGATTAAACAAAATTGGGGTAATCATTATAGAGAAAAAAGAAACATAATATATTTAAAGCAATAAAAAATTAAAGAAAAGCTCTAAAAAAAGAAGCAATAGCTTCTTTAAAGCAAAGAGCTGTATAGATCTTTCAGCTCAGCTTAAAAAAGCATTAAAAATCGGTTTTGAAAAAATAAAGTTAAAAAATTTTCGACATTTTGTAAACGACTATAAGGTGTTACAGTGAAAACTAAACTGTAATTCTGAGTAGATATTTTCCAGAGTAAGAGCATATTTTGTAATTATTGCCGTTTTAAGATAAATTAATCTATCATATACCATATGGTACGTGACAAACTGAACACAAAGGGAACAGTTGTCAAAAAAATGATTGAACAAGATTTGGAACACATAAAAATCAAATAAATTCTAAGTAGAATAAATTGAATTTGTAGCTGACATAGCTGACATAGACTCGAATAACGCTAATACTTAAAGTTTAATTAGTCCCGGTTTTCGACAAGCTTCGCGTGAACTTGACCCTTACCTTGACTGGTCGCACGCTGCGAACCGATAGTATCGGGACGCGTATATGCATATAGATTGTGGACGGTGGGTAAAGTCACGAATTTCGTCTACGTTTAAATACTAACGTATTATATAATATACGCGCTCGCGCGCGCGCGCGCGTTTGTATGATGTACATTGTGTAGTGAATGCAATGTGATATACATTTACTCAATGGCTGAAAGTATATTATTTTTTTTTATTACAATAAGAGCGTGAAAACGTGAAAAAAAAATAATACTAGTCGTCCATGAGATATGCGATCTTTTGTAAAATTAGAATGTTAATAATGATAATAATAGTAATAATAATAATAAAAATAGTTTTTACTATTATAATATTATAATTTTTATCACGTGTGAACGATAAATTTACCTCCGTCTCTTCGCAGCCCTACACGATTGTGCCTTGATGATGGACGATGAAAAAATATGTGTTCAAGGTGTCTCCGCACCAAGAATCCGAAGCCTATGGATGGTGTTCTGCAAACATCGGCCGAATAACTGTTTTCCTTGATTTTAATTATATATTTATCAGGACGCTTGTGCGTGGCACGTGCACCGCCGAATTATAAATTATTCATTTCGTTAATTAAATTATGCGCGGGAGAAAAAAACAAAACAGTCGAATGTTTAAAAGGTATAAATATATATATTAATTATATATACGATGGCTTTACAATGGAAAATCAGCAATTACCGTAAATTTGCATTAATTTCTAATATAACTCGTAATTACATGGTCGTCGGTTTGATGATATGTGTTAGCTTAAAGCAATATTTCTATCCCCTTGATTTTTATAGCCAGAAACATTACGACGTTGGAAAGCCTTAATTGCGTGTGTTCGCGTGATGACTCGAAACGCGATGCAGTAATACTGCGGGAACAGTAAGTCGTCTTACACTCTTCATATTCATCAATATATTATGTAAAAGAATATTAAACATGTATTTTGTCAATACTCGTATATTATGCAAAACGTATTGAAACATAGTTCAAACGTATTCAATACTTGACCAACGATTTCAGTTGAAATGCGAGATTGTTTTACAGTTTACACGAGGATATTGGTTATATATACATATAAATATAGGTAAATTCTACTCATGTACATATGTTGTAGTTAAACAGTATATAAATTATATACGCTGCTCAAAGTTGTATTGTAATTAGTTTAAAACGCTCAATAATTAATCGACAATAGAAGTGTTTAAGTGTACTTCGCGGCAATAATATAATGGTTGATGATCGGTAACAGAACCTTCGTAAGTTTATTTTTCCCATAGTCGTGCGTTTTCGATGGAAGCAGGTTTAACGGATTAGGCGGGAAATTTTTTTTTTTAAAATTGCATAAAAATCGTGAAATATTTTTACCAGCTGTTACTATATATAAAATACTCGTACCTATATAATATAATATAATATAATACAGTAGGTACTTAATCAATAAGACCACGGGGCTTGTCAATGTTCCGCTGCGAATGAAAATAAATATTATTAAGGTATAACATAGTATCTTATAACAGATGCATACTTGGAATGAAAATTTGACACAAAGGCATCGGAGTAATGAAGATATAAAGGAGAAATGAAAGTCTTCATTTCTACAAAAATTTGTTTGAAAATATTCGATGCATAAAAAGAGGTCACTATACTACTGGACATGCCCGTTGTGATTTAATTTAAAAGGGATACAATTTTTCAAAATAGAAATACAAGGGAAAATTATAGGTACTTATGTATATTAGCTTAAGTAAAAAATATTTTAATTCAATATAATCGAGTTTTTCAATCCATTGATATTTCCATTTCATAATGGTTTCCGCATCACAGTAGAATTTTTGAAATCATGTTTCTCCATGATAAATTGACAAACAATTTACTTTATAAAAATTGATTTTCGTTTTTGAGAAAATTACATTTTTTTGATTTTATATTTTCTTTTAATATGATATATTGCATAGAAATAAATTTCGATAAATATAATAGAATAAATACTATTTGTAATAAAATAAATCTATTAACGTCGATAATGACGATCACCAGTTTGGCGATTCGTTTGACAGACACGTTCATACATTTATACATACTATTCATATTATTCGTGATATTTGAGGACCTGGAAGTAACACAAATAATATACTGACCTTGTTAAGTCTAGTATTATCAAAGCTTTCACGGTCGCGTTAACGGCTACGGTTTATTCACGGTATCGTCATTGTATGTACCTATACTAAGTGTTTTCCAAAATTCAAAAAAATTTTAACAAACAAAAAATATATTATTTATACATTTAAAATGAGAAATAGAATAAAAGATAAAGCTACGTATATTGTTTATCAAATGTATTTTTTCAAGTAAATGACTAAATATTTAAAGCAAAAACCTTTTAAATAGCGTTGATATAGTCTACTTTAATTATTAAATTACAAGGAGCCACTTAATTTTATATTACGAGTGCTTATATAGATTTAAAAATACTATAAGATGTTTATGAATTATAATGGAAGTTTTAATAAAATTATAGCATATAACTGTTATCATGATGATCACACGATGGTTTGTCATACCACCAATACTTAACACCTAAACTCTCTATATATTTAATGGATACTATAATTTTTATAATAAGATCTTATAGACTTTTTGTGCGAACCATCGCTGTAGTTTTTGTTCATAAAAGTTACCGCAGAAATATATGAATTCGAAACGTAATTGAATAACGTTCACGCATGTTTGAAATGTATTATCTCGCTCACATATCGACGTCTCAGTTCAAAACTGCAATAACTCAAATCATGAAACTACTTGTTCTAAAATGAAATAAACAACCTCTAAAGGTGAATAATGTAACTAAAAGTTATCGCGTTATGGGATCAAAATCGTCGTAATTTTGAAAAAAATATCACATAGGTAGATAACAACCTAGATAATTCAATTTTGAATATTTTTGAGATATTGCAGTCTTGAATTGAGGCGTCGATGTGGGAAATCGTAAATGCGCTTATTTAGCATACTAATTTCAGAAAACTTTAATAGATGCAATAGGTGTGGGAATCGTAAACGTCAACAACCGTAAGAGACTTTAAGCGAAAACCACAGCAAGCGTATAACAAGCCATCGTGAGGTGTTGGCACGAGGTGCACACGATCGCGCGGACGGACCACGTCGCTTTGAAAATCAATCGGTCAAGGAAACCTTATTAAACCGTGTTCCGGGCATCTCGTCATCGGCGGCGGTGGCGGAGGTAGCGGTAGACGCGACACAACGCGACATGACGATCGCCGTGGCAACGAGACAAAAAACGATTGTCGGACGTACGTGTATCCTATTATTATGCACCGCGGAGATAAGGATGGACGACCGGTTGCGCGGATGTGTGTCAAAGTTCGAGACAGAACCGTTGGCGCGGCGCACATGATAACGCGTGGTTATTACCCAAACCGCGGTCAGCCCTAGAGCCGGGTAGAAATTCCGAGACAATGCTTCTCTAGGCACAGTAGTTGATCAGGCTTTTGGTCGGCTCGACGAGAAGTTCACGGTAACCGTTCGTAATTGTCGTCAAACGATATCGGAGCTCCGCGACGTGCGTTACGACCGACGGCGGATCAGAGGTGCGCGACGGACGAGGTTGAGATTTCGAAATCTCGTCAAACTCGAACGGGCCAACGATATGTACCAGCATAGACGTACACACGGGGGGTGCCGGGTATGCCCGGGCACCCCATGAAACATTGTAAAATGGGCTCTACATTCGACAAGAGTTCTGTATTTAACCGATGTTGCTCCAATTAATTTAAGTTTATTCTAAAATATTTGGTAAAAATTAAATGACGTCTAGTAATAAGAAAAATAAAACTAAATTTTCTAAACGTTCAAGCAAAAACTTATTATGATAGTATAACAGCTACAATTTACTACAAAAATAGATTCAAGGAAAACATATTGGGACTTGTAAACCACAATATTAAATACAAAATTTAAGTTATGTTTATTTAATTAATTATACATTATAACCTATAAATTTTACGCATTTTGTTAAGATAGGGTCCAAAATTATAATAGGCACCCCTGAAATATAGGTCTGCGCATACCTATGCGTACCAGGGGTGGGAAATTGGCGTCTATACTTTATCTTATTGATATAATAACGGTTATCTGGTATCAAATATTTTTAAATGTCTAAATGTCATATATATGTATACGTATAGCTTTTGAACGTAGCTGTTTGTACCGAACTATTCAACTATATCATTTTCTTCGTATCATTCGTGTCGTGCTGTCGTGTGTGTTGAATTTATTATTTCGGTGTTTATAAATGCTAATTAAAATTCATATTTTGATTCATTTTTTTTTCCTATGTTTTTTGTCTGCTGGATTTTAATTTTCTAAAAATTGGCCTTCTAGTAACTTTTAGTTGTTCATCCCTGATACGTACCAATGTAATATTTTACCGTTCTGGCACGGAGGTACGGACTGCTTGTCGCTGTTGACAACCCGGTACTGACAAGCCGCGTGGCGTGGGCGGTAAATTGATGAATTGTTTTCCAATAGAAAAGCGAACATACAATTATTATCGGCCGCTGTGTAATTTTGCGTACATACACCGGCGATTGCGTTCGCAACGTTTCATGCGCCCATCCGACGAATTCCAAACCGCATAATCGGAAGCATAGGCAGATATTTGGTCACATCCGGTGGGGGGGAGGGGGGCTTGACATTTTTGCTTTATCCATCAGCGTAAATAGACATTGTTAGACGCTTCAGCCTACTAATTAGTGGCTACTCCAATTTTATTCTAGTTTAAGAATCAAATATACATACATAGGTAATAGGAACATAAAAATATAAAATACTATATACAGCTACTCATTTTAATTTATAATTTAATTGTATAAACATATTCCTTTATTTCCTTTATTACCTACAAAGTATGGTTTTCCCAATAATGATAGTCCGTAAATATTCCAGACCATTCTCGTATACGAACAAAATAAAATAAAAATTATAAATATCAAATATTAAAATACACGATTTATTTTAAAGGCTGGTGTGGTTTGGTTAAGTCCAGCGGGGCTTAAGCTCACCCCAAGTCCTCCCCAATATCCGTCTATAATCGGAAGCTACGTTTTACGGAAAACCAAGTTACTGACCACGTCGGTCCATGTGATTATTACAATTCTGAATCGTTAATTTTTACGCTCACTTAAATAACGTTGTACATCGAAGCGCGTAAAAGATTACACACGTTATACGTTCGACACTCTTATGCACAACATTGGGTGCAAAAAAAATTTCTCCCCAAACGGAACTAATGAGAAAAATTATGAGTAAATTTACTGTGAGTAAAAATACCTTATATTTAATACTCGCGCTCTGACGTATATTCTATAGGGTTAAACAATGACTAGTAATATACTAGTAAGCGTTTCAAAACGGGTAGCTATTTAAATTACGTTATGCGTGCGACGCGTGTACTATTACAGATAACGGATAAAGGGCTTCGGTCGAGGTGGGATGCAAATCTGGGACCATGGTTAGATAGTTCTTATTAAATGGAAAGAAAAACTTGTAGTTATAAACTATGATGACTAAATACATGTAAATATTTTGCAATCATCTTGCAAACTGGCGACTGATTCTTAACCGTAACGGGTAGGTATCGGATAAGTAATAGTGCCCGCGGAGTCGGACAACCGCAGTCTTCACGTTCTGGGCGACGAACTATAGTCTAAAAAGAACTGCACGAGTACTTGTTCTTGGAAATCGGTATTTTGAGCCCCTTTACCTAACCTACCGGACAAACAGTGACCGACGGGGGGTTGATGGATCAACACTAAGCACCCGACATCGTCGGGGTAGATTTGCCCTTACCGGTACCCTCGGGAAAAGTCGTGTAATCTAGGGATACCGCACGTGCACGATGTTACACGCGCCGCAGCCACCCACGGCAATCGTAACGCGGTACAGTACCTGAGCAGTTTGTCCTGCATCTTGACTTTGCCCAACACGGTCATGTCGGACTTGGCGATGTCGGCGTACGTCTGCTCCTCTTCGATGCTCATGTTCACCATTGCTTTGGCCATGTGCAACGTGCCCTCGTCCATATTGCCTACTCGAGTCGGATCGGCTTTAACAAACACCGTTAGTCAAGAATACGAACACACCGCGAAGTACGCGAGTGCACGCGCGCGTCCGTACACAGGACGGTTGAATAATATTACCGTTACCACGGTTGGTAACACGCGTATGGTACCGTGTCGGTGCGCGGCGCGGAAAAGCTGCGAACAGAAACCGGTGACCAGAAACCGCGATTGGCGTGACGGTGGAAATCCGTCACTGTCAGATACCGGGTAGCAACTGACCGGCGGCGGCGGCGGCGGTGGCGTTGGCGGTGGCGGCAGCGGCTGCGTTGCAATACCGCCGTAAGCCGGTACAGAATCCGCCGCCGCCGCTTGTTTTGATGAAAGACCGTTCAAGGTGTTCGTCGCCTATTGTTGTTCCGCCGCCGTTGTGTTGCCGGTCGTGTGATTCGCACAGATGGCGCTAAAGTAACTGTTTCGAAGGAAAAAAATAATTCACTAAACGTTTCAAGTCCTACGAATGTAAATGTTTTTGTCTAAACGTAATGCGAGAAGTGATCACTGAGACATTAGCTCTCACATCAACTTTTCCGGTTTACCGATCGTCTCCCCCCCATAACAGTTATAATTTCTTCATTTTATATCGAAATTCAGATTAAATCATTCCATCTCGTCTAGTGAACTTTTAACGAAAACAATGTGTTTATAATAAAATAAACCATCGTTTTATTTTCAGCATTTTTAGTTCTAATCGTATACCGAGATTGGTAAACAACAGGTATCGCTTCCTGGGTGGTTTTCTGGGCAAGCAGGAATATTAACATTTGTATCATTTGTAGATTAACGTTAATCATTCGTCGTCGAAATGAGTACATAAATGCTGATGCTATCTTCAGTGTCAATAAGTGTAAAAATTGCTGACAATTTTTTACGTGGACGCCCTTGAAAAAGTCACACTATTACAATCATAATCAATTATTCCATCGTTATTCTTTTAAAAAGAATTACACAATCGATGAGTTGTTAAGTCTAGTTCACACTACGTTAGTGCATCAACCTTTTGTGATCGAATAAAATTATATTTATTATATTTCTTTACTAGTTATTTAATGTTTATTTTTTTAGGTACCTAATTTGTTCGATTTAATATATAATTCATCATATATAAAGAGTGTATATATATCATATATATAAAGTGGAACCCAGGGCCATATTTACGTCTAGGCCCGTGAGGCCCGGGCCTAGGGCGGCAAATTTTGTAAGAAATAAAAAAAAATTCATATAAATATTTTATGCATTTATGAACTGCATAAATTATGTATACTACGTATACTATGTAATATTTGATAATAATATAAATAATATTTAATATTGTAGTATAGATAAATATCTGATATTATTATATTATAGTATATATAGATATCTGTGTGTAATAAATATACAGGCGCATGACACTGAAAATGTCAATAACACAAAATCAATTTTCTCGTAATGTGAGCTATAAAGATAAGATACCTAGCTAGGTACATAATATAAGTTTTTCCTAAAAGTAATTACGATAATAATATAATATAGCTATATAGAAATTGGCTAGAGATATTGTGTATCCATATCGCACACGATCACACTACATTTCAGTTTATTGTTCGTCATTACCGGGAGTGCATATTGCGATAACATAATAATTAATAATTCACGTATTCGATTTAGAGCATTTAGCATTTTTTTTAACATGAGTGACGGTCGTAAACGTTTTAGTGGTTCAAAGTATACAAAGCGAGCCAAAGATAAAAAATATAAAGAGAATAAAGTTCTAAATAAAATACCTAAATACTTTGTTAAACTTATAAATACCATGCTCGAAACGTGAGTTTCCTGAAAAAAATAGATTTTTAAATAAATCATAATTTGTTAGAACACATATAAATTGTGAAGTACAGTCACGACCAGTCGAAATCTACTGGTACAGTATTTTGTAAACCATGTCGACTCTTTGAAAGTACGCATTTATCAACAATAGTAACTATTGGAAAAATACTGTACGAAAATTAAACAAGCACGAAAATTCTATCCCTCATAAAACTTCAAGAGTTGCATTAATCAAAAGTGGTAAAACTCCAGGTAAAATAAACCAAAAAATTGTTTTGCAATTAAAACAGGAAACCAATTATTGGCGAAATATTTTAAAAAGAATAGTTGCTACTGTACGTTCTTTAGTAATTCGAGGGTTACTGCTGAGAGGCAAAGAAAAAGTTGGGTCGTATCATAGCAGTAATTTTATTATGACATTAGAGCTTTTAACAGAATTTTAACAGAATCTCTTTCTATCAGAGCATATTCGCCATTACGGTAAAATCGGTAGTGGTAATATCGTATCATAATATCATCGTATCTATCTTTACAGACATACGGAGAGTTTATACAAATTATGGCAGAAAAATTACAAAACAATTAGTTGAAGAAGTTAAAGTTTCAAAGTATTTTTCGATAAGCGTTGATTCGACGCCCGACGTATCTCATGATGATCAGTTGACCTTTATCATAAGATAACTTTCAAAAGATGGTACTCCTATAGAATGATTTTTAAAATTTATTGTCAATACTGGGCATATATCTGAACAACTTGCTGATGCAGTTTTTGATACACAATCAATATAATTTGGATATTAAAAATTGCCATGGGCAATCATACGAAAATGCCAATAACATGGTTGGTAAATACACTGGCCAGAATTAAAGAAGTCATTCCGCCTTGCCATTTATGTCCTTTGCTCAGCACATTCCTTAAACCTTGTAGGGATATCTGCCGTGGATTGCTGTGAAAAATCGACACCATATTTTAGATATATACAAGAATTATATAACTTTTTCACAGCATCTACCCATCGTTGGGAAATTTTAATATTTTATTTAAAAAAGTCTAAGAGTGTAAATAGTTTGTCTCAAACCCGATGGTCAGCATGATACGAAGCGGTTAAATCTTTATATACTTGAAGTCAAATTAAAAACGCTTTACAGGCTATTATTGATGATGCCAATAAAAAACCTGTAACAAAATTTGACGCTTCAGTTTTCTTGAAATCTTTTAATACTATTTCACACATGTGCTTTATGACTGTTTTTTGGAACGAATTATTAGAAAGGTTTTATATATTTAATAAAAACTTCAATCAGTTAATACTGAATTAAGAATGATCGTTGGATTATATGGAACCTGCAGTATATATCTAGAATAAGAAATAATTTTGAAGAATATGAAGGAAAAACTATACAAATATGCGGTGAAATGCAGTATAAAAAAGACAAACGGAGAACTGTTAAGAGAAAACGTCAATTCGACGAAACAATTAATGAAGTGATCACAGAAACAGACAAGGAAGATTTCAGAATAAATATATTCTTCGTTATATTGGATAAATTGAATGCTGAACTTGTAAGACGTGGCAGTTCATATAAAGATTTATGTGTCACATTTGATTTTCTTACGAATGTATGTAGTTTTGACGAGGAAATTATTTCTGAAAAAACTAAGGCACTAATAGAACAATATCCTAATGATATTGAAGAATCATTTACAAATGAATGTCTTCATTTGTGTGATCATTTTTTTTTTTTTAATCTGACAAAAAAAGAAACGCTCAAGAACTTTGTAAGATATTGTATACAAATGATTTAATAGATATTTACCCAAACGTCACAACAGCTTTACGTATGTATTTGTGCACGTTTGCCACAAATTGTAGAGCAGAGCGGTCGTTTTCAGCATTGAAAAGAGTAAAATCGCATCTTCGTTCAACTTTAGAGTCAGATAGATTAAACGTGACATCAATACTACACATAGAATCTGAGATGCTTCGAAGTATAAATTATGATGATATAATTGATGATTTCGCGTCTAAAAAAGTTCGTCGTAAAATGTTATAGATAATATAGGTATAAGATTAAAGATTATTAAGATTATTTTAAGATTAAAATTAAAAATATATACTGCTAATGCCTAATTAGAATTTATAATTATTTGTTTTGTTTATAATGGCTATCGACCTAATTTCTTTAAAATGAAATAAATTTATTAGAAATAATTACAACATTTTTTTTTCTTGGGGTAGGGGTGCCATATTTAAAAAGACCTAGGGCGGTACTGGTTCTAAATCCGGTCCTGGTGGAACCTCGATAACTAAAACCTCTACAAGTTAAGTTTTTGTTAACTCCTAGTAATGCCTTGGTCCCTGAATTTCAATACATAATGTGTGATACATTTTCTCGATAATTCGAATTTCATTATCTTGATAAGTAGAAGTCATTTTATTTGAATTTTGGCTTATAAATCGAATTGTTCGACATAAAATACCGAAAATTACTAAAATAATATGTTAAGTGTATGTATAAATAGTATACTTGTATGTTCGTTAATAACGGTAATAAATAATAAAGAAATACCTAACGAGTTAACTGGAGAGAAGTCGGATATTGGTAACGATGTGGGATTGCCTTTACCTTTAATTATTCTTGCCCAGGCATTAGATGGCATACAAATGTTACGTAGATATATTCGTGAATAACCAGAAATTCCCGACGAGATTTTTTTTCTGTGCTTAACATAATTGAATACCTTACAGATAGGTTCTTATCATACAATAAAAAATAAATAAAATATATGTACTCGTAATTTCTTCCAAAAATAGTAAACGCATGGAGAATTGTTGGGGTTCAAACCCTCCTATCTCCTTGATATATTAGGGAATATTTAAAAAATAAATTACCTGACCTATAAATTGAATGCATAGTTATTTCAAAGATTCCCATAAGACTTACAAGTAAAATAGAGAGATAAAATTTAGGTCTATAAATTCACGTATATGATGCATAAGCATTTTTCTTTTCAATTTTTCGCAAAGACACTTTTGAAATGTTTTCACGCGTTCATCCCTGTCACGAGCTACAATTTTAATATTTCTTAAATAATAGTTAACACAGAATATACTAAAATACGTTATCTTGTTGTTATTTTTATTATCGTTACATTGTCAACTGCACGTAAATAATTTTTTGTTATACACGACGACAATGCGAGCGTACGTGTTATTATCACGTACGTCACATCGGACACGATTCGGTGAGTCTACGCATAAGTTGCAACAGTACTAATGATAATAATAATAACAATAATCGGTACTGTTACTTGTACTCGACGATTCGCGATACTTATCGCTTTCAGAACGATCCGTGAGCGACGGCGGCGTGTGCAACGAGTTTCGATATTCTCCGCGAAGTATCAATAGTACAACGGCAAGTCGACGACGAAAACATTAGTGATTTGTTCTGTATTGTGCTTTCTTCCGTTTTCAATTCTCACCATCGAGAGCGTCCTTCCCAACAACATACTCGAAATTTGAATCCGATTTAACAGCAAAGTAGAAAAATGTTCAATTCTCGGTGCACGTGTATCATTCGTTTCCGCGACATAGTGCAGGAGTTATTAAGTGTGCGGTTGTGTGCTCGAATAAACAATAATGGTAAGAGGTATAATAATAGGTACGTTGGTAGGGTCTGACATTTTATTTTATTTTTTAAATACGATGGTTACATAGGTATGTTATACAACCCGCGTGTGAAAATATTTTCTTGAACAATTCGCGATAAATAAAACGCATTATGACATTTAACATTATGACCAAACTTTTATTGGAAATGGTTAGTATATATTCATTAGGGAAGGCCAGGTTAATCACGACTCCCTCTTTTTTTTTTAGAAACAATTTTTTTTTTTTATATCTTTATTCAACCCGCGAAAATAAAAATTAGTTAAATAACAATTAATAAAGGCAATATATAGTAATAGTATATATTAATAAATAACTATGAAAAACGCAATTATACGCTGAGATCCAGTAGGTATATAAGTATATAAGTATAGTGTTGTAATGTAATGGATATTCCGTATTAAATAACGGTCTTTATCGCGTTCGTATAAATTAATAAAATATATTAAAATATGTGTTATGTAATATTGTAAAATTAAAATTATTAATACTTATCAATAATTTAATAATTTAAATAGAAGAAATAAAGGAAGAGTAACATTCATGCATATAAAATATACCTTTCAGTGACCACTTTTTTTTTTTTTTTTTTTTGGTTGTTCATGACAACCTAGAAAAACTCACAAATCGATCACAAGTCCATGGTATACATGATATTTTGTGAAAAATAAGAGAAACAGTATAGAGTTGAAATTATCAAATTAATACGATAAAACTAAATCATCGTCGAAATTAATATTATTAGTGAGGTTCGGAGACATTTTTAAAAGCTGGTTTTGGGTAAACATTACTGCGTTTGTTCAACATACGGTGTCTATATATTAAAATGTAACTCTCCTAACACGGGGAAAATCATTCTGCTGTCATCTTTTTCGGTAAACAATTTTGACGGTCCACGTGCTTAGATAGACATTTTATACGAAAGCGCGGAAAATTATTAATTAATAACTCAATTTTATTTAAGGATTTGATGTAAAAAGTCTCGGAAACCAATACGCTGTTATCCGAACCCCTCATATTTACTTAATGGCCATAATTTTATCATGTTACTCAGTGACAGCTCGTGGTGATTTGATAAAGGGGTGCGATAATTTTTTTTTTTAATTTACTCAGAATATTAAATTAAAATTATAAGATTATTTATTTATTATATATATATATATATATATATATATATATATATATAAGTATATGTTATTTATTATCAATTATCATAATATATGAAATAAATACAAAACAAAATCACATTAAAATTTTTTCTTCATTAGGTTAAAATTTTATATTGGATATCAAGCCTCCTTTCCTTGATGTCACAAAAGTTGTCGATTACTTTTTTGTTGAAATCAATATCTTCATTTATTATTCGGCTCTCTACACTTAACATAGTCAAAACTTTGTCTGTCCTCACACATTGTACTTCTTAAGCATGCTTTAATTCTCTTCAATGTTGAAAAACTTCTTTCAGCTTCTGAAGATGTTATTGGTAGTGATGGGCAAATTCCCGGGAATATATTTTTGGGAATTTCCCGGTGAAATTCCCAACATCGGGAATTTCCCGGGAATATAATAAGTTTTTAAATATTGATCATAGGTTTCAGTATTAAATTAAACTTATGGCTGTAAATTATCCAAATTACAGTTTTTTACTGATATTATTACAGTTTATATTTTTATTTGCAATAACAGCATTCAAATATCTTTTTGCCATTTACAGTTTTTTCTTGGTAATATGACCTACATGCCAATTTTTTTTTACCATCAGCCATTTCATCAGAAAATTTGATTAGCGGTAAACAAATAACGTACTTTATATACAAATACGTACACTAGATTTAAACATAAAAAGTTATAAACAGAAATATTAAGAAGTTTGTGAAGTTTGAAACTAAAAATTTAACTTACTAGGTACTATAGTAACATAAATTAAATGTATAAAACTAATAACTATGTAAATGGAAAATACTAAACTGAAATAACGATAATTCTATAGAATATATTGCTTATCAGTACTCAATAGTATGTTGGTCAACAAAGCAGTTTAACCAATTGATGTGAACAAAATAAACTAATAAATACAGTACTAGTACAGAGTACAAACGTAAAGTAGTATAGACTGTCATTCTATTCCTACTCAATTTTTATTTTTTTATTTTTTAAAGAAATTTCTCGAGATTCTGGGGAATATTCCCTATTCCCGGGAACATTTCTTTGTGAATATTCCTAGTGGCACATCAATAGTCGTTGGTGGCTACCAAAACTTTTAGTAATTTAAAAACTTCTTTAAATGTGTCTCCCGTATTATTATTTATAATATAATTTATTGTAAAAATTACACCTTTTAAACTTCGAAAATCATCACGTGAGTAAACTATCTCTAACTTAGTTTTCAACTGTTCTTGAATAAAAAATGGATAGCATTCGACAGTAATATTAAGAGCTTTTGATGGAAAATTATTATTATATATCACATATTTTTCATTTTGGAAAAGTTGAGCAGCTGTTAAATGTTTAGTAAAATCATAACGTCTCTGAGCTTGAATAGATATTACGTTACATACTTCTAAAGCAGCAAATTTTTTATTGTTAACAGAATCTTCTATTTGTTTCTTTTGGAAGAACTTTCAATATTCGGTATTTCTATAAGAGTTATCAAATTATCGCGAAGTTTTTGAATTTCTATTTTAAATTTTTTAACAGAATCTTGAACTTGTACTGGATCAGTATTTTTTGCTTGAATAGCATTATAGAAACAATCAACATGGGCATAATTTTATGAAAACAATTAAGCCAAAAAATAAAATTCGAATCCTTTATAAGTTGTTTAAGTCCTGTGGCTTGATTGATAAAACTAGATTGCGAGGATGCATCAATATTTTTTTCCGTACATTCAATCAACGTATCTCTATGTTCATAAACCATATTTACTGTTCCAATATTAAAATTCCAACGTGTTTGAACAGTTTTTGGTAAACGAGCGCCTACTATTTCATCTAGTATAGCTACTCTCTGTAGAGAATTCGAAAAAAATATTAGAATTTGAGACAAATTTGAAAAAAATACTTTTACTTGTTTATTTTGGGAAGTTACTTGAACTATAATTAAATTCAGTTGATGAGCGTAACAATGAATATTTTTTGGGATTGATGACCACTCATAACTGCAGCTCCGTCATATGCTTGTACCATGAATTTTTGAGGATTTTTTTTTCTATTATAGAATCGATTTCATTTAGAATAGTTTGAGTTAAGGAGTCAGCATCATGTTCTGTAAGATTAAAAAATCCCCAAAAACGTTCTACAGGAGTCTCTTTAAATTCATAATGAAATATTAATGCTAATTGAAATTTGTTAAATATGTTAGTTGTTTCGTCCACAATAATAGATACAAACTCCGAATTATTTATTTAATTTAATATATAATTTCTTGTAACATTTAAAATACAATCCAGTAATTCACTTTGTATGATTTTAGAAGTACCTTAGAAAACAGTAGATTTCTGAAAATGTTCCTGTAAACTGGGATCTAAATCTAAACATAAGTTAATTAAACCGCGAAAAACGACTTGGTTTTTTGATGAAATTTTTTCATCGTGGCCACGTAATGGTAATTCGTAATTTCCACAAAATTTTACACAATTTAAAATTTTTTCTAAAACATTTCGATTTTTAGAAACTAGCTCATTATAACGTTTAATCCTTAATTTATAACCACTATCGATTTGATTTCTGATGTCCATAGTTCCCAATACTTTGAAGTTTGCCTCATTTTGTAGATGTTTAAACGAATTTTCATGTTTTATTTAATTTGACTAAAACAGTGATTTTCAACCTGGGGGTCGTCAAAAATAATGGATGAAATGGTTTTTTCATATTATTTTAAAAAAAAACGAAGTAAATTATTTACTTTTTGAAATTTTTAAGTGTTAATTCATCAAAATTTTTTATCATGTAAATATTTTATCGGTAATTAAATCAAATTTTGATGAATAAAACAACATTTTTATTTTAAAATGTATCACATGTATCGCATCACACAAAAATAAAAAATGGGGGGTCACGATCCGAAAAAGGTTGAATACCACTGGACTAAAAGATGTATTAAATCTTTTACACCAGTTTTACTCCAAGATAAATCACCTCTAAAACATACACAAGGAAAACAAAATAAAGATACTGTAGTTTCACACCCACAGAGTCATTTAAACTTTAGATAAAATTCAATATTAAAATGACGAGTATATTCTTTATGTTCTTTTTTAGAAATATTAATTGTGTTGGGTAAATTTGGTAGAGGTTTACCCAAATTTTTAATTTCCACTTTTTTTTCTAAAGTTAAAGATGAAAATTTTAGTTTTTAAATTTTTTGAATCGAATTCATAATATGAATAATAAATAAAAATAAAATATTATTTATTATATTAAAATATTCACTGTTTTCTCATGTCTTCTCAAACGGTAAAATAAATAATAAATAAAAAATAATAATAATTATTATAACAATATTAAATATAAAATCAAATATTATATTATTTCAAATATTTTATCATTTCAGTAGGGGGGTGCGATCGCACCATTGCACATAGGCACGAGCCGTCACTGATGTTACTGGTCTTCGCTATCTCAATTTAACTACCAGTACCATAAATCAAAAAAAAAAAAAATCATAACTTTAATTCACAGCGTGTTTTCAGCGCGCACGGGTGAGGAAATTTCCACTGCATAGTATATAATAATATATTTATATAATCAAACGTGTTATTCCGTATTTGATGAAAGGAACCTCACAGGAATGACACGTAATAAATTATAACAATTTTTTTTCATATTCAGTGTTACGTTGCAGTGTTTGCATAATACATACTCTTATGTATACCTATGTGATGAGTTTAATAAGAAGAATGATTGTATACGCTATGAGATTGCTAAAATTGTATATGACAAATTGAACAACATTAATATTCAACGATATAAAATCGTAAAGCGGTGTTTATATATATATACATACACTAGCTGTCCCGACACGGCGTTGCCCGCGTATTAGTTGGTTTTTTGGCATTTTCGTAGACCATGTATTAGTGTTATTATGTATGAGAAAATTTAAAAGTAATAGGTAAAGTATCTAAATGTTGAAATTAAGTACAAACCAACACATATATTTTCTGAATTTACGTCGTACCGAACTTCGCATTTTATACCTTTGAACATTTCTCGAAAATTCTATAACTTTCTTCATTACAACAATTGCAAAAAATAATATTGAGATAAAAACTATCCCATATATTTATTAAAATAATTGCAATGCAAAAAATAATATTGAGATAAAAACCATAGGTTAGGTTAGTTATATAATTCTCGGAACAATTCATATCTACACGCCGACGACGATAAAACACACACAATAGAAAAAAGGTCAGATTACAGGTAGCTATATAGATACTTGTGGTCGGTCACGGGAAAACCCGAAATACACCATGCAATTATACACATTTATTAAAAGTTAATTAAAATATTTAAAATATTAAAAAATTTGAAAAAAAACTATCCTATATTTTAAGTTGGACCAAATTACACACGGTGTAAAAAATTTCATCAAAATCGGTCCAGTAGTTTCGGAGATTATCGCGAACATACATCGTGACACGAAATTTTTATATATACAGATTTTGCTGACCAATAGTACTTATAAGTTCATATGATAATATTATTATGTTAATAAGCACCATCATTACATTATATCGATAGTACGCTCATTTAAAAACGACAAGAAAAACATAAGTTTTCGGTCGTCATCACGAAAACGTTGAAATCTGCGATTAACAGTGGTGGGCAAATGTAAACTGGGCGGCCCGCAATTACCTTTTCTGTTGTAAATTTAGCCCCAAAAATTTTAGGTAATAAAGTAGGTAGATTGTAAACTCGGCATATATATTATTACGATAGAATTTTTCACTTATATTTTTACTCAACAGCTTAATTTATAGTTTTAGATTTTTTTACACTTGGAAATTTATATAAATACATTATATATTAATTATATATATATATATATATATATATATATATATATATATATTATCAAAATATGAATAATAATATGATAATGAAAATAATTTTCGAAGGATAATGAGAATCGCCTCCTCGTAGTGTTCTCTGGTTAATGTTAAATGGTTCTTAAAAATATTATAAGAAAATTATATGTACATTTTTATCCAGGCCGAATTTACACTTAAATTATTTTTACCTGCAAAAACCCCGGGCCAAGTTTACACCTATATTATTTTTACCTGAAAAAAATACGGCCCGAGCTTACAATAGACCTTTTGAACATTTTTTTCCTCGGACCGAGTTTACAATTGCCCACAATGGTGGATCCAGGATTTTCTTTTGGAGAGGAAAGGGTTTGAAAAATGTTTTCCCTTGATATATTTTTTATAACATAACAGTCAGTAATTGATCAAGGGTTTTTACTTTGTAATGCAGTAGTGCATATTTAAAAATGAAATTTATCTCATATATAATTTTATTGGTAGGTACAAATGTATAATATATTTATATACATTTTACATGTATTAAACAATTGTTATTCGTAAGCTGATTATATTACTTATATTTTGTGTATAATCAAAATTACTTTGAGGTAGAAAACATCTATGATATATATTATCGTGACACGTGACACAACTGCTGTAAATTTCTATAATGATTGACGGATTTTGTATCTATATTATTGGAATTAATCGGAATATCAAAAAGGAGTAAAAATAAAAAAAAATTCAACAATTCAAGAAAGGCTCAACAGTCCAGCTTCTATGAATATTCATAAATCTATAAATGTATCAGTTGAAGAGGGTTTTGAAGAACTTTTAAAAAAAACCAAGAAAAATATAATGCAAATCTTTTTGATTTAATTGTAAAATTATATTTAAGTGTATGAAATCATGAATTAAGATAATAGTAAGTAATATAATACATTGAATACTTTCCCTCATACTTTTTTAAAAAAAAATATTCTTCTTTATTCATAAAATTATTGATTTTTAATATATATTTTTCCTGATTTTGGGGGGGATTTTAACTCCCTCCCTGTGGATCCGCCACTAGCGATTAAGCTCGTACTCCTCCTCAATATCAAATTACTTTACATTGCACCTATCATCGTAATGGTGTCTAATTAATGCGGTCCAATTATTCTCGTTGGTATATGTGAATATAAATTCGTTCTTTACGCAGGTAAGCACTATCTTTTAGTTGCTATAATTACTTAAATAAAAATAAAACTTATATTTTCGTTACAAAAGATTTCCGGAACTATCGATGATGTACATAAGTAAATGTGCGTAATCTAATGTATAAAAGTCTCAAATTATATAATCGAATTTAATATATTGTAATACTTCACAAATTTATATAACTCCAATGGTATTACTCATGTTTACTATAACACAGTGAGTCATACGATTAATAACGTATACATATTACAATATTATATGCACGGCGAAAAAGAATACATGTAAAATTATTATATTATAGTATAACTATATTTAACAAGAAATCACAAGCAATTATTACAATGGATATTTGTTTTTCGTACACGAGAAAGCCAAGCGGAAAACGGTTTTCTTGGAGGGTGTGAATTTTTAAGGTATAAAAAAAACAAAAATGTTTTTATTTTATACAATGAATTTCGTATGGCGAAAAAATAAAATGTGTAAACATTTTGTAAAATAATTATGTATATACTAATGTATGTGACAGACTAGAAAGTACTGTTTTCACAGTTTTAGTCCTTAATCGGTATATTAGTTCACACAGAATCTATGTTGTTGGACGTTTAACATTTTTTTTTGTTTTCAGCATAGAATCTGACAGATAAAATAAATCATTTTTATTATTTCTGTTGGAATTGCACTTGGTTTACAGAAAAAAAAAACAATATAATATCGACCGGATTTAAAATACTTCAATAAGTTATATTATTATATTTAGTATTCATAAATGATCATGTGTTGAGTTGAATCTTTGATGTTTGAGGTATAAATATGTACAATAAATAATATAGGTTTATAATCATTTAAAACCGCTTGTAGTCAAATCGTATAATAATTTTAATTGATAACAATGATCCATGTAAATAACTATGATTAATTTTAAAAATGTATCATAAATTATATTGTGCATTAGTAGAAACCAAACAAATTGGTTACGCCTAAATTAACTGAGAGCAATTATAAAAATAGTTTAATACTAATTAAAAATAAATCACTAACTTAGTCCGACTAGATTTATTAAAATATTACATTACACGCAATACTCAGCTCGTACTCTGCGTTCTCATGATTTTTATGTACAGCTATACTTAAGTAAAAAATAGACCTAAATTACCCTAGAAATATTTTCTTTTATACTTCCATCGTATTTTTATTTGATATAACAGTATAAGGTTTGTAAGTTGTATCATCTTTTCTAATTTCATTCCATTATACTTATTTGGTGCTCTGTTAATTATTTACACATTTTAAAAAGTAAAAATATATATTTAAATATTCAAAGTGCACGAATGTATCTTAATAAATCATTGAAGGTTCATAAAATATTAGTTTTGATTTTTATCTTTTGTCAAAATATTTAACATTCGATTTCGATACAAAAAATATATTGTATTTACCCTGTATTTAAGAGAATAATAATTCAATAACTGCAACCATTAGAAATCTAAAATCAACATATTCTTTATTTTTTATGCTTCGTGTAAATTATAATCAATAATTAAAATTTGAGCACATATTTTCATCATTTTTATACCTTTATCTATTTTAGAGTAAATTAAAAAATAATAAAAAATAATAATTATTATTGCATATTACAGGAAATCTGAGTTTTAATGCCGGGTGCGTTCGACACTGTGCCAATGTTAATTGTAAACAATGAAAATACGAGAAGTATAAGAAATCGTGTCAACAATCCAAAAATGGACGAACTAGAAAAATTATAATTGCCCGAAACCATCACATATAACCGTCACAGTCTCAAATTCGTAGGTACTGTATGAATCAGGATTAAGTGTCGGGTGACTATTTACCAGGATTAAGTGTCTCGCCGCTGCTCGCAACAACTGTTACGATACGTCTGAGGAACTGAAATTTGTGAGTGTCATTGTCTAAGTACTCTCTGGTGTAGGATTTCAATGATATTCTATTTGTCATCACATGACGTACATTCACCGTCCGAGTATTTAACCAGTTGTAGAACAAATTTAATCGTAACAAAGAAAAAGAAAAAAGAAATAATATATTTCAATTGCTTGTCTTAATTCCATGTAAAAGTGTTACAAACTTAAATTTCCTATTTAAAGTTTTTATAGTTATCCGTTGGTATAATTTAATATGACCTCAGTGAAATCAGTATTATATTGATCATGCCCATAACTTCATGTGTTATTATGTATTCATTATCAAGGATGTAATGCAATATCGTAAATGTAAGGATTATCGGCTATGGATAAAAATTACCACATAGGATATTATTATATACTATCTTTTGATTTGGATTTCTAAACGACAAACAATGTGGTTTAAATTATGTTGAACACCGACGTCAATCTATAATATCTGCATAACATTAAAAACATTTTTTCACTACATTTTATTACGTATAAGCTATAATGGAATATTCAACACACATTCAATGTATATAAACTGTTATTGGTCTGCAGACATGTCATTCTTTTAAAATAATTCTGAATCATGTGTAGAATATACCATATAGTTTTTAGTAATAATCACTATTATAATTGTTATTTTTTTATACTCGTATATTATATTCCCATGATTGCGGTAACAGCTGCTGGACTGTGTCGCGTTATCCACTATGTGTAATATTAGTTTACGTTGACGTATATAGTCACGATACCGCTGAAGAAGATAATAATATGATATATACAAATAAAATAATATACTGTTCCGGTTAAATCTCGTGAACTCTGGATAGACTGCGGCGAACAATATAATGCGAGTGAGAACGATATATATTCGTGTTTTTTTTTTTACATTCATGGTTGTCTATAAACTACAGATAGTAAATTTACGTAAAAATATTTATCATATGGGTTTCACATTTAATGTGTTATAGATTTTTTTTTTTAATAGAAAACAGACAAATCGTGGACAACTCTACCAACGTTGTTCTAGTTGTTTTCTTCAAGATTTTCAATTCGAATTCACTAACAAATACACAAACGCAGTATAAACGTCAATGTTTATACATTGTTTAACATTTTTTCTTCTGGTAAGCCGAACAACTGTTATACATAAATAATACTTATTTTTTATTATAATTTTTTTTTTTTTAATTTAAAATTTTTTTTTAATAAAGAATTATTATCTTTCTATGTTACGCAATGTCCAATAGGTTATTTTTTAACTTATTTTTTTTTTTTTAATTTCCAATAATATTATCATATCCTTATTAATCAGTCGCTAAGTTAAACTTCCTATGTACATTAAAAAATGTTTATAATTTATTTTTAAAAATTAAGTATGCAGGAAAAAATATTTTATATTTATGTTTCTCCGATTACTATTTGGTTTTAATGACTATGCAATATAAATATGAGTATATTATTATTTAAATAAATAAAGGTCTCACTATAACTTTCTTTATTCAAATGTCAAATTCGAAATCTTATGTTACTACTGAAATTGTTTGATTTTTATCTTAATCATATCACAATTTATCGTATCGAGGGCTGCGCTCTTGATTACGTTTCATTCAAGGATCACTATAACCATAACAAGTAATAAAAAAAATGAAGCTAAAATGTTCGATAATTACTATTGTTATGCGGTGAAATCGAATATGTACACACGAAAGCCGTCTGATAATGACTGGCAAAATTGAGTGTGTATTAGTGAGTATACAGGTACTGAGCGTTCAGAATGTAGTATAGATGGAATTTTTTATGCTGTGAAAATCTTAAACGAAACACCGAAATAGTAGTTAGAAACGTTTTCGATTTATCCTAATTATTGTAAGCTGCTTAGTTGTACGCAGATTCCCTGTTTTAACAGTTCTCTCTGGTTACTGCTTTCGTAAATGTCACAATACCGTGTAATAATTAATAATCACGATCACGAAAAAAAAAATTGGTGGTTGATTCAGCTATACTTATAAACACTTGATAAAATGGCAGTTATACTGACATAACTAAATGATAAATTTTACTTACCGAAACTGTTTGTTGGTAAAATTACAATGGACTAACACCAAAGAGAGAAAATAAAATTGGATTAAACCTAAAGTTTGTAAAATTTATCAAATTTCCATGAAACCTGTATTTGACCTATATAATTCACTTAATTGAAATAAAATAATAAAGTTCAATTTTTAAACGCTGAATAGCACGAATTCCAAATAATGATGTTCAGTGGTTATCATATTTAATAGTTATCGTACACTTTATAATTTAAATTTTTAATTTAAGCCTTGTAACTTAACTTGATTATCAATGATTTACAATATATAAATATCCAATATTCAAATTTAAATACCAAATTTTAGATAATTTAATGTCTAGAAAACTTTTAAAAAAAAATCATGTTCAATTAACGAAATTCTGAGCATCAAAATTTGTCTGACACCTACATCCACACCTCAACATAACACAATGTCGCTCCCAAATCCGAGAGAAATTTGCAACCTAACCTACGCCTAGCCTGAGTCACTGTTAACCCGTTGTTACAAAGTATATATCTATACAAGTATAGTACTATCATCAAGAGAATGTATAATTTCCGGATAACAAGAGGATTTCAAAGCTTTCAACGTAGGTACTTATATACTGAATAAACTAATAACCCCATCTATGTGCATTTCACAGTGCATATTTTCTTAGTTGCGTCACTTTTAAATAATTTGTTATATTATTAATGTCTATGTGTAATACAGTGATCTATTGTTACAAACTTTAATACTGTTTAGTATATTTATTATTATATAATATTTTGTAATTCATGGGCAGATACAATTAAATTATGTAACTAATCTTTGAATAAAATAAGAAAAGTGTGAGTAAATATTCTGATCTGGACATCTGAGACATGACTTAGAACGCCATCGGCTTGCGAACATGATATAATGTAATTCTTTTAATGCTTGTCCGGTAATTTATCGAGATATTCACAATTATTGTAATTATTAGATTAACACCAGTAATTTATTGTAATTCTAATAATATCTATTTTTTGAAGTGTATTGGAAATATTATCTTCAAATATATTTTTTTATAAATCGGTGGTCACATGATTGGAATGGTATTAATGGTATCACTTTGGTATCTTTATAGCATTTAATAGCCCTTGATAAGCGGTTAAGTGATGTGCAGACCTTATATAAAACCTTATATTAACTATAGTTAATAAATAAATACATATTTTTCGAGGAGTAGGATACCCTCTCTCCACAAAAACCCCCTGAAATAAGCATAGATTTTAATTATTCACAGATACGATGATTGAATAGAAATGCGTTTTTTGCGCGCACTTTTGACAAGAGGAAGCAGGCGAGAAAAATACTGTTTAACTATGGAGAAATTCAAATATAGTTCATATAAGTAACATATCTCGGATCAGTAAGGGTAGCAGTTACGTGGTATGTGCACTCGTATACTAGCGTTCATGTTGAGGATTGAAATACTGTACGCACGGTAAATAGAAGGTTAGAAAGTAAAAAATAATTTACGGTACTAAATGTTGAGCTCAAGGGGGGTCGCCTCCCAGAAGCGAATGCATGTGGTATTTGATTAAAATGGTGGGTATGTGTTATTATTACGTTCAGGAAATCTCGGATCGCATTGTGTCTGCAATAAGTTTAATATATGCTTCAGCGTCGACGACCACGGTTATATTGATTTCCATCGAGAGATTAGTGCGTGTATATAAATTCAAATTCCCGCAGTAAGTATAAGCGATCGTGAATATAATACCCAATTGATGTTAATCATTATCATTATATTAACACTCCGTTGCCGACCTATCCAACAACAACAACGGTTGTCGGCAGCAGTTACGTCTTTACCGTACGTAAGATATTGAACAGATCTGATTCAAAATCGTATTCTCGAAGCGCTGTCAATCTACTGTACATGTTTCGCGATGGTTTTGAAATCAGTTTGAAATAGGTCAACTAATATTGATAAAGTTTGGATCGGGTCGACGATAAAATCTCCTGAGTCCGCATTATGTTTACCTGAAGGAAATTCACACGCTCTGAATTGGCCACACCTAGACTATATAAATATTATAAATATTTTCAAATAATTCTATTACCACAGATCTATATATATCAACGATGAGCAACTCAAAGTTACTAGAGGGCCAATTTTAAGAACATTTTAATCTCGCGGGCCAGAGTATAGAAAGCAAAAAAAAAAAGCCATTTAAAATATTTATTTTAATAAACATTTAAATACACGAAAATAATAAATTCAGCATACACGACAGCACAACACGAATGATATGAAAAAACTAATATAGTTGAATAGTTCGGTACAAACAGGTTGAAAACTATACATACCTATACATATTATATATGACATTAAGACGTTTAAGAAAGTTTAATACCAGATAACATTTATTACATCGATAAACGATAAACTTTAAATTTAATTTGAAAATATAGCACGGGCTAGATAAAAAAGGCTCACAGGCCGCTAGTTGCCCACCTTTGATATACATGAATGAAAACTCAATAGAATCCAATGGTTTTATTATTTTATTAGTATCTGGTTATTATTATGTAATGCACAAACAATAAATTATGTTATACGGACACGTGAGTGTATATATGCGCCCTTCTGATAGTAATGCAGAAGACCCGGGAGAGCTTACTAACAGAGAGCTTATACTTTAAGGGTCATATTAAAATCAGTATGGCTTACAATCGCCTTGGTTAGGCGATTTGATGTATCGTGAACTCGGCTGAAGTCCTATACACCAACGGGTTTTATGCTATGGTCCACGGCTTGCTACCCCAACAATGCAATAATTGTCTTTCTGACAACGATACGTACAAATGTTATTAAAATCGTTTAATAATATAATATCTAAACGTCCTTAAGCTCTGAGGTGTGTGTAGCTTCGAAGCAAGGACTGGGACCGTTTTCATCTATCATTATCGGTTTCGGTATCGGTCCTTAGAAAATAAAATAACTGTTCCGTTTCGGTTCCTGTTCTTTGTTAAAAAAAATAAATAAATAAAGGTACCGGTTTTTGTTATCAGTAAAATATAATATAATTTATTATATAGTAAATATATTAAATTAATATTATACAACACCCGTTTAAGAGTGTTATAACAATAATAGTGAACGAAAAAATATTTTACAATATACTACTGCCAATCAGCGTAATATGAAATATAGAAAAAAAAAACAGTGGTACTATAATAATCTCGAAAATTACAGTTACTAAGATATTATTTTCGATTGGACCGTTTTTCTTACGCATCGTTTGTCATAATAATACACTATCGGGAAATGTGTCTATTTTATTATTATCATTGCTTTATTCTGAAGATAATATAATATTGATTCATAATTTATACGAAATATAATATTAATTCCAATTACGATGTTTAACTGGGAAAGACTTATTTGGTGATAAATATTAATGTAGTAATCACTTAAAAAGTATAATAATTTTAAATAGGAACGTATCCGGAATGCGAGTTTCGTGTGGTCCGAGGTATAAATATTACGAGAACGGATCTTTGATTATTTTTAAAGAAAATAGTAATGACCAATAAGTTATGGTAAATAAAACCATTTTATTTCGGAACCTAAAAAAAACCATTATAGTTTAAAAATTCCGGTTCGGTTTCGGCCACTTATCAATACAATGATTTCGGTTCCTACCATTTAAAAAGGTTCCGGTTACAGAACCGGTTCATTTCGGTTCGGTTCCCATCCCCGGTTCGAAGACAATTATTGTTTGCGAAAAACCATTGCCGCACGCCTTTGTCACGTCATGCCGCATATCTACGCGCGCGCACACGTATAATATCTATTATTATTGTTGTTAGCATATAAAACTGTCTCCGGTATGCCGTGACAAACGCCGTCGCCGCCGTCCAAACGCACTTTCACCCGTTCGAAACCGCCTACGCGACGCGACGGGCGCACGCGCTCAACTCGAGCAACAACCTGCTCGGCGCGATTATTCGTCACGGGGCGGCAAATCGTAAAAGTAATTATGGAAAAAAATCAAAATAACGTATTAATAATGCGCGTGGCGAACGGTCAGCACGGAAGTCGTGGTTGTACAGAACGTACGTGCGGGAATTATTATTATAAATATTTATTAAAATTTCCGCGGAACACTTTCCTAGCAGTACACTTTCGTGCGGTGTACGTAATTTATTTTCCTCGATCGAACCCGTTGAATTATTATTATTATTACTAGCTCAACATCCTTGTACGGCGAGCACTTCATTTGCGTAGAATACGCATTATGTATGCGTGAAATAGTGATCTCGGTTTCGATCGTGTTTTTCAAAATTATTTTCTCGATCAATTGGACAGGTTTTTTTTTTTTTTACGAACAAAAACAATTTAAAGAGTGTGCCCTACACGTCCGTCACTATGTACACATTATGGTGAACTATACTTTATATTTTGTCTTACTTATCTCTTTACACGTGCAGCGCCGGCGGTAGGTTTTGCACGGTATCCGGAACAGATTTTTTCACGAGGCTTTAAATTATTTTTACCATAAAAATTTTACTTGGATGCCTTAGTACGACATATAATTTATTTAAAAACTTTTTTTTTTTTGTACGGATATTTTATCATCAAAGCGTCGTCAACAATATATTATTGTTAATTAATTCGTTATTATAATACTATTTCTACTGCAATAGGTTAAAATACTAAATACATTTTCACATAACAGATGGCACTTGTTATTTAATTTTAAAAACAAAATTTAAGGCTTACAACGAAAAACGCCTAACCTAAGTTAGATTGTATGTACGTCTCGTTAGCCAAAGACATTTTCGATTTTCAATCCTTATAGCATAAATTGAAACATTTTTCCAAATCAACATGTAAATTACGAACATAATCGCTAAAACACTATTCTCTACTTATACTCATATACTCGTATGTGTATTGTGTACATTCGTTTTCTTTCCTGTCACCATATACCTATACCTATATGTTGTACAACTGGAATAAACTATTGTTATTCATATACCTTGCCTGCGGTGCGTTAAATAAATTATTCTTATTATTATTATGGTTAAATGATTATTGTAATCGTTTCAAACACGAATAGACTGCGGTCCAGGGAAATTATGAGAGTATATCCTGGTACACAATATGAGTGTGTATATGTGTGTGTGTGTGTGTGTGTGTGTGTGTGTGTGTGTGTGTGTATATCGCTCTATGCTATTATAAAACGTAGTTATTATTAATTTTTTTTTGCAGCGATGATTAATATCGCCAGCCGTCTATTCGATATATCGGTAGTGAATCGCCCGCGAAATTTCGTAATTATATTGTTGGTGAGGTGGCATGGTAGCAGCGGCCCCGCGGCCGTCTGTTTTGCCGCGAAATCGCAATTCAGGCGTGTGTGTTTGTGCTGGCGGTTAATATTGTAATAACGACCCGTTGCTGTACAGTAAATATGTATACCTATACGTATTTTAACCATTTGAATTGCAATTATTGCTTTTAGATTATTATTGGGGGCGATCCGGTGCACACGGATGTACACGCACCGTGTACGCAGAGGAAGTGAAATTACGTTTCGATCATATTGGAATGAAACAAACGCACGCAGATCACGTATTACTATAGTATTACACACACGAGCACGCATATGAAAACTGTTGCACGTAATTATAATATTGTATTAATGGAACGGGGAATTGACGATGGGAAAAAAGTGAAAAAAAAAGAAGAAAAAACAAGATTCCCTTTACATCCTACACATCGCACGCTCGTACATCATATACGTTCACTGACTGCGTGATTAGGTACCTAGCACATAACATGCGCCTCTCGGTCCGGACGAGATTCTAATTAAATCGTGAGCGCAAATAACAACGTCCACATCCGACACACGACGATGGGCGTTTCGGGAGCGGATGTCCGAGACGTGATGCTGCACCCGCGACGCGCGTAAACGTTCGATGGTAGAACGCGGTTGCGTGCGTTGACCGCAGGGGCGTCGTTTGAAAGGGCGGGGCGACTAA
This sequence comes from Sipha flava, assembly GCF_003268045.1. Classification (NCBI taxonomy): domain Eukaryota; kingdom Metazoa; phylum Arthropoda; class Insecta; order Hemiptera; family Aphididae; genus Sipha; species Sipha flava. The sequence continues at coordinate 189,687 of NW_020272948.1, read as the reverse complement.
AAAAAATTGTCAACTTAATGGTACGAGTATTAAAAAAAAATTATAAAAGCAGTGTTTCGCGTAATAACGATTGTCGTCAATCGAGGAGCCAGTGTTTTAATAAATCGTAAATGTATCTACAACATATTATAATCTGATTTCTGAATACAAAATAAGAACACACCGATTTCATCTGACGTAATAGTCAATGTTGGGATTATCTAGATAATTTATCTAGATAAATTTGTAAATTATCTTTATCTTATTTAGATAAATATAAATAAACTGTTGACAACTATCTTAAAAAATTATCTTAGATAAACAATTTACGTATCTAGATATTTAGATAAATTATTCGAGGACATACTTTTTGGTTTTAATTACAATTTAATTTTTAAAATTTTTATTCGTTATTATTTAATATTAATATATTGCTAGTGGTATAAAAATATTACTATCGGCTAATTTAACAATAATGATGGGTTTATCGTTTATTTGTGTTTATTTCAGTATTATTATTTGAGTACTATTAATAAATATCATAAATAGGTACCAATTTCACATACATTAACACAGTAACATACGTTACGGTTGTATTGATTGGTGACAGGCGACAGCACTCTTTCCCCTATCCATCGTGTAATTCTAATGAACGAATGGTTGAGATAAAATACTATTATGTTAAATTATTTTATATATTTTTGTTCATACTACAAACACAGAAACAAGACCAAATTTCTAACGTTTACCAATGTTGTGGCAGCTGGAAGTTTGAAGGTACTTTAAGTTGGTAGTACTCCTTACAATATTATACATTTTAATTTCTATTATTATGAAATGTCTAGATTTATAATTATTTTTGGTTATTTGTTATTATTATTTGTTTATTGTTGCGCTTAGTAATGAGTACCTAATGACTGCTGTAAACTAGGTAGAGTCTGTGATTGCTTTTTGAATTAGTTTAACATTTATTCACAAAATATATTATAAAGAAGGCAAATTCAAGTAAACGGACAATTCAGGAGGTAGATGATGATACTGCAGATGACGTGGTTTCCCATCAAAATATGGAAGCATCCTCGGAAACGACGGAAACATCAGAGCATACGTCACAAGAAACAGTAGAAACTTTACAAAAATCGTATTTATTTAATGGGTAATTCTTTTCTACTGTACATTGTGACGGAATTAAGTTAGTAGCACAATATAAAAACTGCTCAAAAGTAATTCATGGTCAAAAAATGTCAACCGGAAATTTCCTAAGCCACTTAAAAGTAATTATTAATACCTTGATTGATACACATAAATATAATATAGAAAACTTTAATAATTTTAAATAAAAATAATTATTTAAATGCTGTGGTTCACCTATATTAATGTATACATTATATTTATTTATAGTATAAACATCAGGTATTATTACACCAAGTACAAGAGGCTCTAAGCAATGCAAAACTATCAAATAAAACAAATGTACTTAGTCGACCAACCAAAAAACTTACAAAACAACAGGTATCTATAAATTATTCATTTTTAATTTAATTCGAGGATTTAAAAGTTATTTAACTCATCAAATCATATTTAAGAGACATAAAAATTGTATTTGAAACAACAAACTTGTAAGAAACAGAATTAAACTATTTCAATACTGTGAATTGTACTCAATTATTAATTGGTATTGAATATTAATGTATTTTAAATACTTAAATTTATAATAATTATAATTTATAATAGTTATAACTAATATTATGGTTTATTCATAAATTAATATTCAATTAATATTGTTTTTATAATGTAAATATGAACATAATAGTTAATAGACATAATAACATAGGCATATCAAAAATAATTAATTAAAAAAAAAAAAACACTAGGAACTTGCTCTTCTGTATGGTAGATGCCAAGTGTACATCATCATTATTCATTGAGTAGATTACTGTGATGGATTTGTTAAATTTGAACTCAAAAGATGATAATATATCATTGGTTAAGAAAAATGATTCTGAGTAGAGACAGTCTGGCAGCCTAAGGTATTTTGTTCCCTGTTTTTGCAAAAAAAAATTTTGTTCTTCCTGATTATTTTGAGAAATATTAGAAATTTAATAAAATAACTTGTCCAAAGTATAAAACTAAATTGTTTAATTTTGAATTTTTTTTTAAAATAAATTGTAGAAGTCAACATTTTAAATATTATTTTTGTGTTTACAGACCGAAAAAAAACATATCTTTGTAAAACCTATATATCCATTGCTCCACTCAAAATCTAAAATGTGTCAAATGGATACATATTTACAATTAATATAAAGAATAAAAATAAAATAATTTAAGTATTTGAGAAGTATAGTAAATAGCTTGTATACTTTTAAAACTATTTTCAATAATATTTTACTTACTTACTCAAATACTTTTAAAAAATATTTTTTACAACTGTGGTATTGAAGTGTTTAAATTGTTAAAAAATTGTTAAATTGATAAAAATAGGTATTTAAAAATTTACAAAATAAATCTTTTGATTTGGATATAAATAAATGGATTTTTAGGTAGATAATCATAATGTAGTATGAAACATAAATATTCTAATACCTATGCCTTTAAATCATTTATGCTATGTTATTTAAGTCATTAATATTTGTTTCAGATAAATAAAGTAGTGTTTGATTATATCATTGATGAAATGAAACCTCTGGTTACATGCGAAAAACCTTCTTTTCAAAAGTTAATCATGGAATTGTCTGAAATTACTGATACTGCTTTATTACCAAATAGAAAACAATTAACTAGTGATTTGAAAGAAAGATATACAACATACAAAACTACACTTTCAGAATTAGTAAAAAAACACTCATACATTTGTATCACTGCCGACATCTGGACTGCCAACAATAAAAGCTTTATGGGTATGATATGTTATTTTATTGATAATGAATCTTACACAAATCGTCATTCCTATGTTTTTGGATGCAGAAGAATGAAAGGTACACATGATTTCTTAAATATTGCTAAAGTTATTACAAAAATAATGGAAACATACAATTTAAATAATTCCAAAATCACATATATTATAACAGATAATGCTACCAACTTTGGAAAATGTTTTCGTACTTTTTCAAATAATGTATTAGAACATTCAAACGAATATGATGTTGGAAATTTTACTATTAATGATTCAGATACCGAGTGTGCAATCGATTATAATCACGACTCTGATAGTGATAATGAAAACAACTGTCCTAATATTGAAAGAATTAATGTTGGTTCAGTGTTAACCAACTATTACAATACTAATGAACATAAAAACTATAATAATTTTTGTCTATCAAAACCCATGACTTGTGTAGCACATTCTCTAAATTTGATTTCTGCCACAGATATATCTAAAATATCTGATGACAATTATAATCGTTTATCTAAAACTACTTTTAACAAGCTACAAGCTTTTTGGAATCTAGTTAGTAGAAGTTCAGTAGCTTCTGATAAAGTCTATGAACATTGTAACTGTAAGTTTCCAATTTCAGTTATTACTAGATGGAACTCTAAATATGATGCTACTCAAAAAGTGTTAATACACAAAAAGAAATTGGATATTTTATTTGATGTATTAAAGTTAAATAAACTCAAACCTAATGAATGGTTATTTTTGGAAGAATACTGTCTTTTGTTGAAACCATTATCAAAATAATTGGACAAGTTACAAGGAGAGAAAAATAGTTATTTAGGCTATATTGCTCCTACATTAATAGTTTTGAGAAAATTGTTTATTCAATCAAGTAATGTAAAATATTGCAAACCATTAGCTTCAGCATTAATAAGGTCTCTAGAAAAAAGATTTAACTACATTTATGATTTAAGTAATGCAAAAATCAAAGATTTTATTTTTGCCTCAATAAGTCATCCGAAGTTTAAAATGTCCTGGATTCCAGTAAGATATATAAGTTTATGTAAAGAATTATTTTTGAATGAATGTAATACATTTAAAGATGGAAATTCTGTATTTGAATCTGCATCTGATAATGCAGTGATTCTAGTGATGCATTCTACAGCAATTTATCTGGAAATTTAACTACATCTTTTCATCCATCCGAAGATGGTGATTCAGCTGAAATAGATACAAGTGTTTCCAATACAGCTGGTGTTTAAGCATTGACATATCTTAACTCAAAGAAAAAAGAAGTAATGTCACTTAATGATGTTCCAATTGTCAAGCAAATATTTTTTAAGTATAACACCACCTTGTCGTCGTCAGCTCCGGTTGAAAGATTGTTTAGCAAAGCTATACAGGTGTTAACTCCCAGACGTAATCGTCTTAGTGATGATGTGTTTGAAATGCTTTTATGTTGCAAGTCTACTGAATGATTTTTTTTTCTTCAAATAAGTAGAGAAAACTTATTAAATTATGTTAAATTAGTAAATAAATTTTAGTAGAAGTAAGCTATGTTAAAAATGTTTTTAATATGTATCAGGTACCTATTTGTATATAATTGTGTTGCTTAAAATTAAAAGATTTTTTCATATGCAATTATATTTAAAAGTGTATTAATTATAACATAATAATGTTCTTTTAAATAAAAGTTTTATTATTGTTTCTACCTTAAAAACAAGACTTGATTTGTAGTAGATAGTAGTAAGTTACTATCTGTAATTTATTATTCTACGCTTTTATACAACAATTAATATTAATACCTATTTTATATTTATTATTCATCCAGATCTCTCTGCTCTATTAAAAGGACATTGAATTCTGTGGCTGTGTTGGTTATGAAAATAGAACAGTTAAACATCTATTGCGAAAAATATAAATTTTCATATTATACAATTTATCTTAATTTTATCTAGATAAAATGGTTGTTTAATTATCTTTATCTAGATAAGAATTAAATTTATTTATCTCTATCTTTATCTAGATAAAATATTTATTCTTTATCTTTATCTTTATCTAGATAGAAATTTAGTTATCTATTCCCAACACTGATGTTGGGAACTGATGTTGTTGAATTTTTTTCAAATCTACGGTGAGTGGGTTATATTCTATATTTTGTTTCACCCCTAAATTACGTTCCTGGTTGATTATACGTGTTGTACTAATCAGCGGGAGGTTTCACGGGAACTGGGTCAGATTTTTCACGAAATATTTTCTTTTACGCCCTAGTATGACTCGTATGATGCATTTTTATATTTCACATAACTTATGTAAAAACATTTTTCTCGAACATTGATATTATATTTTATCATCAAAGCTTCGTCAATAATATATTATATATACCAAAGGAAAATAGTAGTTTTGAAAAAAAAATTGAAATAAATAGTATGAAAATGTTAAAAAAAATACCAATACCATTGCCCATTTGTTAGTGTAGTATAGTAGTAAACGAAAAATTATTTTAATATGTATTGCTGACAATCAACGTTACCCCCTATAAAATACACAAAACAGTAATACTGTTATTAAATCTGTTATAACTGGTAAAAATAAATCGTTATGTATCAGAATTTAGAAGATAATAAAGTTTTAAATTAAAAATTGCATACGATAAATAGGTTAAAAATAATTAAATTATAAATAATAGCCTTCGTTTCATAGAAGCAGTAGTTAAAAAATATTTACAATACTCGTCAATAAATTATGAACTACAATTTACACTAGCCGGTGTCTATTTTATTAATACCATCGCTTCATTTGGAAGATAATATTGATTCCAATTATGATATATACTGGGAAAAACATTTCTATATAATATTATTTTGTGATATATATACACGTAATAAACACTTCAAAAATATAATTTTAAATAGGTAAAGAATAAGAATAAGAACTTTGTATAGTTCTAGGAATAAACATAATAAAAATGGATCCCTGATTATTTATAAACAAAGTAGTAACTACAAATAATTTATGCTAAATAAAACTATTTAATTTTGGAACCTAAAAGAACCTTTATAATTTAAAAATTCCGATTCTGTTTGGATACTTCATTTATCAAAATAAAGTTTTTGGTTCCGGTATCGGTTCCTATTATTTAATTGGTTCCGGTTCCAAAACCGATTCTTTTCGGTTCAGTTCCTGTCTCTGGTACAAGTAAGGACGTACAAATATACATATAGTATGTGGAGCATAAGAATTTTAAATTTCAATGTTTTTTATTCGTGTTGGTAGCGACTGAAATTTCATTGAATACGCCAAAATACTTACTGTAAATAAGCCTATAAAAAAATAAAATAATAGTATAATAATACAATCTGATTTCGGATAACGCAGGATAAATAATTATAATATTTAGAATCGTACCTTTAAATATATGTACAGTGGATATTGTTTTCAATTAATAATTATTAGAGCCCGGATTTATATGCATTTGCATGTTTTTACTAAGTGTGTGCACGTCTATGGAGGTTTAAAATGTCCACGATTCATATCACACCGAATTTAAACACCAAATTTTATATTGCATATTTTACATATTTTGAGGGTTATTGCATATTTGTTAATAAGTGCATATAACATGCATGTTTAATGGATTTTTAATAAATTAACTATTTTAATATACAGTAAATTTTATAATCGCTTCAAATAGAGCACGAATAGACATGATAGGTATCATAGTTTCAAAAATATTATTACCAAGATTTGTATTTTTTTTAAGTTTTCTATTAGTTTTTTGAGAGTAGGTAACTTCAAATGATCTAAAATATTTATAAAATCTAAGACATTTATTTTTAGGTTTTTTATTTTTATTTGTATTTTTGTTATTAAATTTCCTAAAAGTTATAGATTGATTTAAATGATTTGAAATATAAAGCATTGGATATTATCATTTTTCTTTTTTTTTGATAAAATATTTAGAATTTTATTTGGTATAAAAGTGAGGTTTATATAAAAAGAAAAAACATTTTATAAAGTGTAACATTATGCATATAATTGCATATTTAGCCACTTTTTCTTTGCATATTTGCATCATATTCGACACATTTTAAATGCATATAAATTTGGGTTCTAATAATTATCATCAAAATAGTATATTATTATAGTCGTAGTGTACTCGTATTTGAGGCTTAAATTTTTAAATCGATAGTACCATCAACGAAGCGAGTATAAAATAAAAACCCGCTTAACTACCGTTAACGACTTTTTTTCTTATTATTGCAGTTTGGATTCGAGTAGTTTTTCTCGAGTACCAATGAAATGGTTTAAATAATATATACTGTCAAACCGAATTTTCAGCGACCGGAATGCGTGTAATTAATGTTGCCGTAAAATCGATAATCTGTTCGTCTTAAGATGTATGTAAAATCTTCTGTTTTTCGGCTACAAGAATCACTAACGAGAAAAATCACAGCGATCGACGCAATAGCGGTCGTGTTTTATTTTTGGCCGTTCCGTTATAACATACAACATAGAAGATGAAGACCTGTCCTGACGACCGACCGACGGGTGCTGAAGTCGCAGATCTATTCTAGTTTGCACTAATTAGATTTGAAGTAGAAAACATGTACGTCATAATTTATGCTCATACGCGATTCGAATGAATTTATAATTGTCAGACGTGTTCGAAATGATTTGTTTTCTTTAAACGTCTCTCGTAATTTATGCACGCACGATGGTGTACCACAAGAGCCAAAACCACTACCTAACCGATTTGGCCAGCCATGATAACATAATAGTAATAACATTACTATTACAACAACAATAACTACGGTGGTACGGTGCTCGATTAATTTCGTGCTTTATATGAATGTGCTGTCGTTTACGTTGTCGTACGGTATTTATTGTATCGCGACGGTTACAAACGGCCGTACGTGTATTAATTCAGTGACGAAGGCGTTCGGCCAGAGATTCAAAACTCTGAAACAACGGTTTCCCAATGTTTTTTTTTCCATGGCTTCATCAGTTTTCAACAAATTACCACTGGACGAACATTGTCTGCAGCAGTTTGCCGCGAAAATGAGTACTTTTAAAATTTAAAAAAGGTTCAAGTGTTCACGGCGCGAACCATTTGAGAAACAATGCTCTAGAAAGTCGCCGGTCCAGTTGAGAATATAATACAGCGTGCACATGTTATCACATATAATATAATACGACAAAGGTACAACGACATTATTATTGATGTGCGCCACGTGCGTTTCGTCCTATGGGCCACGTTCTAGTTTTAGTATGGTTTTCCGGCTGTCGCATCACATTTTTTTACCGCCAAAATACCGCAATCGAAAGATAAAATAATTATAAACGAAGATTAATTGCGGATCTTCTTTTCGTACTACGCGGGAACGCGTTTATTAATTTTAGTAAGTATTGAAAAAAGGTTAGGAAACAATTATCATTGGAAAGTTATATTAACTATACGTTTTTCGTGTGCAAGATTTTTTCGGCTAAATAACACCAAAGCGAGTTTATTTGTTATAATTTATAACGTATTAAGACAGTCGTATAACGCAACACGTAATGTGACCCTTATAAACGTATAAAGGTCAGACTATAAAATAAATTGTTAAATATCTCAGGCACGAATTTATTGGTGTTCGAGTACAACCACATATGATAAACATTTAATATATTACAAAATGTAAATAAATCGCAGAGGAATTGTGGGTATACATGGGTGTGTCATCAAGTTCTATAGAGTGTTGAGTGCAAATTAAATGTTTGAAAAAAATATTAAGAGAATTGAGAATCGACCAAATTTTAGTCCACAAAAAATTAATTTTTGCATAGGATATTATAAATATTACTAACAGTAATATTTTTATTATTATTAAAATAATAATTATATTTTTGCAATCAGTACGCTCGATTTTGTCAAACGTTGATAATTTTGAAAATAGATATATTAATTTATCAATGATACGACAATGATGAGGATATTCGAGAACAATAAGGTCGCTTTTTAATTTTTCAGTTTAATACTCTCACACATATTACAAGACTTAAAATTTGATTTAAAAAATCATCAGACCGACCGTAATTTTTGAGAAAACTTATACTCAGTGTTGAGTTTTATTTTTAATCCCGCGCAGTTCTTGGTGGATAGAAAGTCTTTTTATATAATTATTGTCTTAAGCGCGAGTGCAAGAGGAATTGTTTGGCGAAATAAACTAGGCAGTCACTCGCACTACCGTACCGATGATCGTTTTTTATTCACACTACAACATCGAGTAGCGTATACAGACAAATCGAAAAATCGCCAATGGATGACCCACATGAAAATGTTGGTATCCAATAGCCTTAATGAGCAGCGTACGACCAAAAAACGCGTCAGTGTAAGTGTAGACTCATCAGAGAAAAATGTTCATAAAGAATTTAGGAAACTGAATACACGCGTAGTGTGTCAGAAATACAATAATTGTGTTGAATAATAAAAGAATGTTTGTTTTGAAGTTAAACGAACCGTTTACAATTAAACGGCGCACTTTCAAATCATTAAGTACCTATTGGGCTGATCAAATAGGCATCGATGGAGTAGATTTCGCGGTAGTCGTTTCAGTTATCAATGTGTGCGAACATGACGAATAATTTATTTTACAGTGTAAAATTTACACACGAAAACGGCACTCCGGCATATGTAATGCCGGTACTGATTGGTACGATTTGATAACATACTCGTATTTAGACGTTTAACAAATATTTATCGTGTACATGACTTAAATGTTTTTCGACCGCACAATAATAATATATTAATACTGAAAGACGTAGTCCGTCGCAGGATTTCGTCACCGAAAACAATATATTATAACGACAATGGTAATTTTAACTGTCTCGATCAATCTCATGCATTTTTAAGTGATCACTTTGCATTACAATATCAGGCACAACACTTGATGGTGTGTTCCACAGTTCACTCTTGTTTTCCATGCACATTGTCAAATGTTACTTATTATTAAAACAGTTGTATTCATACGTCATATTATTCTCCGACGCCTAAGGATAGTATCGTAAAACAAAAAGTACCTTCTAAAATTCACCCCCAAAAGCCTACATGATAACAAGTAGTGTTCGCCACTCTTTACTAGGCAGTTGGCCCCTATGACTAGAGTGTCTGGAGATTGAATAAGGCTAAATCTGGTATTTACATAATAATAATAATAACATAAGTATATTTCAATAAATATCAACAAACAAGAAATAAACCACGTGGGAACAATATAATAAATTAAAACATATTTTGTCAATATATATATATATATATATAAAGGAAATAATAAACAAAACCCGACAATGTCGATGTAAAGACAGTGAATCGCCAACGGCGGATTCGCGGGTGCACAACTTGGCCGGAACGACGGCAACTCGCAAACGGCGATGGTGTACCGCAAACGGCGGAATAATGAACAACGTGGCCAGAACGACGGCGACTCGCAAACGGCGATGGTGTACCGCAAACGGTAGAATCATGTGCGCACAACTTGCTATCACGGAGAGCAGCGTCTATCCGCAAACAGCGTGGCCGAAACGACGGCTACCGGAACGTCGGTTTGGACGGCAACTTCCGTTGTAAGAATAGATCTTACATCCTCGTCAACATACGTGGACCAACAAGACACGACAACTCCGTGTAGAAAAACAATCAACGCACACCAAGAACGACAAGGTTCGTAACGGAGACGAGAAAGAACAGCACACCGGCGGCGGGTTTTTCGTCGATGCACAGCGTCACAACGTCATTTTTAAATATTGCCAACCGCCCCTAACGGTCGTTCGGCTGATCGAACATATTTGTCTATACGGCGCTACCAACTGTAACCCGGTCATTACATTTTGACCGTGTTTGCGTGAACATGTAGTCTTTGATGATTCAATGCAATCCGACTTTCGACGGATGGTGAACCATAGACCTCTGAAGAGGAATGCGAGACCATCGAATTACACCGTCCGAACGGCTATATGTAATGATCGGTTTTCGCGTGAAAATAAAATAGGTTTTTATAAGTTAAAACTATATATAGTAGCTGAATTACCCGGCTTTACCTGTGTATAGGTTTTGCTTTTTCTAAATTAAATTCTTAATTGTTTTAATTTGCATAATTTGATCAAGTGCTAAATAGTAGTAGTAGCAGAATTACGAATAAAAAATATAATAATTGTAATAATAATATTTATAAATGATTCTAATAATTCTATAGTTATAAAATATTAGTTATTAGTTAGTTTATAATTATAATTTGTATAATTTAACTTTATTTATGAATATTTAAAAATTATTCTACACTGAGTTATTCGCTTCTAAAATGACTTAAGTCAAAACCTCTCGGTGTACTACATTCAGAGTTTTATTTGATGGTGTATAAATGTATAAATGGTCAGGTGTTCTAACTCTAGAAAATGCAACACACAATTGTCCATGTGAGAAACAGATATTTTTAATTTATACACTACAATAAATTAAAGTATATCCTTGCGCTTTGTTTATTGTCATTGTAAAACAAACTTTTATTGGAACCTGAACTCTTCTAAACTAAACTGGAAAATCGTTGAGGTATAATGGTCAATAATCAGTAAAAATATTTTTTCTCTCATAGTACATACAATCAAAATTTTAGCTTCAATTATTAATTAATTACATTTTTTTGTAAAAGAAGTGACGGGAGCCTAGACTTATAAAATGACCTTGGTGAATTCAAAATTCTCATAATAAGATTGAAACTCTCACTGTCAGTGATATTTTATGAGGAGATATTTCAAAGTGTTGGTGAATTTAAGAAATCTGTAGAAAATGTACAAATTCTTCACTATCAACAACTGTATCGATAGAAAAGTAATCCATCACGATTATAACTGAAATGAGGAATACAATAAAATTGTGAATAATAGATCACTTGTATTTGGTACAACTTTGTACAAAAAAATCCGTTAAATTATTTAAATGGTAAGCTAAAAAACCGTAACCTTTAAATATAACCCTTTTCTCAGACAAAAAAAAATAAAAATCGAAGGCGACGTGATGACACTCATGAAAGTACTTGGAAAAACTCTGTGAAAAAAAATTGGAAAATATTAAAAAATTTCGTCACAAAAAGGAACATAAGAAATGCCTGTTTTTATATATATATATATATATAATGTTACCAGCATTATGGATAATTCAGGTATTTTGCAAAATGTCTAGGCCTAAATAACTTATTTATTTTATCTACTGATTTATATATATATATATTTTTTTTTTTGACATCCATTTGTCCCCATGTCCAAACGACCACGTCCAAACGGCTACGTTCATTTGTCCTAGATCGTCATATTGCCTACTCCACGATTGGCATTATACATAATACCTAGGCAAAACTCTTATTATGTATATTGCCGAGTGATTTTTGGTATTTTATATAATGCCTAGGCATTTTGCAAAATATCGGATTATCCATATTATCGGTAACATATATATATATATTATGCTTGGATATATTTATACGGTTGCACGACGCGACGGTTCTTTGAGAAGGACAAGATAATATAATATAATGACTAAATCAACTAAAAAAAAAGCGAAATCCTATGTAGGCTATAACGGTCATTGCGGTGTATAGCACATATAGGTAAGTACTCGAACGGATGGAAAGATGTAATGGGAAGCAAATCGCGCCTGGCGGACGATGCGCGCGATAGTAGATGGTAATCTTCTTCCAGCGGTAACCTTGCGAACGTTTTATTTTTCTCCTTCTTTTATTCGTATTTGTTATTTTTTTATTTTTACTTTCTAACAAAACGAATTCGCATGGGAGAATATTCGTTTGCGTACTATTCCCGGTGTAGATGTAGGCTGAGTGAAAGCCACTAGCTTCTGGAAATAATATTATCTCCGAAGCGAATCCCAATCGATCAAAGATTAATGCATCAGAAGAAAATGAATATGGACGAGATCGTATTACAAGACATTCGCCGTGGTGTAACCGAGAATATATCCACTGACGATGTGCTAACGTCATCCATGAGGTATACCTATAAGTGTACATACAGCACCATTTGTGCACGGGGATTGCTGTGGTGTTTAGTCAAAAACAATAAAGCAGTGAGATTATCGCGGAAAACATCTAGCGTTCGACTGTGATGATGTGACCAAATTATTATTTGTTTCATTGTTACAGATTGCAAATCGCATGCTGTTAGAAATCATTAGTACATTATTGTAATTCTATTATTCATAAATCCAACGATTGTTAGAAAATTCGTAAAATGGTAGCGAAAACTTAAAATAATTAATTATCGGTTTTACGTCAATAATCAATCAGTTTTGATTATTATAAAGCTGTCATCTAAATTATTGTTAAATACCACGCAAATTAGATCGTAAAAGTTCGTTTTTGAATTTGCATAGGTACTATTTTTAATTATTAGATGATTCGGTAAAAATTTCTTTTGTACGTATCCATTAGATGAATGATTGATTGATAAGTCTATACGTGAAATTCTTGGAATACTCCTTTTAGCCGAAAGCGTTTGCACATATTACAACTAAAATACCGACTAAAAATTGAAAAGCACATAATTCGATCGTGTTTCGTTTTGCATTCGGACCCAAGAGTATGATGAACGTAAGTACGCAGTGACGTTGTTTTAGATAGGTAATTAATTTTAATTTATAATTCAAATAATACGGAAGATTAATCAAATCCAGCACTCGAACTAATTTGGAAGTGGGTTAAATACGCACCTGGATCATATAATAAAGTATGATACTGCCCGTATAAAGTTTTTGTAATATTTTCATGCAAATTTTTATTTTTGTCACGCTAATACACGCTAATTATGAGTTTATTATTAATACAAAAAGAAAAATATATCCAACTTCCTGGTGAGACTACAATATGCACTTAATTAGAACGTTATATTTACTTGTGTTTGGTTGTGCGTCGTATGCTGCAAACTCGTAAAAATTAAATTAACTACACATTTTTCAAAATTATGTTAAATACCATTGAAAAATAATACTACAAACGTGCGCCATTAGAAAGGGTCATAAAGATGAGCGGATACCAGAGTGAATACATATTTATTATCTCTCTCTTTCTCTCTCTCTCTACGGTATAACCGTATTACATATATTACATGTATTAAAAATATTATAATCTATACCTATATTATAATCGATTAAATTTCTAGTAAAATACATAAAATATAATAATGTAGCAAAGGAAGATGCTATAACGTTAATAAAGTGTATATAACATACACACCTATCGCTATGAGTATTTGTCACAGACCGAAAGCATAGGTGTGGTCCCGTTGCGAATATGTATTGTTGCTAATCTGTATATTTTAAATCGGGCGCGCATTGATTTGAATGTCATCCGAAAAGGATATTGAGGACATAGTCGACAGGTGAGTCAAACGAAGAATGATCCTCACACGTGCACGCGCCCGATTCTCTTGATTACGCATGTTTTATTTGTTTATCGTGTACTGTACATATGATACTGTTATAGAAAGTTTTGAATATTTTTCACGTATTTGCCATCTGACTATTATTTTTACGAGATACCTGAACATTTTTAGTAGTAATTATTAATAATAAGTAATAAATTTGATTAGCTTATGGTTAGAATAATTTAATATTGCGTTTATTTTATTTTATTGCGTAAAATACCTACATATTAACCAATTAATAAAATTTATAAAATTAAGCGTCATGCCAACAGCAAGTTATCATAACTTTCAACAATTATTTATATAATAAGTGTTAATAATGTAAATTGTTAATCAAACCGAATTTTAGTTTTAAAATATTTATATTGTTGAAACAAATATTCTATTATTTTTCTCCATTTGTTGTTTGTGGTTCGAATTGTTTTACCTTTGGTTGTTATTGATTAGTTGAAGTTTTTTTTTTATTTAGTTAAAAATAAATTTATGCATTTCAGAAACACAAATACTTATTTCAATTCAAACAATATGGGTTATTTAGACGAAGAGGTAAATACTTTCTTGTTTCAATACTATAATAACAGTGAAATATTATTTTCAGATTTGTTATTGTAAACCATAAATTATTTAATCTATCCTTGCAAATTTATCATCATTAACAATGCTTTTGTAAAGAAATCTGTCTTGTATCTATTGGATTAAATCTAATTGTACTGTACTCATAATCAGTGCCTTCGCAAACTTTTGCGAAGCCTTAGGCAAAATTAGTACAATTTCCTTACATCTAAATATATTTAATTTTTCTAACTTGACAAATTGTGGGCCCTCGAATTTATTTGAAGTACGAAACCCAAGGCGATTGCCTAAGTTGCCTGCCCGCTAACGACAGCATTGTTCATAATTATGATTACAATTTTAAAAACCTTTTTCAACAGTTGTTTTACCATAATAAATACGTATTAATAAAAATTAATAATTTTAGAATCATTTTGATGTGAATGAAGTTAGCGATATTACCAAGGACTCGATTGAACATACAATCGGCAATCAATTATACCAACGAAATATGGTAAATAAATGGGTGAATAATGTAATTGATAAATCTCTAATGAGATTATGTCAATTAGCCAAACCTTTTAAGTATATGAGTAATACAATATTATCTCTTGTATCGGTTATATACCTAATAGTTTACCATACTTTTGTTTTTTTGGTGAATTTATAGTAATAAAATTACTTTATAAGTGTTTTATTTAAGTGATATGTACTATATTGCAAAAAAATGGTGCTGGTTTTTATGTAGCTAGTTCATGTTATTGGGACAACTCAACAGATCGTAAATGTAATGTAAAATGGGAAAACGAATCTATGTATGTTATCTTAACAATTTTTGGTCTGGCCTTTTAGTTATGAAAATAATTGTATAAAAAAAATAAATAAAATGAATGTTTAAATTGATAAATATTAAATTATGAGTTTGTATTTTTAATACACTTAATATGTTGAATAAGAAAATAATTTTTATAATTTTGCTTCAAAATCACAAAAACTATTTTGAACATTATATTATTGATTAATATGAATTAAAGCTGTGAATTGGATGCACTTAATTTTAATTTTTTACGTTTATAAATCGTTTATATAATTTTTTTCTGAAACAATCAAATGATGTTTAATATTAGGTATATTGTTAATTAATTAAATAATATATGTATATAAAGTAGTTTAAATAAAAAATGTCTTTAGATAAAAAAAGAAAAAAAAATGTAATTTTTCTTAACCATTAAATTCGTAACTATGTAACACATTTTAATTTACATGTTGAATGTTGATATAATAAAACATGTACATTAAACTTTTAAAAAATGCGCCAACCAAATTGTTTTAGTAATCACCAGGTTAGTAATTACTCATAATTTAAAGCATTTAGCTACATACATATGTGGACTATATATTTGTTTGAGATAGCTTTTTTTTTTTATTTTAAATATATTCAATCTGTTTACAAAATAAAAACAATAGGTAATAAGGATAACTTTAAGGATAATTTACAAACATAAGTCGCGTGAAAAGGAGACCGTTAATTAACAGAACCTCAGAAATTATTTATTTTTTTTTGCTATTTTAGGAGATCTCTTGACCAGTTTTTTTTTAATCGATGAGGAATTTGTGGTAATGCTAGAAAGGACATGTTACGAATGAGGGGTTTACGTGGTTTATTAATTTTGAATGGAAACTTTTGTAGTGGCTTTTTGCAAGCTCATTTACTATTTCTATTTTTAGATCATTATGGAGGGCTGCATTTTTTATGTACCATGGTACATCGGTGATAAGTCTTAGGGTAATTGATTGAAAGGCTTGAATAGGGTGAATGTTTGCGGGTTTAGCTGTAGGAGTAATTTGTTTTTGACACTTAAATTTGATTTTAGTAGAGGTCTAAGTAGATGGAGACAAGAGCTTAGTTGTTTTCGTTTTTGCTTGTTGTGGTTTAACCAGGTCAACCTTTTATCCAAAGTTATACCTAGATATTTGGTTGACTGATGAAGTGGAATTAGTTTATTATTGATTTTTAGTGGGGGACATTCTCTTTTGATTAGTAAAAAATTCACTTAAGTGGTTTTTTCGTCATTGATTTTAATTTTCCATTTTTTAGCTCAAGATTCTATTTTATTTAGATGTGATTGTAAATTTTGTGATGCGATATCAGAAATATTATTTAACAAAAGTATTGCTGTTTCATCAGCAAATGAGGTGAGAAGAGTTTGGCTTTTTGTAGGTATATTAGTGATGAAGATATTATAGAGTACAGGTGAATGGTCACTACCCTGAGGAATTCCAGCTTTAATATTATGAACAGTCGAATAACTATTTTTCTGACGAATGGAAAAAGACCGATTATCAAGATATGACTTGATGATTAAGTAATATGGCGAAGGGAGAAAATGTTTTAGTTTAAACAGAAGCCCGTCGTGCCAAACACAGTCAGAAGCCTGAGATATATCTAGAAATACCTCGGGGCAGAATTGCTTTGTCTCAAAGGAAGCTGAGATTTTATCTGTGATTCTATGGATTGGTGTATTGTGTTGTGTTTGCGACGGAACCCGAATTGTGATTTTGGTAATATGCTATGTTGGTCGATTATTGATGTAATTCTATGTAGAATTAATTTTTCGAAGAGCTTTACAAAAGTGGGTAGTAAACTGATAGGACGATGAGAGCTGATGAGATGTTTAGGTTTATTTGGTTTAGAGATCATAATGATAATTGAATATTTCCGTGTAGGAGGAAAATAAGACAAACGAAGCATAGCATTATAGACATGAGTAAGAAACAGGGTTGACTTTTTTGATAGGTTTTTGGCTATTTTATTTGTAATTTGGTCATGACCCGGTGTTTTTTTTGGCCGAAGCTTGTGGATTACTGAAACAATTTCCACAGGGGAAATCGGTTTTGCAGGAAGAGATATGGGCAAAGAGGAGGACAAAAATGAATTTATTAGATTGGCGTGATCTGGCGTAGAATTTAGATCAGGATAAGGAGAGAAAATAGATGATAGGTGATTACCAAAAGATTTGCTTTCTCTACATCAGAAATAACTAATGATTTGTCAGGTCATTCAAGTGGAGGTGTATTATCACGATGATTAATTAGACTTTTGGTTATTTTCCAGAGAGAGCCATTGTTGGGACTCAAAGTAGTTAAATATTTACTAAACTGTTCGGATCTGTACTTTGCTAATTGAATTTTTAAATTAGTCATGAGATGGTAATAAAAGTGCGTGAAGTTAGCGGAAAAATTCGAGCACTAATTTCCGCTATGGCATTATTATTTGGTGCTAAAATAGTGGTATTCAATCCTACCGTTTTCGAAATTAGTGCTATACACAGTTAAAAGTTACAAAGGGGCTTACCTTTCTCCGCTAACTTCACATAGCGGGTGCAACGTCAGCACCAAAATCCGCGATTACACTAAATTTTAGTACTTAATTAGTTCTATTCGACCCTACCGTTTTCGAAATTAGTGCTGTGTTTCCCTTCGAGTTATGGGATTTCCCGTATTTCGTCCCAGCGGGTGCATCCTCAGCACCGAAATCCACGATAGCACTAAATTTTAATGCTCAATTAGTGCTATTCGACGGTTTCCAATACACCAACTAGACTCACTTTTCCATCATACAAGATACTGTAGTTGAATATCGAAGCATAATTATTACGACTACTTATGGTGTACACAGATCGAAAAAAGTAAAATAAATAAAATAAAACACGAATATACCATTACAAAAAAAATACATTCAACGCATCACTCAGAATCTAAAATTGTGTTTTAGTTTTGTGGTACACTTCGTACCATATTGGATTGTAAATTAGGTGCATTTTCATTTTAATAAAATTATAAAAAGTAATTAAAAAAAAAAAAAAAAAAACCAAACATAATAAATCGATTATTCTTTTACTCTGAGTTTGAAGAGTATATTTAACGAAGACACATTATTTAAATGTTTCATAAACTACTCGTATAGAGATTACCACAGAGTGGTTATTAGTGTTTATATCTAATATTTTGAAGCTTCACAATGTGTTAATATGAATAGTAATATTTATCAAAATTATTTCTAAATTTTCTTTTGAATCATGAAATGTTTATTATCATTTTTCCTGGTATTATTTTGTAGAAATGGTGTAAATTTAATTTTGTGTTTTTATAACTGTTATTCTTATAAATTTATTTTATTAAACTTGTTTTGTATTTAATACCATACCAAATTTAACTAAACTTACTTTTATTCGAATTATATTAATTGTACTCTGAACTAAGTCGCCAAGTATTGTATTTTATAATTTTTTGTAAGATATACAATAATCATTTTAAGTTATGATTAATTGTGTATTTATTATGTATTTTAGATAAAATTCGATTGTTTATATTTATTTCAATTATGATAATAATGTTATCACCAAGGCTCGGAACTTTAGGCATTTGCATATTTGTTAAGAAAGTGCATATTGAACTTCTGGTTCGATACAAATTTGATCCATACTACGTATATTTCAAATATAAAAATTTTTGTTGCATAATTTTGCATATTTCGTCATTTTTTGTACGAATTAGCATATTTTAGGTTTTAGAACATTTTTATGCATATTTTATAGATTTAACGAAAACAATTTTTTTTTTACATTTATACAATTTAATTATAGTTAACAAAATAAAATTAGATATTTTACAAAATAAATTTATCGAAAAATATGTCGTTAGATATTCTTATATTGCTCCCAATGCATTTAACAATAATATTATATAATCTCTAGTACTGAGAACTCGAAATAGTTACTGCCGACCGGCCGGCCCGTATTTATTTTTATCCAAATTTAACACGGCATTCATATATTTCATATATGAATCCTAGGAAATTTGTAAACAATTATGTTTAACCATTAGGTCGTTATCAGTATTTATTATTTTATCAGTATTATTATTACAACTTGTAATACTACGGTCTACGTGCGTACCGGTTTCACTGTACAGTGCGAACTTCGAGTGCACATTAGTCAGTCGTCAGTATTAAGCCCGTCGCGTGTCGCAATGATAATTTTATTTTTTTAATATTTCTGATTTAACGATGCCTAAAGATAAGCAATCATTGTCACGACGCCTTAAATCGTTAAGCTCTGAGTTCGGCGAAGATGTATTCTCTATTGATAATGTAGTTCTATTTTGCAAACTTTGCGAAGTGAAAGTGGATCCCGAAAGACGATCTAGTATTACACAGCACATAAAAACAGAAAAACATCGTCGTGCTGTAGAACGTAAAATAAATCAAAAATCAGCCAACAGCCAACAGCTATTAACAAATCTAACGTCGAAAAAATCGACTTTTAATATGGATTTATGCAAAGCTTTTATATCAGCTAATATTCCACTTAACAAGTTACAAAATACAGAGTTTCGTCAATTCTTTCAGCTATACACACAAAAAGATGTCCCCACTGAATCGACACTTAGAAAGTTTTATCTTGATGATTGTTACGAGGAAATGATGAAAAACATAAGACAACGTGTGTTTTTAAAAAAAATTTGGATATCGATCGATGAAACGACTGACGCTGAGGGAAGACAAATTGCAAACGCCATAATAGGAACTCTAGAAGAAGATAGAGCAGGTGATATATTTTTATTAAATACCGACGCATTAGAAAAAACAAACCACTCTACCGTATGCAAATTTTTCGACAAATCGCTCAGTATTTTGTGGCCTGACGGAATCCAACACGATGACGTGTTATTATTTCTATCGGATGCGGCGCCTTATATGGTTAAGTGTGGGAAATCACTTAATGCGTTATATTCAAAAATGGTACATGTGACGTGCGCAGCGCATGGTCTCCATAGGACTGCTGAAGAGGTACGTGGACAATTTAGCACAATCGATAAAATTATATCGAATGTCAAAAAAATTTTTAAAAAATCGCCATCGCGTGTTCAGATATTCAAGACACATGCCCCGAATATTCCCTTACCACCAGAGCCAGTTATCACACGCTGGAGCACGTGGCTAAATGCTAGAATTTATTACTGCGAATATTACAAACAAATTTGTGAAATTGTAGAAATGTTAGACTCAGATGACACTTTAAGTATAAAAATAGCAAAAAAAAATTTGGTAAAAACATGTGTCAAAAGTAATCTAGTATACATAAAATCAAATTTTAAAGTACTTTCAGATTCAATTTTAAAATTACAAAGAAAAAATATGCCTTTAGCTGAATCCTTAGATATTCTGGAAAAAGTTCAAGTTCAGTTACAAATGGCTCAGGGTTATGGGCAAAAAGTGTATAAGAAATTTGAAACGGTTTTAAACAAAAACAGCGGATTAAAAAAACTAAAACAGATATCAAAAATAATTGGAGGAGAAAGTGACAACATGGATGATCTACATGAAGATCTTACCACAAATGATTTAAGTTTTTACAAGTTTGCTCCAATTACATGAGTTGATGTGGAGAGATCTTTCTCGATTTATAAAAATCTCTTGACGGACAATCGGAGATCATTTAAACTCGAGAACATAAGGAAACACCTCTTACTTCAGTACAACACGGGTAAAAAATAACCTATCTAATTATTTAAACATTTAATAATTCTAATTTTTTTTAGTAGGAAATCAAGAAGGTTAAAGTTTTTTGAAGATATACAGTATCCATACAGGCAGACAGCAATACAAACAAGTGTGCAAAAAGTTTATTTTTTTTTAAATTTTATTTTCTCATGTACTTAATTTTAATTTTCAAACTTTGTGTATAAAATTTATTTTTTATTTAATAAATTGCATATTTTTGCATATTTTCCAAATTTTTACTGCATATTTTACCGCATATTATGATGTTTTTTGACGCATATGTATGCGCATATTTGAGAACTTTTTAGCGCATAAAGTTCCGAGCCTTGGTTATCACATAATATTTTGATAAGCTTAAATCATAGACCAATAAATTTAAATATAGTCAAAGCTTCCCACACTGCCAAGCCATTGGTTGATCCAAACGACATAACTGAGAGAAAAATAACATGTTTTGGGCTATATCATGGAGGAATATTTGCATTAGGTTTTATATTAATCAAAATTACACAGTTTATTAAAAGAACAGTCAGGAATAGCATTTAATACATTTTTAAGTATTGTTAAATTAAATAATACAACATACAACACAAAGATAATGATGGTGCACCCGCTACGTGAAGTTAGCAGAGAAAGGTAAGCCTCCTTGTAACTTTTAACTGTGTATAGCACTAATTTCGAAAACGATAGGGTCGAATAGAACTAATTAAGCACTAAAATTTAGTGCTATAGCGGATTTTGTTGACGTTGTACCCGCTGGGACGGAATACGGGAAATCCCATATCTCGGAGGGAAACACAGCACTAATTCCGAAAAAGGTAGGTTGAATAGCATTAATTGAGCACTAAAATTTAGTGCTATCGCGAATTTTGGTACTGATGGTGCACCTGCTACGTGAATATGGCGGAGAAAGGTAAGTCCCCTAATTTCGGAAACGGTAGGATTGAATAGCACTAATTGAGCACTAAATAATGGTGCTAAAGCGGAAATTAGTGCTCGAATTTTTCCGTTAACTTCACGCACCTTGGTTATAAATAGTTTTGTGTATAGGATATTTTGTTCTTTGCCATAATGATCTAGTCTGACGTTTTGCTTTTATAAGCTTAACTAAGAATGGAGAAAGTGAAGTATGATAGTTTGGTAGGTTATTTTTTGTGATATGGAAAAAAGAATTTATACTGCAATTTGAATTGACTTGGTTAGTTTAGAGATTGCGTTGTCTATATCTAGAGGACACATAAGTGGAAAAATGAGAGACAGTGAATTGTCTAATTTTTGTTGAAATAGTTTCCAGTCTATGAGGCCTGATGAAAGGGACTGGCCAGGGACGGAAACAGGTAGGGCTCCTAAGGTTAACTGTATGGGAGAATAATCACATGTTAGGTAGTTTAGGTTTTTTATATGGTATTTTAAATCAGTTGGGATTTGGGTTATGAAAAAATCGAGAATATCAGGCGATCTGTTTTCATGTATAGACCAATAAGTTGGTTCACCAGGGGAAATAAAAGACAATTTGTTTTTTAGTATTGAAGTATGAAATAATCTACCTCTTGTGTTAGTGTATCTACTACCCCACTGGGTATGTTTAGCATTAAAATCTCCACCTACTATAAAAAAGCTACCGAGACTTTGAAAAAATTATTGCAATTTAGGTTCTGTGATATGTTAGCCTGAAGGAAAGTAAGCTGATGATATTGTAACGTTTAAATGATTTATTTTTATTTTGATATTTACCCCATGTAAGTACGGTTTACTGATATTTTGCATTTGATTATAAAAAAATGAGGATTTTATTATAATTGCAGAACCCTCATGGGATGTACCATCAGGATTATCAACTGTAATAGTTAAGTAGCTGTTGAATTTTATGTTGACAGATTTTGATAGGTGCGTTTCAGTAATGAGGGCTATATCAATATTTTTATTGTGGATAAGATAGAAAAGTTCATTACTATGTTGTTTTAATCCATTGGCATTCCAGAGGAATATTGATAAAGAGGAATGATTGATTGGGTTTAAGGTCATTTTTTATTTAGGACTTTGTCGATTACTTTTGTAAGTAGTGATATGAGAGGAGTAATTAGTGATTTCAGTTCGTTTATAAATGATGTAAGTTGAGCAGTTAGTTGAGTAGTAATATCTAAGTGGGTTTGATTTTTTGGCGTATTTGTATTTTATTTTGGGCCACTTGAGCGTAAGATAGGTTTGGAGTGGGTGTTTTTTTGATTTTCTGAGGTAATGTTATGACTGAGGTGGAATGGTACATTATTATTTTCTTGGTATCTGATATTATTTTTGAAATGATTTTTTCTTTGCTTGAGAAGAATGGCGGTTTCGAAGATTTTGAATGTTCTTGAGAGAAAGGCAACCACTATAATTCTCTGGATGGTCACCAAAACAAAGCGCACATTTTACTGGGAGGTCCTTGCTTTTTGTACAGATATCTGAGGTATGTTGATCGCCACAACGGACGCAACGAGGTATGTTATTGCAGTAATGGTGCATATGATCGTAGTCTTGGCAGTTCATATATTGTGGTATTTGTTTTTTTATTTTAGGAGCTTCTACTATAATATTTATATCTTCTTCTTATTCTTTGCATCTTCAGTCGTTTTACTGGTTTGCTGCAGTTCTCCATGCTTCCCTATTGTAACTTAATTCTTTTAGTTCCTTTTAGTTATCCTTGTAATATTTGTATAGCAGAGGAATTTTAATTCAAAGATGTACCTGATGTTGATAGCTGGTTCAAGGTCTACAAAAAATAGTGGTAAGGGAGTTTCTGATTGATAATGAAGAACATTAGTTATATTCCGAGCTAAGAAACCGCAGTTCCCTAATTCTTCTTTGATAAACTCAATTGAAGTAGATGGGTGAAGATTTCTTACAACTACACGGTAAGGTTTGTCCTTATATATTTTGTATATATAAAAGTTAACATTTTCTTCTTTAAGGTACCTAATTACCGTTCTATATGAGTTTGAGTTTGATGTAACAAGTTTTAGGCTGTTTGACGTAGTTTTGCAT
Source organism: Sipha flava (assembly GCF_003268045.1). Lineage (NCBI taxonomy): Eukaryota > Metazoa > Arthropoda > Insecta > Hemiptera > Aphididae > Sipha > Sipha flava. The sequence goes on along the minus strand of NW_020272948.1, from coordinate 165,223 downwards.
GAGAATTCCATGGGTAGGGTACTTAGGCTTTTAATTGCTTCGCAGAATTGTTGGTAATTATTTATATTTGATTTAATAAATATGGGTGGAGGTGCTCTGATACTAATATCATCGTTTTCCATTTCTGTATCAGTATTGTTTGTATTGTTTATGTTATTTTCGACGTTTAAAGAACTGTAACGAATTGGAGTAGAAAATATTTTTTGTTTGTTGGATAATTTTGGATTTGGTGGCGTTCCTGGAGAGATTATACGCTTAGTAAGTGAAGTGACTAATTGCCAATTATCGATATCTACGGAGTCGGTATGACTTAAAACTATGCCAGTATCTAATGATAATTTTTTTTTTATAATTTAATTGCAGGTAATCTAGCATTTGTATTATGGCCAGTATCTAATCTGTTTTCAGACCGGCGATAACGTTCACTATGAACGCACGGTCATTACGCTCGCTCCGTTATCTGTTTTTTTACGCTAATATTATATTATTATATTCTGCCTTTACGTTTACGTAATATGGCGACCCAATCGACTAAGGGTCCGAACGCACTGCGGTATTTTCGCCGTCGGGTCCGAACGGTTTTACCCGAACGGTTTTTACGTTCACACCAAACTGCTATATTTAGACGGACTGCACCGCACTCGACGGTTTCGCCGTTCTCCGCCGTCGGTCGCCGCAACATGCTGCGGTTTGACGGCGCTGCCGTTGTACCGTTCGTAAAGTAAACACATTGTTTCGATGGGAAGGAACCCACTGTGACTATAGTCAACGGTTAATTTTGTAATTTTGCATATTTTTATATTTATCACTTTAAATAAATTGTCATAATCATCTAACTCCATTCTAAATAAATTAAATGTAATATAATAAGTAGGACTATGCATTAAATTAACTAATAATTTAATTTATAACTTACTTACATGTATTTAGGTGTTTGTGTACAAATCGTGGTAGGTAGTTATAAAAAATTTAAATTTACAGTATTAGATATAGTGAAATATAGTAAATACAGTAGATCACAGACCATAGTAGTTGGTTAACCAACCACTGTACTATCAACTATCAATATTCAATTTTCTTATGGAAATTAGAAATTGATATTTAGCCAGTTTAGGCGGGAAAATTGAGTGATAGCACCTTTTGTATTAGCGGTAAAAAATCGCAGTGCGGTGCGGGTCGTAAAATCCGCGAACGGTAAAACCATTTGGACCCGACGGCGAAAATACCGCAGTGCGTTCGGACCCTAATAATCGTGGCACAAGCAAAACTAATTCAACTCCAAGGAAAATAAATTTATCGTCTTCTTCGTTTTCACCCAAGCCAGTGAATAAGAGATCAAAAATATTTATAACTCCTAACCGGTACTCAGTTCTTACCACACTAAACGACTCAAACGACAACACACAGCCAAACAAGACTCAATCTCATGATCAAAAAAATTCCACCAAAACCACCTGGAGTTTATATTAAAGGCGTGAGATTTTTTTCCAGTTTCACCTCAAACTCGATGACAATTATCAATACAACTGAGTTTATCTGTAAAACTACTCCTTCTTACCTGATCATCCATAGTCATTTCTATGAGTATTACAGACTACTCATTAAATATCTAATTGAGACCAATATCAGTTTTCATTCATACCAGTCGTATGATAAGCGCTCATTACGTGTGGTGATTCGTAATCTCCACCCCTCTACCACTACTGAAGATATAATTACCGCTCATTCGGAATTGGGACACCAGGTTACCCACGTTCATAACATTAAGCGCTCTTCCGATAAATCACCTCTACCTCTTTTTTTTCGTCGACCTCAAAAAAGCCACTAACAATAAAGATTTATAAAAAATCGAATATCTTCTGCATACAAAAATTGTTGTCGAAAAACCCCATCCACGTAAAGGCCCACCTCAATGCCACCGCTGTCTAGCTTACAGGCACACTCAGGGTTAATACAACCACGTTCCACGATGCATCAGATGTGATGAAGAACATAGTTCTGACGTATGCACTATGTCACCAGAATCTCCGGCCAGGTGTGCTTTGTGCCAAGGTAGTCACCCAGCAAACTACAAAGGTTGTACTGTTTATAAAAAACTTAATAATAGACCACCTCGTCGTGAACACTTCATTTCTACTCCCAAATCTCATATTAACTTTCCTAAATCCACCTTAAATTCCAATACTGATAAACCATCATATGCCGAAGCTACTTCCTCCAATTATAAACACTCCCACTTATCTCCTAATATAGGAACTTTATTTACTTCTTTCTTTACCGAATTCACTACGATTATAAAACCCCTCCTGTCACTCATTACGTCATTATTAAATAAAGGTCAATTGTAATTCCATATATCATTGTACGTACATCAAATTTTGTATCATTTCATTTGATATTCTTATCTAATTACCTAATTATCGATTTTATGCTACAATATTATTCCTAAGTTATAAATTATAACAATTATAACTTATAATTGTATATTATGTTTACCTGTTAGTCGAATAGCTAACAACCACATCTCTAAAAATTAAAATAAGAAACTTTCTATTGTAATGCTTATCTATATTATAATTAAATATCCTCGATATTTTTATTTTTATTACAATAATTGTGTTTATTTTTCTTATCTTGTTATGTTTTTATACATTAGTTGTCAAATTTAACATTATTTTAATTGCTGCACTGTAATAGTTTATACTAAAAGTTCTAATATAAAAAAAAAAAAATTTTATCTGTTTGGGCAAAGTTCATCTTTGTGTTTGGTTTCATTAATTTTGTTCGATGACGGGTTATTTCGGGGATTTGTGGAAGGCATTACATAATGACGTTATACTCACGATATGCTTAATTCCACTGTTAAGAGGAAGTTCCTCGAGAGGGAAAGTGCGTGGTTATTATTATAAGAACAATTTTTTTTTTTGGAATCGACACGTTTAAATTTAATTTAAACTTCATAGTTTTAGTATTAGTGGCGCACAGAAGATTTTTGACAAGGGTGTCGAAAATATATATTTCAAGAAACCCACCTACCCCCACCAGTAAAATCTGAGTTTAGGCATAGTATACTCTTATTTTTAAATGTTTTTAGTTTTTTCTTACTAACAAAGATACTAAAAATAAAATGTTTTAAAATAAACCTAATATTAATTATTTTTCAATTTCCTGGGTATTAATTTATAAGTTTGTATAGCATAATTTTCGGGATTGAACTCTACTATTTATTCTCAAGTGACGCTTTAGTTCTAGGGTAAACATAATTAGTATGTTGTTTTGGATAGCTGAAAAATTGGTTAGTATTAAATTAAACAAATATTCATACAAGTTCACATAAAACTAGTCATCCACCAATTCTCTGAAGGGTGTCAGTCGACTCCACTGACCCCCCCCCCCCATGTGTGTGCCACTGTTTAGTATAGAAAAATGTAATAGTAAACGGAGCGAAAATTACGCGTGCACACATTACAAGTGAGGGACACTGAATTGAATAAAAAGGCTAAAAACAAAATTATATCGTGCATACTTTTGGGTATTTCTAAGTATAAATGATATTTTTGTTGCATTTTTAAGTTTTTTTTTTAGTTCCGTAACATTTAAAATATTTTTTCTTATTAATAACAGGTAATTATAGTAGTATTAATTATTTTTATTTATAATTAACTATAATATTTTTTCTTATTAATAACAAGTAATTTCAGTAGTATTAATTATTTATATTTATAATTAATTCATGTTCATTAACTAATTTTTCTTTTTTGGTTTAAATTATATATTTATTTGATTTTGAATTTGATTAATGAGTAAATATATCAGCACAAAACAAGTTTTGTATAGATAATAATTTTCCCACAAATTATCAAATATATTGTCGCGACATACAAAATAATCTGAAAAAATATTTATTTAAACGTTAAGGAGTCTAACGATATAATTAATTTGACTCGTCCCAAAACATTTACTCGAGAAAAACATGTTTTTTGTCACATTATATTTTGGAATCGTTTTATAGTGTACCAAATCGTACATCATGTCACACATTGATATATTATAATTATTTTATTTGAAAATGAATACTTAAAACAAATACAATTTCGTTGTATTAAAATATGGCAGCAACTCATTTGTACACATTTACCTTTTTACAACTCATTTGTGCACAAAAACACAACTCTCGTTTGCGCACAATTTACGATCAATAAAAACCTTTTTTTTTCAGAAAAACCTTATCACATATATGGTGTATTTAACCTTTTATTAATTAATTTATTAATATTTCGTAAGAAAAATAGTTTAGAAATAATATATTAAAAATATTGTAAATATTATAATAATATTAACATCAATAATCTAAAAAACAAAAAAAAACTTTAAAAAACATTTTTAACCATATCTGTGCTCTAAATAGATCATAGACAGTCCTAAGTCTGTATGGAAAGGGAAATTTTAGTATAATGTAGTACTTACCAAAAAATATTCAGGAACTAGGGTAGTATTTATAAAAATAGTAAAATACATGCGATTTGCCCCTAGTACTCGGGATCCAACTCAGATGCTCCGGTATTTTTAATCAATCTGGATTTTAAGAGGGCCACTTTTAAATTTTCGTAGACTAGATCTTGGGGCTAAATGGTCCTCCCCCAGTCGATGGTCCTGGTTGTAAGACATGATACTACATTTAATTTATATACAAATATTGTAGTAGGCCAGAAAAATGTAATTTAAAATCATATAACACGCCGGGAATCAGGAAACTTCTTATACAACAAAAATTTCTTCTTTTATTCATTTTAGGTACCTGATTGTAAATAATATTAAGATTTTAAGATGTATTAGTATATTAGTGAAAAAAAAACTCTCTTTTAAAATTTATTATTTCAAAAAATTTTGGAATATTTTAAAATGTATAATCCTCTTTTTTCTTTTTCTTTTTTTTTTTAGTTTATTAGAAAATTTTACGATCCGTTTACATTAATACAATAAGTACAATAAAAATTAATCATAATAAAAACTGGGTTAGAGAAGATCTCTAGCCCAGTTTCTTTTAATTCGGCGTTAGCGATTATCAGGGTTTAAGAAATTATGGAGAGTAGATAATAAAAGATTAAGATGGTTTTGAGTACGATTGTGAATTTTTTTGAAATAACATGAAGCATGTTCAGGAAGTGTTTCCAATATTTATGGATGGTGCGGTTACTAATATACCAAGAAGTACCAGTTATTATTAGTATCCTCTCTTTAATGAAAAAATAAATTTTACTTCCATAATATTTATAATAGAAAATTTAGATTCGTCAGTGGATCGTATTTGAAATCAACAAGCTTTCTAATTTTGTGAGACAAATCAAAATAAGTTAAATGTTAACATGTTGATCATTGGTGAATTATAATATCAAGGATATATATATCATACTATATTGAAAAGAAAATACTAACAATGAACAAAGGTATTGCAATGTAGATTACCTATTATTATTTTGTTTAATCTTAGATGCCTATTATACTGTTGCCTTTTTATTTTTGGATGGTTTCAAGTAATTGCTAATGCTTTTTATGCAATACATTTAACTATATGAAGATAACATTATTGATAGAATATCAAGATTATTAAGTTTTCTTAAAATTAATATATTTATATTATATTATATTTGTGTCAGTTTTGTGAAAAATGCTAATGAATCATATGCATTTAAATACATTAAAAGTATTGTCAATGTAGAGTAGTTTATTTTTATGCCTTTTATGCATCAGAAAATATTCCGCTCGATTAAATCCAATTGTTTTAAAACTATCCATGCAATCGTACAAATATTAATTTTGAGTTCAAGAAATCCGAAGAGATATTATATTATTTAAAATCTGTAACGCAGAAAACGTAAAAATATAAATATAAACTTATTTTTTACAAAAGTACAGAGCAATTGTTTGATTTACATTAAAATGTTTCCTTTTCATGAGTCAATCGAAAGGACAGAGGAATATTATGAAATAATAATTATTCGGTCATTAGAAATGGGAGGAAATAAAATCGAAAATTAAATATTAATATAATTCTATAACAATTGTGGATAAAAAAATTACCAGCATCGCTATATATTACTACATGTATACGTGTGGGAGTAGATGTCATATTTTTAATGCGTTAATGCAGATATAACGTGATTTTTATAGTAACCATAAGCGAGTTCATAAACATGAAATAGGAAATGAAAAACGTTTCCGAGATCAGTGATTTAAAATTGTTTAATGATGTGATTTTCAAAGAGAAATTTTCGGTGGAAATCCATTTTACCATAATTTGCATCAATATCAAATTATTCTTTTGAAAACTTGATTTTGTCATGGTTTAATTATTTCGAATAAACTGCATCAGGTGCACTTTAAAAATACGTACGGCCCAGTAGGATTAATTTACACTATAGCTGTTATATTATAGATAATGAAAATAATTTTTCTTTTAATTCCGATTCTCTCAAATATAAATTTTTTTTATCCGTCGATATTATTATTCTTGGTGCGGGTGCAATAATATTACACGAGTGAATAAATGAATGAACAAATCGAATTGAATTAGTATTATACTAATATAATACTGTATATTATTATAGTGTTTACTAATTTTACTTCTTATATGGGTAAAATATAACAATGTATAATTATTACAATATCACGGAACTAAACGCTATACTGCATTTATACTACTGATATTGTTTCGGTCGGTCCGTAAGGAATTCGTAATATTTAAAAGCTTTGTATAAGTTCATCGCGTATCTGGTTCCGGTTTCTGTAGAACGCATATTATTTTATTTTTATTTTACTGTATATATCGATTAGACCATCAAACGAATAGAGTGTAATAATATATTAATAAATAACACACCGTGAATGCCAATTTGATTCGAAATAATTTAGGGGATCGATTTGATCTGTGATAAGTATTAGTAATGGTCGATTGGTGTATCAATTAACATATTGAGACTTTGAAGAAAGAACTCTCTATTATTTATAAATAATATTTTTCGATGCAGATTTAGCCACCGCAAAAATGTTTGCTAAAAAACGATGATATCAGAGTCCAACGAAAGCTAAAATGAAAAAAAAATACCTGTTTACAGGGCGAGTAATATTTTTATTAATATTTTCATTGAAGTGTTCATGTATAAATACTAAAACGCGATTATACTAACGTATAATTGACTTCGAACTGTTCTCTTTGCTACGCCAGTAAAAGATATGCTATAATAATATATGAGCATATAATTTATATTTAAAGATTATCCGGTAACCTTATGTACAAACCTATATTCGAGTGTACAACAAGATGTGTGAAAGTATATTTTTTATCATCTCACACGGATTATACTGAAGAAAAATAAATCATATTCGATTTTATACTAATATTTTTCTTTACTCATGTTAGTTCATAAAAGCAAAATATGGAAAATAATAATACTAGCATATCGACACCTATTAATATTGTTAATGAATAAATAATACGATAGATTTATTAACATTTCGATGGCATATTATGTTTTATAAAGCTAATGTAAAGTTGTCCTGTGAAACGGGTAACGTACGCGCATCATACGATTCACGGGCTGGTATAAGTATAATACACACGTAAGCACCGCAAATTTTCCTGAGTAACTCGTTCACAGCACATTGTCTTGTGCTCGAGAAATGATAAACGGGTTAATGGAATATATTAATGGGTTGATAAAACCTTAAACGTACACGTTATAATATATTCAGTTAATACAGTAATGATATATTATATTTTCACAGCGTTCGTTCCTTTTTTCCAAGACGATAATAACGAGAAAATAATACTACGTTGCAAAGAATACGGATATGGTTGTATCCAGGGACGCAATAAACTCGCAAAGTTCAGAGTCAAACTGTTGCTGAAGAAAAAAAAAACAAAATATTATACTCTTATTGTTAGTTCTAGGTCTGAAATATTCCATGTTGTTCAGCTTTATATTGTTTTTAGATTGTGAGAAACTAGTAGAATGCTCTATTGAACTCATCCTTAATTGTGATTAAACAACACAAGACTTTTTTTTTTTTAAAAAAAAGGATCAATTATTTATGAATATCAACATTTTTTTATTCTCGATCAAACCGTACAACTATACTTGTGCATATCTGGTGAGCACCATATGCATATGTTTACAAATATTTAACTTTCAGTTTTGGACCGTCGAATTTTATGAATAGAGATCATGATATATTATATGAGGCAATTTTTTAGTTATAATTATGACGAAATCAAATGTTATTGCTTTTGACAAAATACTTTCACAGACACACTTTTTATATTTACACTGATTATTATCATGCTGCTGTTATAACTATCAGTTTAATTACAGTAAAAACCATTACAATTTTGAATGTTAATCAACTTTTTGTATTGTATTTTATTTGAATCATCTTTTACTAAAAATTAATATTTAATTGACCATAATTAATTGGAATATAAGATGTGATATGCACTTTTAACTAAAACCAACATGGAAAATATCCGTTTCGTTGGTTGGTAAACGAGGTTTTTGTTACAATCATGTAATAATTATGATGAAAACTGCTGTCCGTAACAGAAAGTTTTTATATTTTTGCTGACGAATATATTGAAAGATTTCTCGTTAAAATTCTGAATAATATTTTTAAGTCTTTTCTCGGAAATACATTAAAAAATAATCTTTAATAAATTAATTCGGTATTGTACAATTATCTATAATATGCATTTTTTAAGGTGCAATCATACACAAACTTTGATGTTATTGATCAAAAAAGGCTACTTGACAAACAAGTCAGGAATTATAATAAAATTTATATTTATTTTTTTTCTTCAATGTACAATAATTCGTTGTGTAATTAATTCAAATTTGAAAAATAAATCAACCGTTATTTTAGATTGATCTCATTGTGTTATTTTTTAACAAATTTTGGGTGTAGAATTTTCTATATGTGCTATGCAGTATACCATTAAATTGAAAACCAAAGAGTGAGATATATTTTCAAAAGCTCGAACAAAAAAAAACTACGAAAGTAAAATTGCAATGAAAATTGTGTTTCTCAAACTTACTTTTATAGAAAACAGTTTTATTCAATATTTACTTAAGGTTGTTTATAGTATAGTTCATCATTAATTTAAAACGTATTCAAACGGTCACATTTATCCTGATGACTAACGGTAAGTTTGATTGATGTTTTACTATTTATTTATGAGACGCTCACCACTGGTTTTCCAAAATCGGTAACGAATGACAACCGAATTTTTTAAAATTAAGTTGGAACGTAGTTTGGATATCATAAAATATTGATAAAATCTTAAAACAATAGGAAATATTTCCATTATTTAAATTATTGGTTGTATTATGTATAATAAAAAAAGTATACTGTTAATACGCTTCAATGACTATAAAAATGGCTATACAAATGCAAAATCGATAAACAAGAAAAGAAAAACTTATTAAGGTATTACATAAATGAGCTTCATACAATCTATCTTTGTAATACTTAAACAAGTTATACTCTCTTAGTTTTGGCACAATTGTATTGACTTGTAATATTCGTTGAATAATTTTTAGATGCTTGTGATTGAATAAAATATTTAAGCTACATAAAAGAGCTGATACAACAGGTGTCCTACTGAGATTATATTAGTACTTATAATAACACAAAAAGAACTGCATGAATATATTGAAAATGAATAAAATTATTTATATAATAGGTTCATATTATGACCGTTGTTTGATTTTTAATATTTCCAACCTATCATAGTGCTTAATCATAAATTATGAATATCACGAGCTGTTTAGATTGCATTTGTGATTGAAAATGCATGTATCATTTTTTTTTTTACAGTCAAAGAAACGTTTAAAAATTTTATTTAATGATATACGTAAGTATTTTATTATAAACATGTGTAATATATTTCTATAAACATCTAATTTTACTTCAAAATTAAACTATAAAATACAATGTACAATCATATCATATAGTTTGTATCAAAGTATTAACTGTAATATGTGGCTAGGCTTTCCCCACGACCAAAAGATATAAACTAAATATTATTTTTTAAACTATTGACATTCCTATTATAAAAGGAACATCTAGAGGTATTGATGAGGTATTAAATTCTTTGTCGGAAATTATTTTTTTTTATGAATTTCTTGTGCGTATAATAAGTGTATTATTTGAACTACAAAAGCGTGCATTCTAATTAAGGAATAGATACTTAGAATACTTATATACATACAAGTTGAAAACAATCTTAACATATGTATGTGTACCATACGAAATAAAATGTCAACAACGTGAAACCTAGAAAATCTTTGTACGAAGATGGTTCATAATTTCTTAAGTCTAATCCACTTTGCATTGGAATTTTATCGGTATTCCTAAAAATATTTAATCCATTACCACTGGATTGTTTAAAAGTTATTAGAAAACCAACAGTTGTACTTTTTTTTTTTTTTTAATAATAAATAATCAAAATATTTTCACCACTAATGAAAATAAATATAATTAAACCGAAATCTCTCTTTTCTCTCTCACTCTCTCTCTCTCTCTCTTTTTATCTCTCGTTATTTGGAATAAAAAACTAGAAAAATTTTAACGATATTCACGATCATAATAAAAAATTGTCGAGGACATTTTTAAAGTGAAAATAGTCTGTTGCCTTCGAATTAGGAAAAGTTTTTTTTTATGTATAACCATTAAGTCCAAGTATTTTAATAAAACTAAACGAGTATAAAAATTTGTCATGATTATATTTTTAGGTACAAAAATAAACAATGATTGACTATAGTTTTTTTGAATTCTGATTATCGTGCTGTGTGATTTTATTGTAATATTTGTATAAATATAAACGGTTTCCTACAAAACATTCCTTGCTACGAATTCGTCTGCTCCCCTCGTTATAAATTTCTATTACTTTTATTCGTCAATAACACAAAATCGGCTAGACGTCTTTTATGGTAAGTTTACGACAAAATTTACGATGTATACGAACAAACTAACAACGATTTCCTCGTATGTACAATACGCAATAAAACTATAGTTTTATCGTTTCGCGTATGTGCTGGTTTGAAATATTATTTGTACACAATAATTATACATCAACATTTACGTACGTGGTTATCATACAATAATATCAAGTGGATAATTCGGATTATAGTATTGGCAATTGAGATTGTGTTATAATATTAACCTGTATATTATTGACTGTGATGAAAAAAAAAAAAAATAGTAAAATCGAATATTTTTAGGGGTTATAATTAACGGAAATAATATAATTTAGTGACCTCGTCATCTTCAAGTGGCCCACCGAAGAGCGTGTGTGCGGTCATTTGGAAATGGCATAACAATAATAATAATGGTATCATGGGCAGTATGCGTAGACAATCCATGGCAATTTCTCCTCGTTAAAAAATGAAATATTTTAAACAGCGTTCGAGTGTGTACATATATACACAAACACACACACACACACACACATAAGTACACATCGTATGGTTTGATGATGGATCCGGTTTTGTTGTTGTTTTTCACCATTATTGTATTATTACGATTTTTTTTTCTCCCAAGATCCGAGAATAAACTGCAGCCGTCAGCGTTTTTATTTATTTTTATTTTTTATCCACCGTCGTCCTGTTCACACCAACCCACCGTAGCCGCGCGATATCTATACACACCTACCTAACTGTGTGTAGGTATAATATTTACAGCATATATACCTGTCTATAATGTATATATATCGCCCCCAGAGAAAACGAAAGTCGACCGATGACTCATATCGCACGGAAACTACGAAATCATGTTATACGGTCAAATGATACGTGACGATAGAAGAGTGCACTGCATCACAATACGTATATAATAATTGAGAAATATAATGTACTACCTACATGTATAAATATGTGTATATAAATGTATCGCCGCGGGTGTAAAATACCTACAACGTTTCTCCACCAATGATATTCGACATATCACAAGTGTTCGTCGAAAAAAAAACAGCAACGTCCTAAGTGTACCGATCGGAAACGGAACAAAACGTAATATAATTATCGAGTACACGCGACAAAAATTATACACTATACTGAGATGTTACGAGATGTGCGTACAGTTTTCGATCCATAACGGCACGGAGCATTTGAATAATTAAATCGCGTTGGGTTTTTTTTTCTTCGTTCGTCAATATACATGTACGCGACACGCGTGTTACAGGTGCAACTAGGGTGAAAAATCTGGGAGGGGGGCTTCAAGCTCTCCTACCAAAACTTAAAATAACCTGTAAATTACTCCTACTCTTATATACTATGATCATATATTTTAGATTCCGAGCCAAGTTGGATTTACTGCAATGTGTTTTTTTTATATATGACATTAGTGTGATTTAAGTATGTTGTAAGCGGTATACCATGTATAACATGGAATATTTATGGGGGACTAAATCTTGGTTCGGAGGGGGCTAACCCCCCTAGTTGTGCCTATGGTGCGTGTATTATCCTATAGTATGGTAATGTCGAGGAATAAGTAAATTCGATAAACTCACGTTGTCAGCTGCCCTGTCTTAAAAATCGTTTCGAGGTAATAGAGACGGAAATCGCACGTAGTATAATCTATATAATCTCGAATAGTGCATCATTATAAACGGTAGTTATTCCGACTATGGTGAGAGGTGCTTAGAATTTAAACCGACTCCACGTGTAGAACGCGCTGTGGATGATAAATTTATGTTTACCTGGAACGACGAAGATAGGTACATAAATTAAGAACATCCGAGTACCAAATGGGTTGGCAGTGAAAGTATTCGTCGGAGGTCAACGGTTTGTCCGTACAAGATTTTCTTACGATTACCGTCAATTACCCAAGGACAAACATAGAATAAAATGCAGTCTCTAATGTACACCCCGGAGATCGACTTGAATAATAATAACTCTCGGACGATCGGTACTGTTGGAGAACCGCGTGCAATGGAAATAGTTATTGAATGATGATTCGAGAATACCTACCGCGAGAGCGGTCGTAAACGAAGTAAAAGAAATTAAAAAAAAAAAAAAAAATACGAATGAGATACTCCTACGGTAGAGGAAGGGAAGATGCATGTGAAATACGAAAAGTCAAAGTATATAGGTCTTGTTGAACAAAAATGTCCAAGATATACTACCATATATTATAAGATTGGAAAATACAGAATGTAAATGCCTCACTGACGGTTGACCGTTTACGGTCTAATAGGTTATTGATAACATGATAGTAGATCGTCTAGCGTTTAAAAAGTGATGGACAGTGGGTATTTAACATTTTTGCTCAGTTCTTAAGTAAATTATAATTAATATTTCAATACGTTTTGGGTGTAAATTCGACCATACATTTAACTTATAATTTCGAAATTAAATATTTATTTTTCATTTATCATAAATTCACTATTAAAATCTATTTTTAATTTTTTTTCTATTATTATATTTATAATAATTATACGATGTATACTAGATCTTAACATAATAAGTATAAGTGATAAAAGATATAAAACATGATACACGTGATTAAGAAGTCACCCACTAGTGACTTTTTGCTTGAGGAGTAATTGGAGAAAATAAGGTAAAACTACTTGTAAAAGATCTCTGCACCATCTTCTTTTCAGTCGACGGCGAGGATTATCGGGAAGGGTAAAATTATTTAAGTTACTAATTATTGGATTATTATGGTTTCCCAAACGAGAGAAGAATCGCTTATAAGATAATACAGATTCTTCTTCAATCGATTTAACATGTAAATCATTGTGGAGCGTTAGATATGAAACGTATGGCGGATCGTTAATAAGTTTACGTAAAGTCATATTTTGGTAAGTTTGGATTTTACTTTTGAAATCTAAAAAAAAATGTAAAACAATGTAAGAAGATAAAATACAACACGTCTCTATTAACCAAGTGTTCATAGCTAAGGTAAAAGTAACTGTATATTATGGTAAAACATCTTTATGATTTTCCATCCAATATTACGTTTCGTTTTCAGTAAATAAGTAATACCCCGATACTTATTAAAATTGCAATTTATAACAATTGCATCTGAAAATCAAGCTAAAATAGAGATAGAAGTTTTTAAAAGCTATTATAAATAAAGATGGTTTCCGATAAAAAAAAAATATAATTTTGCTGTTGGAAGATAATTGAATGCATTTAAAATCATTTAAATACATTTAAACTGTTAGAAGAATCCCTAAACAATAAAAAACAAAAGATTTCCTCTCCAGTGTCCGATATGCAGAGGTTTCGCTGTATTGTATACATCGTCATCGGTTCTTTTAGTTCCCGAGAACGAGCAAGTGTAATGATAATTATTGAGCTATAATTTACTTGCTTAATAACTTAATATGACGTCCGAATGTGTCATTTGTGGATAAAATAAAATAATCGATAAATTCTGATGTTTACCATGAATTTTTCAAGTATGAATATTCATGTTTAATTATTATTTCTTTTCGTACGTATACTGGCAGATCGACAACAGACATTCACGTTTGGTGTTCTCGGGATAATGTTGTTCACACACATGCAACAGTTGTAATAGAAATAATTTACGAATTCGTGAGACGACACGGAGTAGGTTGGTAACAAAAATAAAAAAATAAAAACCATTTTGCGGACGGAACAAATACATCTTGAAAGTTCCCATGTTTATGCGGTGCCATTAAAACGTTTCTGTTTGATTCTAAATTAGAATAAATTTACAAGTTTGATAGTGCTATCTAAACCAGTGCAAAACTTTCACGCATTTAGGTGTAGCAGTAATGACACCTTACAATAGGTATTTATAATAGGAATTTTACTAAACTGGTTTTTCTACAAATCGTTTTCAAACATCGTACTTTTTATAATTGAATACAACTAAACGTGTTGGTTTTATACAAATCATTCATTGTAATAGGTAATCAATTCATCAAGTCAAGAAAATCAAAAGAAAATCAGCACATATGTTTTAATTTTTTTCTATCGAAAATGATATAAATTACACAACACAAACAATAAAATGTAAATAATTTATATACACAACAAGCTGAAAGACTAATCAATATAATTGTTGAAAATTATACCAGATCGGACAAAACAAATCGGACAATTCTGAGGAGGTCTAAAATCAAAATTATTTCAACAATGCTTTTTAATGAGAACATATATATACTATATACTAACTATATACTATATTGGTAAAATGTGTTGATAAAAAAGTAGTTATATTTGTTCTTACCCCCAAATAACCTTGGCGTATTAAATTAAACGTCAATTTAAATCTTTATAAACTGCGTTCAAATTATAAACTAATAAAAATAAATACTTAAAAAGTTTAGTTGCTAAAACTGATCAAGTAAAATGTGCATTATTAAACTTTAGCATGGTCAGGAAATCAAGGTGAGATAATATATTTTTTTGTGAATTACGTTAACCCATTAGACTTTAAAATTATACACAAAACATAATAATTTAAAAAGCACTTTTAAACATTCTTGTATTTATTGCATACAATTATTAAAATCATTTCAAATAATATTGACATTTGAAATTGACAGCAACCAGTGGGTAGTATTATTTTGATGATTTTTAATCGAAGCTATAACACTGATTATTGTTTAAAATCTGGTAATAATCAGAATAATATATATTTATCTCAAACGTCTGTGCATCAAGAGAAGATCTAACAATTAACTAGTATACTCACTTTTAAACATCTATCTACCATAAACAACGGAAATAAAAAAGAATAAAAACAATTACTATAATAGATATTCGTGTATTTATCAGATAATTATACAGATTGCTTTTAGTTATTTTTTAATGGATATGAGAGAAGGGTTTGGGGCGAAACTCCGGACGTGGCTATTATGACGACGTATAATTACTGAGTTATCTTAAAGCTTTAACTGTAAGAATTAATTCGATATTACGATGACTATAGGCTTGACTGAGAAAATATATTTATGTTCCAAATAGCATAGATTGTATTCGAGAGTGTTTACATATGTTAAAAAAGTATTTGTGAAGTATTATAATTAAAACCATTTTTAATATCTATTAATCCCACATAGAAAAGCAGCCAGGATTTTTTTTCGGGACCGGTTAATATCGTTGATAGTTAGAAAAAGAAATCCTTCTAACTATTGTCTGAGTAAGAAAATGTATACAGTTTAGTGCCATGAGAATATAAAAATATTATGTATAATATTTAAGTAACGATGGAGATAATTTACTCAAATGTATATAAGTATCGTCTATTGAAATTTATATTACGTAGGTATACAATCGATTCATCAGTATACATTTCAATGGATTTCAATAGATTTCATTTATTGAACCCTCGCATTTCGTGGAAGGGATTTGTTTTCTCTAATACTTGTAATGTCATTTATCACAGACATTTTTCAACACTTCAAAAGCTCAGATAAATTTAAGCCACGATTTGGATTTTGTATTAATCATTATAATAATGTGATCCGTTTATATATTAAATATTATGTATTATTAAAAAAAAAAAAAAATGTTTATTAACTTAGTTGTAGATTAGTCAAAACTATAAGGTATATATATATATATATATATATATATATATATAAATTGAATCTTATTGAGCTTAATACTTTCAACAATAAATCAAATTATTACTTATCTTTTATTAAAACAATATGACGTTTTTTATTATTTAAAAAGTCCCTTCGACTCGATTTAGAATTAATACAGCTCAATAATAATGAATATATTTATATGTATTAGCAAAATAATTACAAGATATTTACGAGTATATGGTTCAAACGTAGAGTTCTTAAACATTCAAAATTTACTGGAAAACAAATTAAATACAAATAAATCATATGTATTATAATAACAGAAGTTCATAGAGTTCATGAAACAACTAAATATAATCAATCTCTTAAAGAAAATCATAAATTATCAACTCCTTACTATTTTCAAAACATATTGTTGTTTATTAATTCCATTATATTATCAATTTTTACAATAAGACATTTATTTGTCATTATAATTTAGTTATAGATAATAATAATCAGTTATTTTTTTTTATCAAATAACCTATTTGATAACCTATATAATCTCTGACCAGAACAAAAATTGAATTTGAATAACCTTGTAACTAATTTAATTATTTTTGAATAAAATAACATTTAATACGTAATTATGAAAAGTGTTAATTAAGATTTTTGACAAAATATTATTTTAAGAATCGATATTTCAAAACATTATTACTTCTGCTATATTCTATACTTCTATACTACATCTCAAGAATAATTTTTCAAAACTAACTTATTGTGAGACATTTTAATTGTATATTACAATTATATAGCTTTTGGTTTCTTTTTGTAATTTAATTTATTCTTAATTATTATCACGTAGAACTGTTGTACAAAGCTTATTAGAATGTACGTCGTTGTTTTTATTACTAAAACTAGTCAACATATTTCCTCTGACATTTTATGTTTATACAAGCATTTAAATACGTATATTCTGAAGACGGTACACGTTATTATTCATAATTGCTTTCAAATTAAAAAATAAATAATACCTATCGTAGTGGCTCACCCAAATATACGTGATTACGTCCCATCCGATTTCCATAACTCATATAAAATGATTTCGAGCTTGTTATTCTATACGGAACTATTTTTGTACACTTATACTGTAATTTGCTTTACTAAAATTTAACAGACATTTTTTAAATATTTGTTTATCATACATAACTTGCAAAGGTAATTTAATTAATTTATAAACGCAACCTAGTCGATGTAATATTAAATGTTGTCCACCTATCCACCTTCTCTCAAAATCTAATTAGGAACCAATATTGTACATTAATTTAAAATTCATTAAAACAATTCATTTGTATCAGTCACGGTGTTCCTGTATGTCTCCTCTGAATACTATATATCGCCCACTTTTTCTATTAATTTAATTTCTTAAAAAATTATTTTTTTCATTCAAGTAATAGCGATAGATAAAAGGCAAAAGGAGTTAAGCCATATGATGGTATACACTACGGGACAAAAGACAACGCATTCAACCGCACAAATTATTCTCCGGCCATTTAGTAATGAGATTTTTAATTTAAGTAACATTTACAAACAGAAAAATATTATAAAAGTAGGAAATAAGCTCCTTTTACTGGGTGCAACTTTAACAAATAAATCAAGTAACAAACACGCGGAGCTTGTTCCCTAATTGTATGGCTTATATATTTTTTTAATGTTGATAATATAAAAATAACATTTGATACGTTTAAAATCCGTCTTGTTTTTTAATAGTTTTTCTTGGTTACCAAACAATTTTAATAAGAATATTATGCCCTTAAATTGGCATTATACTATAAAAATGTCTTTAAAAAACTGAAAATTGAAAATATTGATTTGTAAATTGTGAAGATGGTATTGACTACGAAGCATATTTAAAGTGGCAAATATTGTCTGGTGTTAATTTTCCTGATATTTGTTAGAAAGGTTTTTTTTGCCTTCTAAAATATTCGAAATTGTTTCCATTACTGTATAACCACAAATGTTTTCTAAGATATTTTCCAATTTTTTCTTTATTGCTTTCTCATGATTATTTCTATTATTTGAAGTACTAGTTTTGGCTTCATTTACGACAATAATTGTCTCAACTAAAGATATAACTTTAAAAGTTATACCTACAGCTTGATTTATTTCAATCGTTGGCTTTTATAAATATTAAATTTGATCACAATTATTTGACTGGCATTAAATATTTTGCTTTTTTAATAGTTATGGCATTGTTTTTTTTTTAAATTCATTGATTACTGTTTTAATAAACTGAAAATATCCACAGTAGTATACTGCAACTTCTATCCAAGTTTTCAACGTGTCAGTTAGTCATTGGTTGAGTTGGTAATGAATTGGTTGGGCCTATAAATTTAAACTTCAAAACTCTAAAAAATGTTTTTAAAATAATTGTATTTATATTTGAAAATTTTAAGAAAATACTATTAAAATGAAAAAATATTGAAAAATTCAAAATAAAAGAATCGGTTTTGAAGTATTTGTTACATATAAAAATGATGTGCCTACTTGGAAAGCATTGTCTAAGGTCAACCAAAAAAAAAAGATACATTTTGCATAAAAATCCGAGTCCTAGTTATTTGGTATAAGATACAGTACCAATATACACGAGTATTATATTAATAAGTAGATGTTGTTATACTCGTATAATAATATCAAATTTACTTCATATTAACAGCTTTATAAAAGATTATAACCTATAAAAATAGGG
This sequence comes from Sipha flava, assembly GCF_003268045.1. NCBI lineage: Eukaryota > Metazoa > Arthropoda > Insecta > Hemiptera > Aphididae > Sipha > Sipha flava. The sequence continues at coordinate 145,928 of NW_020272948.1, read as the reverse complement.
AGCAAGTGTCGTGTGTTTGTCGCATGGTGAACACAATGTTTGATAGTGTTTTTTTTTTTATTAATTAAGAACTTCCAGTATAAACTATTATAGTTCGACAATTAAAACATTGATAGATAACGTGATACAATAGTTAAATTGGTAATTAAACATAATGAGCATAATGATTTAATAATAAATATGAATATAATGTCAGATAAGAAGTAAACATAACGGAATATTAGTGTATAAAATAACAAAGTTATATTAAAAGTAAATTCCCTAATTAATTGATTATTAATATAGCGGAAAGAAAAAAATTTTTTATAGATGTTAAATCAGATAGGAATTTTGAAAGAGCTAAATTTAAATTTGAGTTTTGCAGATTAATGTTCGGTTTTGAACCAGAAGTAGTAGCAGCATATGATGAGATGGATTAAGAGGAATCAATGGGGAGGGATTCAGAGAATAAGTTTTTTGTGTGTGTGATATTTTTTGTTGGAGTTGGAAAATTTGATTTTGTGATGATTTAGAATAATTTAGTAGAACTGGCACCCCTTGAAGCTGGCCATACGATTTTCGGAACAGTAGACGCATTTAGCTGGACTGGAGTGATCCTTGGTGCAGTTATCTGACTCATGAGCCTCGCCGCATTTGACGCAACGCGATGGATGGTGGCAATAGTTTTGCGTATGACCATAGTCTCGACAACTGAAACATTGCGACAGACCGTATGTTTTTTTTGTTCGGTTTTTCAATCACTACTTTCATACTTAGTAATGAAGTGATTTTGTAGATATGTTTATTATTAACATTGGGTTCGATGTCGACATAAAATATTGAGAGAGAACAGTTATTTTTTTTTTTACATTGTGGACATTCCTTACTAGGTGTCTTTCTTCTGATAAAGCGAATGAAATGTCGGTACTGAGAATGGAATGATGGAGATTTCTGATAACGATCCTGAATGGACGCTGATAGTGAGGACGAAAAGTATGGAAGCTGGCGTTAGTTTCCATCAAATAATTTGACAATAAGTTGAAATTAACACGACCGTTGAGACGGACGATAAGGTACGGAGTGGATTTACATGTAAACTCCTTGGGGCCGACGGTCTTAATTAATACATCCTTGAATGCGGAAAAATTATTGATGTTCCTAATGTAGATAGGTGGAGCCGTAGGCTCTGCCTGGTCAGAAGGGAGAGATGAAAGTACAGTGACTTCGCAGGAAGGTGAAGCCGCATCGAACACAGTGTCATCGTTAGTGTCAATTGAGGCGAGAACAGAATAACGGTTTGGTGAGGTAAAAGTTTTGGTCTTTTTCCCCTCATGAAGAGGAGAATTTGGAGAAGTACTGGATAATATTCTTTTTGATGACGTAAGCGTACGAGGTAGATTTTTACCGGAACGAATCATAATATGATATACGTTGAAAACAAAAACGCAATTTATATAATGGAAATACTGATAACGGAGTGAGCCTAAGAGCGTGTGTTCATGATGAACGTTATCGCCAGACTGGGTTTGTTAGTGTTATACCTTAAAGAAGACACTCATCTGCTACTTATATAACATTTTTCTATTCGTAAATATCATTTGAATCGAAATGTATAAATTAAACATTTCATTAATAAATTGTCAAAAGATCGTCTGTGCTGTCCAATGCTTTTTAGTTATAGGTTGTCCCGTAGTGTACACAATCATGTCCCATAGTTCTTTTTGACTCTTACTAGAATATACATAAGTATGTCCATGAACTCAGAAACACAATATTAATAATATGTTTCAATTACGTTTCAATAGTATTAGTATAATAAAATACAAACCACGAACGCAATATTTCTTAGAACATCGAATGAAAATAATCATAAATAAACATCATACCTTGGTAAGCATGTTTTTGGTTTTGATTCTAATGTTAAACACAGGTCTATCAAACCAAGTTTTTTTTTTGTCACAATTAAGATTTCTTCGTAGTTCCTTTCCAACCTTCTCTCTCCACTTTATTAACAACATTAATAAGTATTAAAAGTTGAATAATTTTGGTTTTCATGTGCTATAATTCGCTTAAAAACAAATTTACTTTCTTACTACGGCCCAAAAATATCTAGGAATTCTCACGAAGGATTACCCGCATCAGTTACATATAGTCGAGACCTAAATTTTGTACAAAATATTATACAATTAAATTCGTACGAATATTTGTAACAAGTTTAATCAACTTTTAAGAGTATCGAATTAGAATTAGTAGTTAGAACCAAGAAAGTTAGATTGATAAAAAACCATTTTTTTGTCTAACCGGCAATCATAAATTGCTAATTCATTATTTTTAACTACAAGATAAATTTACTAAACTGATCTTACGCATTGCGAGTAAACTTTTATTGCTCAGTACTCATTTTGAATGTATATTTTGTGTTTTGATATTTTGATTTTACGTATAATATTTACTACGTAATTATTAGGATTTCTTAATAAATCTATAATAATATTTATTTGTATAAACACGTACGGTTATACTAGGACAGAATCTTAATTTGAAAAAAAATTATATGAAATGTAACAATAATATATTCGTAATGATTTAACAAATATTATAATATCTTATGTTTTCTATAATTATGTATATATATATATATATTTGTATTTTCGATTCGAATTGAAGCGTGGAATATATTTTTTATATTAGCATTGAATTTGACTTGATTTTGTTTACACGATTAAAATATTAATGTAATGTGATGTAAATCATTGTAAATTAGTATAACCAAATTATTATTCGATTAAACTATAGGCACATGTTGTAATGAAAAGTTTAACGATAATTATATATCTTAAGCGTTGATATAAGAACATATTAAGTGTTACACTTTTTATAATTACACTCATACGTAGGTATTAGTGATTTTTATTTATTTTATCATATGCTTATGACCTTAAATAATATGCATTCAACTATAATCTACTCATGTCAATCATACTTATATTTGCTATTTATTTATTTATTAATTTTAAAAAAATTGTTTTAGTGTAGAAAGTTTGATGTTTTGTAATAGTTAATGAAATCCGGATTAAGGCCATACGAGTCTCGTACATATCCGGGTGGACTCTGATTTAAGAATCTCAGACTTTATCAATACGATAATTACAGTATTAGTTTTCGTACACATTAGAGTTTTAACAACTATTTATAATTGATATTATTTATTTTCGCACGTTTAGAATCATTCTCACTATAATCAATATATTTCGCTTAATATCAATTATTTTTTCTTTCTTTTTTTTCAACGTGTTTCTGAATAGTTTCTTAAATTACCTTATTTAGAACAATTAATTAATAATTATTAAGTGTTTTTTTACACAAGAGATTACTGTTATTATAAAAATATTAAGTTCTAAACAGAAAACAAAATATAAGGATAATTATAGTTTGAATAATATTGAGGGGAGTGTGACGGATTACATGGACTAATATGGCTTTGAAGTTAAAATGGACCAATAACAACGATAAATTTATGATAACAATTATGTAAAAATCAATCGTTATTTTATTTAATTATATTAAACACGACTATAATCAAGAAGTCGTAAAATGAACTGAAAAAAAAAATTGTTCTTTAATATTATGTTTTTTACGGATGTGAGACATGGTCCACGACGCAGGGTGACGAGAATAAATTATTGAATTTTGAAAGGAAAATACCTACTTAGAAAAATATATGGGCCTTTATTAAACCCCAATACTGGTGAATACGAGTGAAGAAAAAACACTGACTTATACAGTCTGTTTAATACAACCAATTTAAAAGATTTCCTGAAGTCGAAAAGATTAGAGTGGGCTGGTCATGTATGGCGTGCAAAGGGTAGACTGATAAGACAGGTCTAGTTAACAAACTAAATAAGAAACGACCTGTGGGAAGACCAAGACAACGGTGGTTGGACCGAGTAAAGGACGACTTGAAGACATTACGCAATGGAGCAAATATTGAGGATGCAGAGGATCAGGAAGGTTGGAGAGCTTTGGTAGAAGCTGCGAAGCGCCTAAATGGCGCGTGAAGCAAAAAAAAATAAAATAAATATTGTGTTTCATTTGAATGATAAGAATGAAATAATTATTATTTTTCAAAATAAATATGTAAAAACTAATATTCGTTGATATTTGACTCTATAATTATTTTTATTTATGTAAATAATGCTCAGCAATCAAAAAAAAAAAAAAATGAAGTAAAAGTAAGACGAGTAAAAGTTGTGTTGATTTCGAGACAAATACACAATGGAATCAGTGTTTATCGACCATGAGAATTTTAATATAGAGTCAATATTATAGACAATAGCCATTAGATACGTAGACAAATATGGAATATAAAAAATTGATTAGAAAAAAGTGTGCTAATTTTAAGTAGTGCTATTATCTAAAGTTCATACATTCATCGTGGATCGTTTTTAATTGTGAAAAAAAATATCTATTTAATTTTTGTATTTTTAAGTATACGAATATAAATATTCAAAAATATGACTATTTTAAATAAAATAATAAAGTTAGGTAATAATAGTAATGTAACAGTAGTAATAATGAATTATAATGTAATAATTAGTTAGTAATAAAGTTAACGCTTGATTATTATATGATTTATCTTTTAGATACTATTTAGAATGCGGAAATAAGTTTAATTAATTTAATTTAACATTTGTAATTTTAATAAACATAATAAACATTCTAGTATAATAGTAGTTGTACTTTATTAAATCAAATGCATTTTGACTGTTAAAGACTTAAATTATCCTAATCTACCTATAAGTATTTAATCAACCCAGTACCATGTATATCTGAGAACAAAACATATAAGTAAATTGCAATGTTCAAATTTTCAAAAAAAAACATTTCAAAATCATTTCTATATAGTTATTTTAACGTTTTAATCTAGAAGATTCTAATAATCTCATATTATTCCAAATATTACTTGTAGGATATCAGAATAGTAGTATGTATTGTAAACACAATTATTAATTAAAAACGATTATAATATTATTGAAATTACCTAATTGGTTTTAAATTTAATTCAGTTTTGTGCCTTATTAGTATGTGAAGAAGCGTTTATGGTACGAAGAAGAGAGATTTATTATTTATGTAACATGACTAATTAATAATAATTAATAAGCAATGCACTTTTCAGTTTTCACTAGAGAAATTTCATATAATTTATATCGTGGTGCACATATAAAATGGTGTTTACTATTGTTATAATTTGTAATTGTAGGGCACTAGGCGCATGTATAAACGCATCATGTGCATTCATAATATCCGTATTGTATTTCATAGTGTTCTTTCGTTATATATAATTAAGTCAAATCTGATAAGGGAGTGAAAAAAAAATTGAATAACAAGAGGTTCGAATTATCAAGTTTAATTAATTCGTAAAAAAACAAATAATATTAACCGGAATATTAAAAAGATCCAATAAAATGTAGCTCGACAAGACGTTGTATGTTTACAAACGTAAAGCATTTCAGAACGAGCTCCAAGTGCTGAACTGTTTTCCATATAATATTTGAATCGATATGCTTGCTAGTACAATAATTAATTGACAATACACGTTATTTTGACCGAAGAATTACTCTTGCCGTAACCTACGTGTACGATGTATAAAGCTTATACATGTTCGTGCTTACATTAAATGTCGTACCAACTATATCAGTTTTATTATAATACAATATGGAATACACGATTGATAGTCACACGAAAAAGTAGTTATATATGTTATTATGTTACTATCGTTAATGAAATGTAAAAACTAAGCACCGATCGACGGGGGAAAAAAAAGTAATAATAACATCAATCTTAAGTGTATTTATACCGGACGCGTTCTGTATAATAATTATGTGTGACACGATTAGTAAGTCGGCGGGATAAGCACGAAAGCGTTAAGAAAAAACCAAGCCCCACATTGCTCATCGGTGTTTACTCGGTGGATACGACGACGTGAACGTGTAGGTTAATACATCGGCGAACCTCTGTTTTAAGGCGTGAATGAATTCGGATTTCGATTTCTCTGAACGGGAAATCGAATCGTTCTACAAAAACAAATAATCGACAATTTCAAAAAACTATATTTAATAAGGTCCGTCGCATATTGTACTGTTAACATAAAACCATTGTTCGCTGTATCATCGAACAAATTTATTTTTACAATATTTTATTTCGCAGTTGAATACACCGGTCCCCTTAACATATAATCGCTACGTACATTGCCGTCGTGACGAGAACAACGTGTAACATGTTTGACGTCGTGTTTGAAACAGAAAAAAAATATTACCGTCCGACATCATAGAAAAGTGAATAATGACACCTTTTGATGTAGGCATACGAACAATTAATAATGACAAACACGCATTGTGTTACTCGATTAGCTCAAAATGTATTCCACGGGCAAGCGTTTTATTCGTATAGAACTCACTGTTATTACTCAACATAACGAACAAGTGTTAACGTTTACTCGGTAGTTTACAGTTTTACATTCGATTACCTACATTAATCGAAACTACAAACATTGATGTAAACACGATGTTCGCTGTAGTAAATAGATCCGAAAACGAAGTAATAGGTTACAGAACGAGTTACGCGCTGTACAAACACACCTTATTTGTGCACACCGATCGTCATCGGGTCTACAAGCCAACACTAATTTAACCGTAGACAAATTGATTGGTATAACGGTAGTCGCGTAGTTTTCATCCGTTGGAACGTTTTAATTCCGATCGTGAATATATGAATCCGATAAATTAACGTTCGATGGAAATAACGTAGTTTCCCACGTCTCATTGAAAGAAGAGTTTTTTTTTTTCATCTTAATGCACTAGCCGATTCGAGATCGTATAATTCAAACAGCAAGTCATCGACAAATGGTTATAATTATTAAACAAATATAACTATTTTTTCAGTTAAAACCGGATTATTTTGATCATTTCATTTGATTTATTCACTTTAATCGTTGAATATAACTATTCAAGTAAATGTATGCCTCCAAACGTAACTCCTGAGTAAGGCTTAATAATGGACGTAGTTAGACTTATAACGAAATAGTTTTCGAAAATTACCAGTTTTTCGAAGAATTCTCAATCAAACTTTTGTTCCATCTATATAAATGTTTCCGTAGAAAGCTAGACGCGTACCAAAATTATTGTTGTATAGCCGTAAAATTGAAAATAATGAGAGAAAAATAATGACCATTTAATCTATACTATTATAATTACTATTAGTTTTCGAATTAGTCAGTGAGATCGAATATTAAATTGTCCGTGGCACGTTAATCCCGTCGAAACTATAACCATCTGACAACGACAACAAGAACAACAACAAAACCGTTCGGGATAGCAGTAAAATTGTTCTATATAAACGTTATGAATATATATAGAACCGGTCACTATAGTATTCGACAGTACTCCATTGTACCGGTGGCAAAACGAATAATATCCATATGGTGATCAAGCGTACATTTTTTCGTAGGAATGTATTATTTGTTGATGCATTGCCTTAGTGTTCTTTTTTTATGAAAATATTATGAGCCAATATGTTGATGATTTTTTTGTTTATACGTTTCCGTTCTTACCTAATGCATATTGATTCAAGATGATATTTCCTAACTTTAGTATAAAATATAACATGAAATAAATATTTATTAGCTGATTATGCGGTAGTGAGGTAAATTCGATTTGTTCATTGAATCGGTTATTTGGAAAGGGAACATGTCCAATATATTTAAATTTACGTAACTATGTTATTTGTTTAGTTTATTTGGTGTGAAAACAAAATATATTCGCGTATTTTTGTAGCAACAGTTGGCATGTCAACTTTTCGTTTATTTCGAAAAAGGGAACATGCCACCTTATCGAAATCATAACGCGATAATAAAGATATTATTGTAACTAGAAATTATTGTAGGAAACACGCTACTTTTTTAATTTAAATTTTATATTTTTACATATTACAAATTTCATATTATATTAATGCTAAATATTTGAGGGAAACATTTTTAAAAAGTTTTATTATACACATTGAAAAATTTTCTCTCTTTTGAGGGGTGGAGAGGTGTGTTTTTACGGGGACGTCAATTTTTTCGAAATTTGAATTTCGTTTTTACCAAAACGAAAAAGGTTCGATTTTCGTATCCACCAAATCTATTTCTACAAATCTATCTTCATTAGAGTTTGAGAACCATTTATAGTTATTAAGGAGTTATCACAAAGTATATAGTCAAAAAATTTTAATAATCTATAGATTATTAAATAATAAATTTAAATAATAAATTTTATTACTTCGAATAATTGTTATATACTTATTTTAAAAATACCATTTTTGAAATTGTTTTATTTTTGTATTTATTTATTCGTCTATTGTGTTTGTTGTATTAATTGATCATTTTTTTTTTATATTGCCTACATCTTACAGGTTTTTGCATTTCCTAGTTACAGCTGTTAATTTGAATGTACACGTTATTTGAACATTCGAAATTAAGATGTTTAAAAATGTAACGTGACATAGATTAGATCGATTTATATTCATTTATAATAGGTAAGAAATATTATGCGTTAAATCAATTATATCTTCATTATTAAATGGTAAATAGAAATGGGTTCTCAGACTCCATATCAATAATATAGGTAGAAATAGATTTAGCGGAAACGGAAATCACGATGCTCGTTTTTATGATTGTGAAGGATAAATTTTAAAACGTTAATTTTTGGATTTTTATGTTTAGTCATTTTTAGTTGTACGACAATATTCAAGATATATACCGTATATCTACTCGTATAACGAGCGCAAAAGTACCAGGTGTCTATCAACGGAGTGCGTTTAATTTTTTTTTTTTTTTTTTTCAGAACATTGGGACTCTGGAAACGTTCGTTCAGCACTTAACAATGCTTATGGTTCGTGCAGGTGATGACAAAAACCGTTAAACGTAGTTATCGAAAACAAACGGATCGGACGAAAACGATATAGCAATACAGAAGGGAGGATCTAGAAATATGGTGATGGGGCTGATTTTTACTTAAGAACGACAAATAATATAGCATTTTAGTAAACAAATGTATATATTAGTTTTAATACGTTTTGATAAAAACTAACAAAATATGAAAAAATCGATAAGTTCATCAGGTTTTTGGCCAATTAAAGATATATATATTAAATGTTTATTACATAGTTACATAAAATACTACTACACTAAAGCCCCTCAGTCCTCCCCCCATTGGATCCACTCTTGGTAGTACAGTTGAAGCGTAGATGAAATTTTCACGCGACCATAAACGTACAAACACCACGTCGTAGCAGCATTTTCTGCGTGCAACGTTTATGATTTTTTTTTTATTTTGTTCAACGCGTATAACACTCGTGAACACGACGTCGACGTGACCTAGTGAAAGTGACGACGATGGCCCGTGCCGGATGTAGGGGCTGCGCACTGCTACGTCGTTCGCTGGATGTTGCGTCACGGTCATAGCAGGCGGCGGCGGCGGTGGTGGTGAAAGTGCATCGTCGTCGTCGTCGTCATTGTTGACGTCATCCGACCCGGATCCAAGGGTTGTTGGTAAGAACGATGTTATTTCGGCATCACGAAATCACCATTCATTACGCAACCCGCACCGACGTCGATCGTTCGAACGCGATAGGGATACACAACCGCGTCCGAGAAGATTCACATCTGGGACCGGTTGCCGGTGCACGTTCGTCCTTGCGTCCTTGTTCGTCTATGCGTTTTTGTCGTTCACAACGATATTCCTATGCATTATGTCCACTACGCGCTCTTGCCGTTCATCGTTCACGGATACGAGTCGTCCGTTTTTTCGTAACGCACACGGCAATACACATTTTAATCCGCTCTCATCGTCTTTTTCCTCCTACCCAAAACCCGCATTGCTGCGTGGCGTACAAAAAAATATTTATTAACATACACACATATATCACACCACATAAGAGTATTGCTTGAGGTTTTTTTTCTTGTTCGCGTTCGTTTAAATAGAAATCATGTGTACGTTAAGGAGAGCAGCGATGCGCGACGGTGGTGAAGGATATGTTAAGCAGGAGCACTCGTGAGACGCGTGCGCGGACGACGAAAAACGATTACGGGTACGAAAAAACAATATGTACACTATATTTTGATACACGTACGTATCACATAACGCGCATGCAACTTGTATTATGTATGCGTGCATATACAGTCAAGGAGAAGTGCTTGTATATTGCAATACGTACTGTTATAATGATTTTTTTGTTTTTTTTTTTTTTTTTTTTTTTTATACATATTTGCGATAGTTTCCAAACCGCAAAAACTATTGTTGTCGCTTAATAATCATGTATACACGCGCAAGGCTATCACTTTAACGTATTTTGTATTTATAACGTTATTTGTAATGTTTACAAGTGACTTTTTTTTTCTCAACCGTTATTATTCCCCTTACTACATTGTAATATTTGTTACGTTGGAAATTATACCAAACGGTTTTATGTCATGATAAGGCGAATTTTTCACTCTTTCTCTCTCTCTCTCTCTCTCTCTTTACTCTTGCTGTCACCTGAGTCACTTCAAGCGCTGTACGTGCGAGACGAACCGCAAAATGCTTCGCGCAACACGCAATACACATATATTTATACAAATTATTTTTTCTACCTTTTTTGTACGCGACGAAATATGTACAGGTATAATATTGTACAGAATTATGTGGACACGTGATAATGATAAATTATTAATATTATATTATACCGGTCCTGTTTAAAGCAGACTGTATTATGATCGTCGTTGTGTAGACGCACACCATCGTCATTCATTATTATAATGCATTGTACATACACGTGTAATAATGGTTAAAACACACACCCGCACACGAGTTGGCCGATATTTTAGTTTCAATATACATATTATGTACGTGCGCACATGCATTTGTGCGAAAAAGTGAAATTCAAATAAACGCGCAGCGAGTGCGCTACGCATATACTATACGTTTTATATACAAAATTAGTGTACACAATGAAACTGTGATTTTAATGCGAATACCACGGTGTAATAAAATTTCGATCTGCGCGAAATTCTTCCGAACAATATAGTAATGACTATAATGTTTCAAGTATCTGTACCTGTGCAGCAGGTATTTGTTGGCTTATTCGTTTTTTTTTAACTCATGAAAAAATAACCAGACGATTGCGTTAACGCAATATAGACGTATTTGAAACTGCATCGCGGGTATACTTACCGTATAACCTATAAGATACATATAGGCTTAAACAGTGTTTGAGATTTTTGGAAAGGGGCAGAAGTTTATAAACGTATAATAAACTATGTAGTTTTCATTCGTTTATGACAGGTCGGCTATAACCTATCTAGGCGACTAAGCCTTCTTATTATTGTGCCAATGGTACAAGATATATAAGTATGCGTACACTGTGTAATATGTATTATGTGTTTTTAAAAATGTATGAATCGCAAAAATATCGTTTTATCGTTTCTAAAAGTATACAGTCGCAGAAAAATTGTGAAATTAAACATTTTTTTTTCACAAATACATCCCGCCCAAGTGTATTGTGAAAGTACAGCTACAAACTGTTCTTTTTTTTTTAATTAAATTTGAATAAGATACATGATGAATTTAGGTACGGAAAATATGCGGTATGGTTACAGGCATACTAATTCGAACAACTTAGGTCCATAACTATGCTGCTGTCGTTAATTGTAATAATAAATAAACAGATATTGTCTCGCATGGACACAGATCTTAACTGAAATATGAACGAAATCGATGCTTTGAGATCTGCAATGTTTAAATCTTTGTATTTTATTATTAATTAGTGTTTTTAAGAATGGTACGGTTTCGAAATTATCGTTTTTTTGGAAGTATACGTACTCATGTATCTATGGTCGTAATTTTATTGACGAAGTAAAATACATATTCAATTAAACGAATTTATTCATTAACTATTTTTGAAAGTAATTTTTTTCAGATTTATTAAGATTAAGTAATTCCGTGATTGTATAAAGAATCAGCGCGTAAATAATATGAATATACATTTCAAGATAAACCAAAAAAAAAAATAGAAACCGACATTTTCTTTTCTTTTGACACAGTTATTAAGAAATCATGGACTTTTATAAAGAATATGTACCCATATTTTTAAACTAATCAACATTTCCGAGGTAAAAATATAAATGCTCTTATTACACACAAATATTTTTTAATTTTATTTTCTAAATGAATAAACGTTATTATAAAAGTTAACAAAATGAGTTTTTTGAGATCCGTATTCTTAGTATTATTTTTTAATTTTATTTTGAATTACATAGTTAAAAGTTTTATTTTAATGGATACCAAAGAAAACCGTAAATAAGTAAAAATTATTTATTGAATCAATTAAAAAGCAAGGTAGGAAGTTGAAAAAATTTTTTTAACATTTTAAATTTTGCCTAATAATTATCTATAATCGTATAAATATATGTATAGCTGATTTAAATTATATTAGTAAAAACAAAATTGAAATAAATACATGCAAATTTCTTGTTTTATACTAACTAACATGCTCTTTGTCGAATAAACATGTATTAAAATGACCTAAATTAGAAATCAAAAGTAGTTTATTATAATAAAAATGGTTATATTTAACTTGTTTGTTCACACGCCATTCGCAATTTATGAATTTTAAGTACAATTCAAACCATAACAGATTTAGAGTTTCTTTGGTGTTTATACCAACGTATAAAACTTGCATAAGCTTACAGTAACGATAGGCATGTGATAAAGTAATTAAAAATCATATATTGAGAAAATTAACTTGCCCAATTGCTTAATTATAGAGATGCGGATTAAATGTTATTTTTCTACATGCTACATGGTTTTGGCTAGGCAATCAAATATTTTATTACATCAAAGGTGTAGCATGTATGTATGGTCAATGGTATGTGTACAATAAATGTGAAAATTTAAGTATTCAAATACAATACACTACAGTACATACAAACATAATTTCCTTGTTTTGTAAATTATAAATATTTTTACGATATAAATAATGATGCCCTAATATAAACGTAAACTATTATATATGGTCTGTATAGTTACAAACGATATTATATTACTATTTATAAAAGTAATAATAAATTACCAACAATTTTAAAATTCACTGTAGAAAAGAACAATTATTTGATTATTTATTTGTAGCAGCAAAAATGATTATACATTATTATCAGTTGAAAGATAATATGAAATAATGTAGGTACTTAACAGAGTGGTTGAAATTGTAAATAAACATAAAATGAAGTCAACAATGTTTTTATAATTTAAATCATGAAAGTTATTATATGCAGATATACAGTAGTAGTCTTTATTTTTATTTGAAAATTTGTTATTAGGAATGATTTCATAACTAGACTTATTGACTTAATTTTGGTACTCAAAAATAATTAGGTTCTCCGAAAATTTAGCCTTAAAAAGTCTTATATACGTTATTGTTCGAAGCGTTTTTACATTCGAAAGAAATTTAACATGATCATTAAAACCAACATGTTTCATTTAATATACAGTAGAACCCCTCTCGTCCGCCTTCGACTAGTCCGCCACTCCGGTTGATTTCCGACTATAGTATTATCGATATGAATATGGATTTCCCAAATTATAGTATGTAGATAGATATATTTATAAAATTAATTGCCCGTTTACTATTTATCTATTTTTTATTTATTTAATTTAATATATGTATGTAATTAAAAATAATATTTAAAATAATTTAATAAATAAATTTGGTAACATTTTGTCTTCAAATGTTCCTTTATATTCTGATAATTTGACCTTTTTTACGTTCTGACCAGACCCCTAGTCCCGAAGATGACGGATTAGAGGGGTTCTACTGTAATGCGAAAGTGCACAGCCATTGAACCAAGCTTACATGTTACGTGTTACCAATTATACTTGTTTTTACAGAAAAAGAAATATGTCTTATTAATACGCTGTTAATCATGTTCGCGGGTCTCAATAAATAAAAATGACCAGTAGAACTATTAGTTATTCTTCGGACCCATTTAATTTTTGGATGCATGCATTCCACCAAATCAACTACCCACTCAGTATAGATGAGAAAATATATTATTGTTAAGTATTTTATCAATTCATAGGATATCAAGCATACAGAAAAAGCTGCAATGGGTAAATTTATATATTTTTGCGTCATAATGTTTAACTATAAAAAAAACTGCAATAAAAATGTAATGTATAATAAAAATATCTATGCGGGTGTTTTAAACATTTATATTTATACATACACTACATTGGCAACATAAATGCGGGTTTTATGTATGCTAGCGTTTTCAAAAGTTCACAATAAATAAAAGGGCAAATAAGAACTGGGCCACGCCGTAACCTTTTTTTATTGTCAACTCATCTCAATAATTTTGACCAGTAAAATATAATACACGGCATGATTAAATGTTATTAAATAAATAACGTACCTCCTATATTTTATTGTGAACAATTTGTTGTTAACGAATGTTGAAGTATATGTATTTAAATATTGACAATATTACATGTTTAAAACACGTCTGTGAAAATGTACATTGTGATTTTAAACCAATATCAGTGATTTTAAAATAACCATCGCGTTTGTAATTTGGCCTAACAATGCTGATGCTGATGCTGATTCCACAGAACACAAGCTTGGACCATAAGTATAGAGACCATAAAACAAATAATTTAGATATAAGCAAATATTCGATAAATTGTTGTGAATTAGTATTCTTAGAGCCGGAAAATGTTTCAGACTTTTTTACTTTAATTCTTCGATAGAATCGAAACCCGATGATAATTGAATTACTAAATTCGCAGATTATTTAGTCAATACATAGATAGGAAGAGGTGCTATTCTTTCACCTGATGTGTGGGCCTGTGCATTAGTCGATACGTATTTAACAACTAATTTATGTGAATAATTTCATGCGCATTTTAACTCAAGTTTCAATTCAACTCGCCTAAATATATATTCCGTCGTTATAAAATTAAAAGAAATACAAATAGAAACGTACATCAAAATCAACAGCCTAAATGCACCATTTCAATTTTAAAATACGAAAACCAAAAAAAAAAAAAAATTTTAGAAACAACAAATACAAAATATAAAAATAAAGAAATATTGATGAATGAATACGTTAAATACATGGCTTTTTACTAAAAAAATTAATTTTTATTATAATCTTACATTGTTACACTACAATTTTGCTTATATTTTTACCTTTTTTTTACACTTACGAGTTTTGAAATGGTTCTAAATGGTTTTCAAATATCACAAGAATATTTTTACTGGAGCCAAGTCTACACTTAAATCAATTTTACCTAAAAAAAAAGTACGGACCGAGTTTACAGTAGACATTTTTTCCTTTTGGCCAAGTTTGCAATAATCTCAAGTACGTTAAAAAGTTCAAACGGGTAATATTATTATATTAAGTATAATTGTATCATTGTTGGATGATGTATAGTTTATTGATTTCTATGAACAGACAAGCATGTGTCCGCGGAAACTAGAAGATTTGAATCCAAGGCATAACGAAAAAATAGGCAACAGCACATCGATTTCATATAATTGTCGTGGTGTGGCAGTGATTTATTTTAATTAGCACAATATATTTGTTATTGTATTATTTATAACACAAAATGCAGCCGTGCCAGAACGGTGACGACAACAGCGTACAATAATATTACACTCGCGATCTGTCCGTAAGACTGTAGTATTCGATGCACACTGCGATTTACTCATTGTTCATCCGAGTCATAGTTATAATTATTAGTTAAGAATATGCTAAAGTTTGAAAAAGTACGATAACGAAAAACGTGTACCGAATATTAAGAACACTACCAAAGTGCGGATCTCGGCGGCGCCGCAAAAAAAAAAAAAAAAAAAATCATGAACCAACTACAGCAGTATGAGCGTCAAAAAAATTGTATTCGCTTGACGAGCATCGTATTCTCGTTGCAAAACGCGAGTAAACGTCGTAGTGTGGCTACTAGCTATGTGTATACGATTTTCTCTATTATCGTATGTTGTTTTTGTTATTATGCGACACTATTGTCGGCAACGTATATTTTATTATTATACACGTTTATTTATATCTAAAGAATAGCCTCACGAAGTATGGTGTTTTCCACTAACCATGTAGACGTATATTGTACTAATTCTGCGGCCTTGGTGTATTATTTTTCGCGTCTAGTCGATTTTGACACGATTAAACCGCGAAATTGTTTAATTTCTAAATATACGTTTTATTACGCACACATATGTGTGTGTGTTTATATGTTTTAACGTATATGTTTTCGTTCTTATGTTCACCAGTGAAATTATACACATGAAATCTATTCAAAATTATCAACAGTACCAAATGCATTATTTAATTTTTCTTTGCATTTTTACTTCACACGTCGTTTAAATATGGTGAGAATAAAGCAATAAAAAATTGTGTTTTCAACACAATGGTCAATCTCTCGAAATAAGATTGTCACAAACATCATAAAGTACGCTACATATTTTAATGCACTGCGAACATTAAAATAGCATTTACGTAACATGTAGCATATAGCATTGTAGCATGTACAATATTAACATAATCGTTTACCGTAAATCAATAAAATCAATCAATTGAAGTAATCGTTATAATATTTAAGTAATAAAAAAAAAAAGATAATATGGATTTAACAGATCCTAGTTCGGGTAAGTTAGAAATACACATTAATAATAAAGTGAAACAGTTATTGTTATATTTTAACTAATGATGTGAATTAGTTTTGATTTCAGTTTAATTAAATATATTGTTAACAAAAAAAAATATAATATATTATATATCCAAATATTATATTATAATATTTGGATTAATCTTAAGACTGAAAAGACAGTTTTATTGTTGAAATAAGAATTGCCATAATTAAAAACACTATAAAGATTTATAATATTGATAAATAGGGATGAGTGTCAGTTTTTCATGTACTTACTCTAAATACATTTTTATTAAACTCGGAAATCATTGTTACAATGTACAGCATATTGCTGTAGCCGCTGCATTAGTGCATCTAATGGTTTAAAATATAATTGCTCATTTTTTTTCTTTAATAAACATTGAGACCTACTAATTGAAAAGATTGCGATATTACATAGCTGCAGATGAAAGGCATACGTTTCTCTCTCACACACACGCATGTACGCATGCACACACTATAATTATGTTTGAAGATTTCAATTCAGTAAAAATATAATTTTGGCATGCGTTTTAAAAGATTTATATTAGAGTTAGGTATACTTGAAATGGTAGGGTCTAAATGTTAGTGATACGAAACTTAAGAAACAACCGACGCACAGTGGGAGGAATCAAACTTTTAGCCGAACAAAAATAGAAAATAATGATATTTAGTCTATTTAATTTATATTTTTTTAGAATGCAATAAAAATACATTTTTAAATTAATATAAAACTAAAATTTTCAACAAAAAAAGTATTGTATAATATATTAACTATAATAAGTTATAATTAATGAATATTAAAATTAAGATAAATGGCTACTAATTTCAATTTTTTTTTCATTAGACTCATTATTTTTAGAGTTTTCAATATCCAATAAATATTTTGCATCTGGAAGTAATTCAGTTGATGATACTTTATTCTGAGATCTTAATCCAATTATAATTGGATCAGATGTTATGAAAAGAAAGTTAAACAAATCTATGTTTGTGATAGCGCGTGACGATTTTCTCAAATGGTGTTCTCGAAATATAGTCTTTGTTCCGCGAATCTTGTGCTTCCTCGGATAACTGTCCAGTAGGAACTAAAGTATATTTGATTGCTAAATAACCATGTATTAAAATTGTATGTACACTTGGTGGCATACGGTACTAATTATATAAATCAACATAAAGTTTAGCGGTTTCTTTTGTATACTCGTCAAATCATTCATTATTTATTTTGTGACCACTAGAAATGACTGTTAATATTATTGAACATTTATGAATCAAACGACCATCAACTCTTGTAATTTTGGAAACTTTTTCTGGATTTTTAAAAAATGTTCGAGCAACATTTCCCGTATTAAATGTACCCATACCCTGAACCACTCTGTCAACTTTCAAGCCCAATTCTTTCCATAGACGAGATTGTATTTCTTTCTTTTTTTTCTGAAATTAAAAATTACTGTTTAACAGTTGTTCTTTTTGTAGTTGGAGCCGATTTTAATGTATATGCAATATACAAAATGCATTCTAAAAATTTGATCCAAGCATGTAAATGTGGATAAACCGTACTTAAATTTAGCTTCATTTATTTGAAATGTATGCATTTGGTCTAAATTGTTTATATTTTTAGGGTTACTTTTACAAGTATAACAAACTTGGCTCGAAGATCCTGTGTTAACTTGGTTAACTTTTTTTTCAATGTCAATTTTATCTACAACAATCAAAAAAATGATTTTAATTTAAATGTAACTCAGAAAGGGGCAAGAGCAAATTTTCTATACAGTATTATAAAGAAAACATAATTATAAATCAAAGAAATATTAAGGACAACCTCTAAGAGCCCCCCAAGATATTGTTCTACACAATTGTATAGAAATAAGTAAAGTTTCTTTAATTTTATTATATATATATATATATATATATTTTAATTTATAGTAAAAATATAAATTAACAAACTTACTTGTTACTAATATATATGTACTAACTATATGTTGATACATTTTTAATTTATAAAAAGTAAAATTTTTCTTATTCACATAAAATAACGAATAACTAAAATTAATAGTTTACGTTCATATCATGTGATGGCATTCAATTCACTAATCTTAATTAACCATACCTACATTTATCGACTCAATAATTGATGATTATCGCATATTGCAATAAATATGTCTTCAAAAAATAAGTGGCAATAAATATCTATGTTTATAGTCACTGATTACGATACCAAAATTTTCTATTTTTTGTTCAGCTAAAAGTTTAATTCCTACTATCTGACGTCAGTCCCATGAAAAACGAAAAAATAAAAGCAATTTTCTTTGGTGCAGTTGCGTGTAATACCACTCTTCTCGAGATGCAATCACTAGAGAAATGTGCCTAATATATAGTGTCTGTGCAACCTTTGAACGCAGTAAAAAACATTGATGGAGGTAGTAGCGTGTGCAGAAAAAGGGCTAACGGACTAAAGTGCCTTTCATATTTATTATTATTTGTTTTTTTATTTACCCGCGATTTAAAATGGTATCTTAAAATTACGCTTATATCTATGTAGATAACCGTGTTCAAAATGGCAATCATTTATTTGCATAATTATTACAATTTACAACCAAAGTTCATAGATTTCTGCGATTATTACTGAACTGGTATTACCAATTACACCAGAGAGAACATTTTCAACAATGAAACGTTTAAAATCCTACTTCAAATCAACCATGACAGAGGAACGTCTTTATGGGTTAGTTATGAACAAAAAAAAAAGAACTTACTGAATTTGAAGTTCTACAACAATTTTCAAAAACCTTGCTTAAGCGATTAAAATTATAAGACTGGATGGATAAAATAAAAAATGAATTTTATCGCAATTTTTGTTTCATATTTAATTTATCTATTAGTTTTTTTTTTTATATTTTATGTTTAATATAAGTAAAAACTAAGAAAGTACTTTCTTTATTTTTTAAACCTTTTCTTATGACAGTCAAGTAATTATTTATTTTCAATCCTCTTCCCCCTTTATATTGAAAATTCTTGCGTACGGACGAAGGTTTGGACGCGGCAAATCGAGCGATTACAGTTTTCTGCACGTAGCTAATCGATGGCGTAACATCACCGTCAAACCGGGATCGCGCAACTCAGTCTCACCATACCCGGAAACATTATGAATAATAATGCGATGATATTACGTATTGCCCAAACTCGAGCGAGTGCGTCACGGGCAGCCGCGCGATATCATGCGTCGGGATTTCCCACTGGGTGTAGGCCCTTGGGTCCGTGCGTAATAAACGGTTGCACACAATTGAGTAGCGGTCGTATCTTGCAGTGGCAGATCTAGGCTTTTGTTTGCTTATTGTTGCTCATATCAAATTGGCCGATAAAATATTCTAGAAGGTTTATAAACTCTTTCCCAAAACAATTTTATTAAATTGTGTTATTTATTAAAATGTGCACGTTGCAATAATTGCAAAACCAACAGAGGTTCTGGGATAATAATCCAAGCCCTTCTGATGCCCTTAAATCCGCTACTGATGCGTTACCCGTCAACGTGGATGCAATTAATACATTTTATAAAAAAAAAACGAAATCTATAAGGAATACTTTGATAAAACGTTCAACTACGAGTACGGGTGCAGCCTATTATAAATCTATTATTCTGGCAGAAAAATTAAACGTCTAGAATCATGATCATGCAATCAACTATTTCATTATAGAGTTCATCACTTAGATCACTAATAGATACAGAAATAATATTAAATACATTTGCTTATACTAATAAAAGAATAAAGCCATAAGAATGCACAACAATAATATTTGTAAGTTGTAAAAGTAAATACAATTTGTTTTGTGATAATATTATGCTTTAATTATCTGTTATTTAAGTTCCTCAGTTAAACATCTTAAGTTTCGTTGATTCAGGTAATCAATTAATTCAGATATATGAGATCATATTTGTGTTCTTACGAAAATCGAGCGCACCAAGGAAAATTGTTAAGGAGTTCAATCCTTCGATATCTAAAAAGTTATCACGTCCATGGTACAAGGCGGGGCGGATCCGTAGTCGGAAGATAGTCAGACTATTTCAAGAGGTTGTTAAGACTAAAAATTGACTGTAAAAGTACACATCGTAACAAAAAAAACACGATTGTACCTGTACAATACGTTTTCTTTAAGTTTATTAGTAAATATCGTTCAAAACCTGCGAACCTTCCGAACCCCTTCCCTCCTAGATCTAGATCCACCTCTGGTTGGAGGACGCACGTGATCGTAACAACAGTGCATCATTCGAAAACGTTCTCGTGATCGCGGGATTTACCGCGCGGGTTGCGCAACCACCACGCGATACCGGAGACGGCGCGTGGCCCGTCCGTGGAACCCGGACAGAGCGGTCGTCTCCGCGTGTCCTTCAACGTAGCTCCGCTACCCCGCGGCCAACCGTCCTGCGTCGTATAGGCATTTCGTGCGCGCGTGTTACGTGATGTGCATGTACGCGTACATCCGCCCGACGCAAGCCACCGCCCACGAAACACCGCAGCGCCGGAGGGTGCGCGCGCGCGCGCAGAGGTTCTCCCTTTCAAGGTGACGGTAGAAAGTTTCATGACAGCAGCTGCAGGTTGATACCGGTACCGGTGGTGGCGGTGACGGTGGCGGTAGTCGCGGTGTTGGGAACCGCATCGGCGGAGGTGGGGACAACGGTCCGGAGGACGAACGTTGACCGGAAGGGCGGCGGCGCAGGTGGGGCGGGACGACGGAAGCGGGACTAAAGAGAAAGTCGGTCGTCGCCGGGTAGACTTCTATCGCCGACCGATTGACACTGGGTCAGTATTATACTTGTGTCTTCCGTGCGATCGTCGGACAGTGCATTTTCACACACGTTCGCGGTACAGCGCGTGAAGTTCTCGCGATCTTTTCACGTAAAAGTAATAATTATAAACGTAAGCGTTTCGCGCGCGCACATAACACAACCAACGTCGTAGCACGTCTATATCGTACGCGACTCCCGCGGTGTTTTTCCGTAGTGAACGGACGTGGATTATACACACATGGTCGTCAAACTGGGTGAGTACATCTCTGATCGAAGTCGATATCGCGAATCTTTACGCTCGCTTCGGGCGAGCGCCCCCTTGTGATATTTCGGTAATACGTCTCGTTCGTGGACTGCTTTTGCGAACGCAATATTCTTAACGTGGTCAACACATTCGTTTTGTCGACATCTTCGATTTTCGTATGCCACCGTTGCATAACGATATGACGTTATTTATTGTTTTTGTCCCGCGCGTACTATACGCTACGAGTACTTGGATACACAATACATACGATACTAATATTATATTGTCAGCCGCCTTGGGCCTCTTACGTGCATTATATTATTATTATTATTGTTATTATATTGCACTTTTTTTTTCGTCGTCGAAAGTAAAAACCGTGTTTACGGCAAATGACAGCGGGCAGATGCGCACAATGGGAATTAACGGAACAAAAGGTTTTCATGGGCGCTCGACGAACGTGTGTGAGGAAATTTATGCACCCCTTCGTTACAGTCGCAGCGGCGGAACCACGGTCGTCCGGTTGACGTGTGTTTTTATTATTATACTTTCTATCTTTGCGTCGAAAAAACGAACATTCCTCAGAGAAAGGATTGTCTTCGCCCAAGGTCGGACGCTCGAAATGTGTATATTCAAATCCATCGTTGTTACACTACATCTGAAACCGGAGCGACCGTTTGCGGTACAAGCATATGCCTACGCATGCCGCTTCTCGATTTCTTCGTCCGTTTCAAATACGAAGTCACGCGCATCACGACGTGCCGGTACCACCCATTGAATAATCGTTTTCGATTACCGTGCTAAGGTAGCTATGGTCGCGAAGAAATTTACTTTCCTAGTCACTGAACCGCGTGCAGTGGCGTGAAAACAAAAATTAAAATCTATACGACCTTGGTGATTTTTTTCGTCGCATCTCTCATGACTATTGGAGTAAAGAAATGTATTGCAGTCGAGTACGCGTGTAACGTCTAGGTCGTGAGTGTTGTCGACGGCCACGGTCACGGCTAATCATCTTCGGTGAATTGTGCACAATTAACACCCAATCGGTATCGGTTCAATAAATCGTCATCATTTCTAAACGGTTTCGAAACACAAGAAAATTTTCATCGATCTCTAAACGCCTTAACGTCGATTTGTCGCGTTCCAATTAATATAATATTGTAACTGTCGACACACGCGGTTAGAATGTAAATAGTTTACAAGTATTCATTACCTAATCGTCGTGCTTGTGTACAATTAAATTACCAACGCTATTTAATCACGTATACATAAGTTGTATTTTTTAATCCTTTATTAGTCTAATTTTAGACAGAATTGTTCACTTTTTACGCACTATTTATAGTATGATACGTTAAAGTGCAAAATGTGTAAAAAGCGAACTATAAAAAAATAATAATAACAAGTTTGGTGGAATAAGTGTATTATTTGAAATATATATATTTCTTTATATAAACTAGATAATAGATGGCTATTTTAATAAATAAATCGGCGTTTACTAGTAGGGTCTCGAAGAACCTTATTTCAGTCTAGATAGGTCTTAGTATTTTTCAGGTAGTTCACTAGTTGAGGTCCAGTATTTTCCAGGTAGTACACTGGTTTGGTCTTACGATTTAACAAATACTACTCTAGTTGGATCCATACAAAAAAAAAAAATGTTGCTTCTCGTTTTTACAGACTTGGGACTGTCAGTTACCTAAAAATTAGAACACAAATATGATTTATTTATTTTTTTAAATTTTCTAATAAATATATAGTATATAATTACTAATTGAAAATTAGAATACTGGTATATGGTAAATGAATTAATTAAATGATTAAAAAATTAAAAAATGTACACAATTAGTAAAAATTTAAATGATAGAACTTTTACAAAACTTAAATCTATTAATTTTTTAACATTATAAAGTGTATCAATACTTGTAAGTAACAGGTCTTATTGTTGTAGTGGTCGGACCGAATTAGTATGTTATGGGTTTTACAGTCGGACCCAATTAGTTGTTTATCTTTATTATAAATATTATCTGGGACGCAACTCAGATAGGCCCAAATAAATAATGGTTTACCTCAATTTTCAATTCACTTCTCTACCATCTCTAACATCTCGTATTTTACAATTTTTTTCAAATTTCTGTCTATGTTATATTATGTATGAATACATTAAGTGGCACCCAAGCCTATTGCTAGGTGTAGCAGCCTAAAAATATGGGATGGACGGATACTGAGACATATAAGTTAAAATAATAAATTTGAGACATATTTTTTATTATTTAATAAATATTAATAATGATAAAATTTTATTATTCATGTTTCATATTATTTCTGTGCTATTATTTGTATATAATATTAACAAACAAAAAGAACTCTTTAAATTTTGAGTTTCTCGGTAGGGGGAAGGGCATTTAATAGTATCTCGATACACCTGAAAAATTTGCCTGGGGCTCCACTGAATACATTACTATAAATTCAAAGACTAGAAACAATTTCTCGTAGCATAAATGTATCACTTCGACACCCGTGGTTCATTTTATATTACTACTGGTACATGAGCATAAAGCGGATACCGTATTATACATGAAGTTCATCGAAACATTTTAAATTTTCAACCCTTTTTGTCGAGTTTTGTGGGTCCTTTTCAAGGTTATACACTGAACTACCAACACATCTTCGTGATGATAAGTGGGCGGGTGCGACTTTCGTCAAACGAGTGGGTCACGGTCGGGCCCGGCAGCGAATAGACACGAGATTAGAGGCCCGCCGTGCAAACCAGTTTCCACACACGACCAGTTTCCCCTTGTATGATAGCTTCTAAGAATTAGGTTAATACAAGTCCATTGCCGTTCGCCAGAAGTCATAATAAGTCGGTAAATAAACGCGGTACGGAAAAGAGTCGCAAAGGTGTGAAATTTGGCACACATTTACACATCAAAATCTGGCTAATTGGCCGGCAGACGGTGAGCGTGTTATAGAAAACGATAGCCAACCATCCGACTGATAACAGCTTAACGATTTCAACCAAGTATTTCTATCCACCTACCAAATTATTATTCCTGTAGTTCAGAGTTCCGATGTTATGAATGATGGCGTTTTCTATATTATGGCTATCGATTTTTTAATTGAGAAATAGGTCCAACAATTTTACCGACTTCTAATTTAAATCTTACTGACCGATACGACGATATTTTTTGTATCATATCCGTATACGCTACGGATAAACAAATACACTTTGTAGCTAATATTTTATATTTCATTATTATTATTAATGCACAATCTTAACCAGCAGGCACAATAAGAGTATGTGCTCAATAGATTTTTAATTTAATCGAATTATAAGAACGATGCACAATATTGAATATTTTATGTATCATCACAAAAATAAATAATACATTATTTTTGTTTTATTTGTGATTCTTTACACATCACATTTTGATTTTCTCTCGTTAAAAGTAATAGGTCAAAGTTTGGTTGTTCGACAATAAAAATATTGAAATGTTTTTGGATGTATTTCAATCATACGTTCAATGAATACTAGATGCAATGCTCTTTTATCAGACTTTCGAAACTTGGACACGTTCCACGGAGACTTAAACGATCACTGTTATAAAATATTTTCCAGATAATACAATCGATTATAATTCTAATAAGGATACCTACTTTCTTAACAATTATAGATTTATAAATTTATTAGGTTTTGAGATAACATGACTTTCGCTCTTAATTCCATTCAAGGTCGTCAAAGAAAATAGTTTTTCAATCTGATTCCCGCTACTTAAATTATTACGGTACTGTTTGGTATCGAATTCGCTCATCCTGTTGTACGAATTGATCTCCAAACAATGTGGTATTTTTATCGAAATAATAAGAAAGATTGACGAACCATTACAGAAGTTTTTCGAGCTCTCTCACACACGAATCCGCACGCACACTCACGCAAGCACACCTAAACATGTACAGACATACGTAGCTATTCATTCAAACAACGTCGGCACTTTCTCTGCATCCATTGCTGACACACATACCGTGTGTGTTATATGCTTCTGTGATAAAAATATAACTAGTAAATAGCGCGGCTAATACTTTCTATACGAATGCATTTCTGTTAGAGTACAATAATAGCCTTAAAGTAAAAATTTAAATAATGATAAAAAAAAAAATGTGAAAAAAATTAACTTTTAAGTCATAAGCTTGAGTACGACGACTTGGACGTTATTACGGTCGTGTGTTGCTTTAGGCGAACGTGGTGTATCCGAATCCGGATTCTCGGTTGAGTAAATGTAGTTTTTTTACCTGTGCTGAATTTCACTTCTGCACCATATTACTTGTGTGGGTCGATACAATGATATCCAATACGACTCAATATGATGTATTGAACAATTATTTTGTGTGCATCATATTGCAATTCTGGTGCAAATTATTCGTGAAAATTTTAAGAAATGTTGTACTCCACCATAATGGTATAGAAGCCAAAGGTTTCAAAGTATACAAATGGTTTTTATGATTTCAAACATCGTGTTTTGTGGTCATTTACATTTTACACACTATTCCTTTGCTATAACATAAATATTTTACTTGTGCTTCCAATAAAAAGAACATAATTTTCAACAATTGGAAAATTACAGATGACCAATCATAATTGTTGGCTAGAGTGAGTCAATATTGACTAAAATTTTAAAAAGACTATTATTTTTTTAAAAAAAAATCAAACACAATCTAACATATACACTGTCAAGGGTCTTGTTCGGAAAAAATACTTTTATTATTGTTTTTTTTTTATAGTGAGCATTTTTTTTTTTTTTTTGCTTAGTTGATAAATTAATATATATATTATAAATTCACACTTGACAGTATTCCTAATAATTAATACATCTTCTGGTTTTATATTGTAAAATATCGTTTTATATTCTAGCAATAAAATGTATTCATCGTTTCAGAGGAGTGGATGGGTCGAAGCCTTTGTCACTCCTTGGCTATTACGTACAGGACATATTTGATAAGGAGCCATTTATACATTCTCTCATTTATGGAGAAAGTAATTGTTGTTTACATATACCCCTTAGTTACAATGACGTTTTTTATTGACTAGTAGTAGTGAATAATATAAATGTACATCGAAGACGAATTTGCCACTGGTCACATATTTCACGTGAAATCACACAAACACGTACATACATTCGCACAGCAGTCGATCTCGTTGTCGTTAAAAACTGAAATTTAGAAGTGGATTTTATTTCTCTTCCTAACAAATGATCGAAAATTTAATCACGAAAAAATACACTCGGGTTAGGATGTTTTCTATTTTTTTCTCGGGACGTAATTTTAAAAAAATATATTAAACTCCACTTTGTTATTTTGTTTCATCGAGCGGTAGACTTCTAGGGTCTTGTTTGTCTGAAACCTGACCTCATCGTCGGTATAACATCCGTCAGGTTTCGGCCCGTTTCGACAGTATGCAATCGACCATCGAGTTAACCACAGATTATAATTATTCGAAACCTGAATAAATATAAAATCACTGAAATCGTTCGAAATAACCACACAATTAAATACTTAATTTTTCAAACAGCGTATAAGGAAATAATAACAATACAAAAAATACAAAAATATTAGCGAATAATCCGGTTTAAGATAAAAAAAATAAATACATAAAAGTAATTGAACAAATTGCACGTCGGAAAGCGAACGTTCGTTCGTATAGTGTAATAATTTTACTCTTAGTCGCAGAGAATACGACCGCGACGTCTAGTCTCGAACGGATTCTATTGCGCGACTCACGTCCTTCCATTGTCTGCCGGCGTACTCATTGTGCATGCATGTCGTCGTCGCAATTATTATCGCCAAATTAATTTCCAAATAAAAAAAACGATAGAGAAAGTGTGTGTGTTTATTCTTCCATTCAACATTTCGTATATATTACGAAACCGGCCGTCAGCAATGCACACTCCTGCGGTTCGCGAACAGGATCAACGTTCCGGACTTGTCGAGATCCGCAGCGGGTTATAATAACTTATTGTACGTCATCATTGTAGCTATCATCCTGGACGCGTTGTCGCACGATAAGTGATATGCGGCTGGTGAAATGTATTATGGAGATCGACGTCGGAGTGGTGTAACAGACGAACTTGTAAATTGTTCAAACACGTTGCATTTGCTTATATTGCGCTCTTCTAGTATTGTCAACGGGAAACGTTATTATTATATTTGTATACGCGGTATTAATGTATTAATGTTACGGTCGCGAGATTCCTCCGAGTTTCGCCGACAGGTCTTCTCGCGAACACGCGGTCCCGCGCCGCCCATGCGCATTTTATTGTTTTTATTCGACGCGTGCGGAGGCTACCCTTGCACATCTCAAATCTGAATCGACTCGTCACCCCCTCGTGCCGTAAAACGATTTTCGGCACATCACCCTTTTTTCGCGAAGCACATACATATCCTCGTGCGCCGAGTGTATGGCGTGCGTGTAAATGAAAATTAATGAGCCAAATGTAATTTCCTGTCTGTACGCACGGTTAGAAGAATTAGAAAGTAAACACGGACTCTCATCTCTACGTGTACACACTCACACACACCATGTAATCCGTGTATGCGTTCGAGTATGTGTGTGTGCGCGTATTAATATTATCCGTTTCCGTTTTACCGAAACAATGTTCACTCTGTATGTGCTGTCGAGTCCGTGAAAGCGTCGTTCGGGACGAAGCCTCTGGGAAAGGAATACTTCTCGTGTATAATATTATAGCATTCGCATACGCGCGATCGCTGACCGTGGTTGTAGACGTGTCGGATGGTCATCAGGTAATCGATGCGCCTGCGCATTATTTTGAGGCGATCGCCTCGACGGTATGACAAAGGAATATAATATTTCAATCATTCGATGTTATTCTTTTTTTTTTACCATTCAATTGTTTTCAATATTGTTCTTTATTCAAAAGTTTTTCTAATGAAATAATAAAATCTCACACTAAAAATCCAACTTGTGGTGAACATATATTCATGATAAAATAGTTTAAACGATTGGAGTGATTAAATAGTTTGGCATTTATAAAAAATCGGTAATAATAGTAGTAAATTATTATTAATCCATTTATACGAGTGTAAATGGTAAGAATTAAAAATGTACGTATTACTGGCATTTATAGATTCCATAACGAATAAATGTTTTTGAACTCTTCGATGTACACATTCTGTCATTAACAGTGGCCTATTTATGGGGGGTTTTGGGGGTTTCTACCCCCCTCCCCTAAAAAAAAAAAAAAATTGAAAACGTCAAATTTTAAACATATCAGTAATATAATAATATAATAATTTTAGTTTGTTTATTCAATAAAGTATTAAAGTATAATGAAATAAAATATATATGTGTATAAAAAAAATAATAATATCGCAAATAATTAAATTGTAATTAGATAACAATAATAACAATCGATCGCACGGCACTTACACACACATGGTATATAAATAATCTAATATGGGGAAATTATCGGTCAATAAAAACACAATATCTTAATCCATGACTGTCACGTCTTGTCAGTTGTCAGTATGCAATATGCGTCTATGCGCAACATAAAGTAATATAAAATATGATTAATACGATCATACGTTTAATTAAGTAATTATTATTATAATTCATTATTAAAACAAAGTTAATCAAGTTGATTAATAAGAAAATAAGAATTAATATTGTTAATTATTAATCAATAAAAAAATTTTATACTAATTTATAAAATAATTTCACTATTAGGTATGCCCCCCCCCCCAAAAAAATAAGTTTCTAAATACGCCACTGGTCATTACACCACAGATTTATGCTTATGGAGATCCTCTCTCATAAATTGTGAGATTATTGTACACTCGGCCCACAAAAAAGGTACATTCGGTTAAATCCGCACAGGTTGATAATGGCGGATTAACTGGTTAGACAATTTTCGTAATTTTACAAATCATCATAGCGATTTTTGACTACGTATTTTAATGTCGAACGCACAATATTCATGCATTATGAATACATTTTATAAAATAATTTAATATATTACAAAAAAATAAAATAACAAATATATAATATATGTACGGGATATTATCATTGTTGTCAAAACCATTTAAATTGTTGAGAACCAAAGAGTATTTATAAAATATTTGAGTTCTATACGACTATATGGTTATTAAAACTGTTCAAGAACAATAATCTCAAATAATATAACGCTCTAACCTGGACGTTCGGCCGTGCAGAAACATCTATAATGCTTCATATGTACAAGTACATTGAGTTGATTTTTGGTATTATTGTGAACTGCCTTAAAACATCGTTTCGAGTCTGTTGTTCTTACAGTTTCTAACCGGTACTCGTACACCAACAGGCCGAATGAAATATGAATTACACGTGATTAATTTTGATCATTGTTTCCACATAATTGGTTAGAATGATTTATTTTTCATTTATATAGCAGCAATAGTGATAATACCAAACAAAAGTGACAGTTTTAGATAGCGATTCATTATAGATCTCGTATAATTTCATTGTATTCGGGAACACGTATTTCCGTAAACGTAGTGTTTGCGACAATGTTTTTGAGTATTTACCGTCATCTCGTACAGTGCAGAGGGCTTATTAAACGATTTCGACCTTGGGGGTGCGGTGAAATAAATATTTACATCCTACTGACCCATATTCACAGGCGAGAACGCGGTTCATCGATCTTGATCTTGAAGAACAGGTCCTTTTTACACACGAACATTGAAAGTAATTCGATACACATATATACACATACATATGTATCTGATTTAAACCGGTTCTAATCGGATCTTACTATTCTCGGATGTGTATTTTCTCCCACGGACCATTGTTTTAGTGTTGTTATTATTATTATTTTATTGTTTCGAACGATTGTTTAAAACGATTATTATTTTCATCGTCCGCGTTGGCCCACCGTGATCCGGCCGAATGACACAATCGGACGGGTATCTCCGATATGGGGGGGAAGGACATCACCCTGGGTGTGCCCCGGGCATGGCACGTTTCGATCACGAATTCGTGCGCTCGCACATTAACGGGTCGGCCGAAATTCGGCTTTCTACTCGTGAGGGAGCTGGATCTGGATTGTCAGTTTTCCGGACACGCGCGCAGGATTCCGTTTCACCGCACGGCGGACCGCATCGAGATCGCCGCCGCTGCGGCCGCGCCGTTTCAGGCTGAACAATCCGTCGCAGCGCTCGCGTAATTTATAGCGCACTCCGGTATTTGCCGTTCTCACGGAGCTTCATCCTCGTCTTTTACCGCGACAGCGCTAACGATTGTGTACGGACTTGTGTTATACTTGTACTGCGTGCGTTGTTTATACGTGTGCCTGTTTTTACAGGGGAGAATCGTACACGCGTCGTCGAACATGCTCGACAATCTGGTCGAGACAACGTTGCGGAATACGTTTGTCAATATAATATCGCTGTCTCTCTGTCTTACCGTAATTGATGTTTCCGAAGATTTGATAATATAATAATATTTGTAAGTGCAATTGCACCGGACGCACGTCGTTTCCCGCAAGTGTACTGCTCACTGACAGATGGGAGGGGGGCGATCGCGTCGTGCGTAATTTATATTCGCAGTGCCGCGGCGACGTACCGAAGATAGTGAAAGCGGCTTACTTTCCCGGGGCTCGGTCGACTCGAGCGCCTCTAGCGGCCGTACGTTCCAGATACATATTATTCATGTTTATTTATTTTTTTTTTATTTCTTCCGAACACGTATTATCGCCTCCGGTATGTCCGATTCTGAACGTTCCGAATTCCGCGGCGACCTTCACCCCGACATCGTCCGCCGCAGAGAGATCCGGTCGCCGAAATATTCTCCGTCACTAAACCAACGCGAAAACGTGTTAACTCAACGTTTTTTTTTTTTTTTTTAATATATCATTAACGTTCGTTATTCCCCGGTCGGTTTCAGATCATACCGGGTGCATTATGAAAAGATACCACAGGCACCAAGTGTACATCGTCTTACTCGGGTCCTTGCTGTTCTTACATGTGAGTACATTGTTTATTAATCGTATATTTATAGATATATTCCACGAGTTTAGCCGCCGTTTGGAAAACGCATATTGCATTATATCGTTATTTCTTAACATACATTGTTTGACGGTTTATAATAATAATTATACGCATATTACACAGTTTACGAAGAAATATGTAATGATTCTTGGCATACATAATTGCATTGAATAATACGTATTATAATACGAAATTTACGCATCAAAACGGTTAAAAAAATAATTACAATAAATGCGTATGGTTATTAAAAAATATGAACATTAGAGTGTAAGATATTCGAGATTGCCTTTTCTTTTTACTATTGTTCCGTTTAATATTCATTGTACCCAATTGTTTACACAAAAGTGTACACAACTTAAAAAAAAAAGAAAAAATTTAATTATTTACAATGTATACTTCGCTGTCCAGAAATTTCGTTTAACCGTTAAAACATTTAAAGACGTAATAGTTTTATTTATTAAACTATTTCGTAAAACCATGATTAATCTTTACCTGTAAATAGATACACTTGTAAGTCATGAACGAAACCTCTGTCCGTATAGTAGTATCACGGAACTTCTTGTCGTACACATAAACCACATTAAACGTTCGATAAACAATATATAAATAATGTTATAGAGCACCAGTGGCGACACCAACCCTGGGTCAGAGAATAACGCGGCCGCATTACCACTCGAACACAGATCCGGTGGTTATGATGTCGGGTTACCGTTGTCTTCCGGTCCGCTACAGGGGCCGCACGAAGAATCCTGGCCCTTGCAGACCGTGCCAGACGCAGTTAAAATCAAACATTTGCAAGTGCAGTGTGAGAAAACGCACATGCGCGTGAACATCGAGTTCGACCGTCCGTTCTACGGAGTCATATTCTCCAAAGGTAAACCCTCAAACTACGTTCTCACTAACAGTGGATTGCATGATTTACATGATTCCGACATTTTGAACAACAGCACTGCAACGAGAACGCGTTCCAATGGTTGTAACATTTTCGATTTTAATCACGTGTCTTCCAATTACAGGAGTACACCTGAGTGTATAATTCGAACGTTCGAGCGCGTATAAGACGAGACGTTAGTGTTTCAACCCTTTACCGACTACTTTTTCTTTGTGATAAAATGTATGTTCATTTTACTTTTCTCACACTTGATTGGCAGGATTTGTCTTCTACTAAACGATACGTGTATTTATATGTATACATATATTGAATAGTCAAATTATCCGACTTTATTCGTTAATAGTTCTATGGGTTTATCGTCGTGGCCATCGAAAACCTTAAAACCCTCCACGAACTGTGTTTTTACGTATGCGCCCGTGATTTGGATATTCGCAACTCGATACACAGCAGCGATGACGAGTTGTTAGTCGTCGTGGAAACTTAACGGGACGAATCGATTTTCTCCGCGACCGACGACGTGCGGCAATTAGTCGCGAGCGTCGGCCGTTGCGTGGGCGTGGTGGCCGTTTACAGTACACGATATAATGACCGCCTAATGAATTGCGGTTAAAAACAATGACGGAAATTTTTTAAAAAAAATCGCCAAACGAACTAATATTGGCGTGTGGTCTTGTTGCGTACGGCGGCGAAACACGTCACGTGACCTGTATTTAGAGCCCCTATCTAGGCACTGACCCACTAAATGCCCGTGTGTGCGTTTTAATTAACATTTATGAAACTATTCACAAAACCACTCTCTCGCAAACGTGTTGTTGTTTTATTTTTCATGAGATTCTCTAATTGACCGCCACCGTCGACTGTAAATCGTGTAATTGCATCTGTATGATATTATTACACACCAATCAGCATTGTTTTCGATTAAAACGTGATGATTAAGTACTAATTGTCGGTCGCGGTGGCGGATTGACGAAATGAAATCGTTTCAAAACTTAATCCCACGCAGCTTAATAATCACATTGCGTACAGTACGCAAAAAAAAAAAAATAATTTCACGATTCTTATTATATTCTTATTCGTGTAACGTAGACGATCTGGTCAGTTTACGTTTAGTCAGTAAACGTTATCCGAACGTCCGGTGAAATTCGTCGCATTCGGTAATGTGCTTATAAGATTTTTATCGAAATCCACGAACATGCCCCGCGGTACAACTCTGTGGTTATGGTTCATACACACATAATGTATTGTATTTCATTACGTTTTCGGAGCCTCGAGCAACACACCATCGAGATGTGTGTGTTGTGTGCGCGTGTGTGTGTAGGGAGGGGGGCACGTTTACGCGTACGTGACCGAGGTTGGAGTAAAACAACGGTTGTCACATTGTCGCCCTGTGCGTAAAGTGCAACGCGTTGCGGTGGCCATCTTCTGGACCATCGAAAACGAGGCAGGTTTTGATTTCCGAACAAAGCGCTGTAGCGCGACCGTAGGACTGCTGACGCAAATATTTTTAATTCGATATTTTTCTGTACAGGCTTCTACAGCGATCCGCATTGCGTGCACGTGAAACCTGGCACCGGTCACTTATCGGCTACGTTCGAAATCCTGTTAAACAGCTGTGGCATGACTTCATCTGGCGGCGCAGGCGGCGCGGTCTCCGGCTACGGCCAGACGCCCAGCGGCAGCTACGTGGAGAACACCATAATCATTCAATACGACCCGTACGTGCAGGAGGTGTGGGATCAGGCGCGCAAACTGCGGTGCACGTGGTACGACTTCTACGAGAAGGCGGTCACATTCCAGCCGTTCCAGGTGGACATGCTGCATGCGGTTACGGCCAACTTCTTGGGTGACAACCTGCAGTGCTGGATGCAGATCCAGGTAGGAAAGGGCCCATGGGCGTCCGAGGTGTCCGGGATCGTAAAGATCGGCCAGACGATGACCATGGTCCTGGCCATCAAGGACGAGGAGAACAAGTTCGACATGTTGGTGCGCAACTGCGTGGCGCACGACGGCAAACGCACACCCATCCAGTTGGTCGACCACAACGGGTGCGTAATCCGTCCGAAGATCATGTACAAGTTCCAAAAGATCAAAAACTTCGGGCCGTCCGCATCCGTCGTGTCGTTCACGTACTTCCAGGCGTTCAAGTTTCCGGACTCGATGAATGTACATTTCCAGTGCGTGATACAGGTGTGCCGGTACCACTGCCCCGAGCCTAAGTGCCCCGGCGAGTACGGCGCGCTGCCTCCAGCCGGCGTCGCGCCCCCGGAGATTGGTGGCGGCGACTACAGCCAGAACTCGGTGCACCCCGGCGGCGAGTACGGACCACCACCACCGCCACCCGGTGCTGCGGACTACCCCGCGTATCCTGACCCCAGGCACCCATCGGGACCGGCCGGCGCTTACTCCGAGCTCAAGCCCGAGATCGTGTTGCCTAACTCGCCGTCGCCTTCTAGCAGCAGCAGCAGCAGCAGCAGCCCACAACCACCGCAGAAGGTGGCCAACGTGCACGAGGACGACGATGACCTGCATCTCCCGCCGCCCCCGTTGCCGGGCCAAGGGTCTTCGTACGCCACCGTCAAGCGACAGGGCACCGTGGGCGGCGCGGACGACGAGCACCAGCACATAAACCTCGTTTCATTGGGCGGCCGTCCGCGGTCCGTCGACATGGACGCCACTGGCCCCAAGTCTCACCGTCATCGTCGGTCTACCGGCGGCAAGGCTGACCCCGAGCTGGACGTCAACACCAGCCGCGTGATACAGGTGGTCGCGCCCGGCGATGTCAACTTCGCCCTGAACGTGCCCAACAACGGCAACGGCACCGGCAGCAGCGGCGGCGGCAACGGCGCCGACACAGTGGTCATGTCCACCCGGTCCGGACTGTCCGCCGACAACGTGTGCATCAGCGTGCCGTCGTTCGTCGCTGGTCTGGCCATGCTCCTGTCCGTGCTGGTCGTAGCCTGTCTGGTGGTCACGTTCCTGTTCCTGCGAGTCCGGTCAATGAACAACGCGAAGACGTGCGTGCCCGCCTCCCAGGGACCGTACATTCATGGCGCCGCGTTCGAGGCTGCCGAGTTCGTCAAGATGGCCAGCTCATAGATCCCCTTATCCCCGACACCCGTGTGCAGCATCACCCGTGGTATGCGTCTCCGACGGGTCGAACGCAACAACAACAACAACAGCAACAATCACAACAACCACCTCTTACTAACCTGTATACCTACTATACCCTTTCCCCCATCCAAAAGACTTCGTAGGTACTCGGACTTATTTACGCGAACGTTTCCGCTAGAGTGTCAATGTATATTTGTACATATTAGGCGATACGTTAACGATAATATGATTTCCTATTACCCCCCCCCCCCCCATCTCCACCCCTGACAACAAGACTTATGAATAATACTTCGATGAACCAAACACAAACGTAAATCGGTATACGCTGAACTCTGGACAACTTATATTAAACATTTTTTTTATCACACTAACACGTCCCCCCCCCCCAATTACCCTCCACGTGCACACATTGTTTACCAAGCGATTTTGGTATGCTTGTAATAATAATAATTGCAATATCGTTATTATTATTCTCTTCCGAACGCAAACAATAACTACCTATATTATACGATATATTGTGTGTGTATATACGTATGCACTTAACCCGAATATCTCTAAATTATTATATTTATTCAATGTTTTATGTAATATTGTAAACACATCTACTGTAGTAAGCAGTATGACGAATGACGTACGAGCAATGCTCGATTTAGATATTTATTTAATATTTTTGTATGACCCGACGACGACGGCGAGGCCGAAATGACAACCGAAATAATTACACAACACTAAATACTATCATAACATTACATTACTTTGTAACACGCAAGCCTCGGAGTTAGTACACATACATGTAATATTGTAGTTGACGTGAGTCACCAAAATCATATATATATATAACAAAATAATAATCATGTACATTGTTTTTATCCTTGTAAATATTATATATTATATTTATATATAACATTAGTTCTAAGCTATATATTTTAGCATATAAAATAATAACGATCGATAACAATCCATTATTTTTATAATTTTATTGTATTATATAATATTAATAATAATAATACATATTTAAATAATTATTGTGCTTAAGAGAATTATAAGTCTAAACCATAATATATAATATTGTGTTGTAAACACACGTTCAGCTGTGTTGACCAAATATGTCACCGACAATGAAATCAAATTGGTTGTACGCGTAAATGCATCACGACCATATATTATTATTATTATTATTATTATAATTATTATTACACTGCTTTTATATAAATAAATATCAATTTTTTTTCAAATACAATTCTTCCACAACCCGAACGTTCATACTAGGGATGGGCAAAATTGTTTGAACATCGATATTCGATGTATCGATACATCGATTTTTAAAATTCGAAGTGTTCGATGTATCGGTGAAAAACCATCGATGTTTAAGAACATCGAAGTTTAAAACCATCGAAAAAAATGTTTTTTCCTCTAGAGCTGCCATTTGTTGCACACCTTATTATCTGTACAGTGTACTATTTTCTTGATTAAATAATAAATTTAAGAGTTAAAATACAATTGTTTAACTTACATTTTTTAAAAACATATTAAATACTTTTAATCAGGTCTCGTAAGTTCATACATTTGCATGTTTTCTTTGCTACATCGGAAAATATGCTAATTGATATAAAAATCCGTTTCATAACAATTGTAATAAAAATCTAAAGTTTAATAGAGCATGTTTTTGCATGTTTTGTGTGTATTGGCATATTTGGCATATATTTGATTTTTTTTTGAGTTATTATGTATTATATTATATATTTTGAGTTAGCGCATATTATTTTATGTAAATTCAGCGAAATCGTTTTTTGTGATCAATAAATGTTTAAATTCATTCTTATTTACTTTTCCGAACTTGTTTATAAAATCTTAGTATTTTATTAATATTTTTATTTTTAATGATAATAAATTTTATAAGTTAATAGCAGTACCACGAAAACAATGTTATTGCGCACCACTACCACTCTCCTCTTAGTAACGTGTCTATTACAATCGACCTATTTTCGTCGCAACGTGTACTCATTAATTATAATTTTAATAAAATATAACTGAAGAAAAAATATAACTTTTAAAAATGTAAATGAATAATTCTTATTATTTTAAAAAATCCTTAAACGTTTTTTTTTTCGTGCATAGTTAAAGATTTTTAATGCATATTTGATCAAATATTAGTGCATTATTGCATGCTTATTCATTCGTTTTTTAGTGCATGAACTTACGAGCCCTGATTATAACTGTAAAGTCTATACAGTATAACGATTTTTGTATACTGCATACTAAAATATTACAAAAAAAAAAAAAAATTCGAACATAAACATCGATATTTAAGTTTAAACATTTCGAACATAAAGATCGATGTTTAATTGAAAACAAATCATTGATGTTGAAAAATCAATAGATCGACCCAAAACATCGATGTTTTTTGCCTATCCCTAGTTCATACTAATAGTAAAAAATAAAGATTTAAGTCAACGATGGCCGAAAATGAGGTGTGTAAACAGGCGCGTACTGGCCCACGTTGGGTATCCCGGTGGACCGTCCACCGGGATACCGGGAAAATCACGGTAGGCCCTCTCAAAAATAATAAGACCTGGGCTCCTTACCAAATAGGTACCTGCAGTTTCAGTTAAATTCAGTAATTTTATTATTTTTAACAATTACAATACAATACAGATGGACAGTCAACTTCTTAATTTAATACCCAATGGGAAATTAGTAAAACATGCAATTTTTTGAATAATTTAATTGATTTGCTTTTGGTAAATATGCCTGTTACTATTATTTCGATTATTAAAATCATTCGATTATTTTGATAATAGAAAAATAATATAATTTAATGATTCGATTATTTCAAATAATCGAATCATTCAATTATTCTATTTAATTATTCCTATCACTAGTTATAACATCACCAGCAGGTTGCTGAAGTTTGGCTGAAAAATTTACCTGTATCAGCTCAGGATTACAGTAAATTTAAATATATTGCAATTTCTTTAGGCATATTTCCAATTTTATTTTTTTCAATAACCTGCTTCATGCATTAACCGTTTTTATAACTAAAAAAAAATTTATCTGACGTTACATTTATGAGTCATAAATCCATGCATTTCTTAAAATATCATATAACCCACCTTTAATAGTAAATTATCGTGAACAATTTGTTTTTGAGTAAAGAAGTTTAATGTGTAATATATATTTCACTAATGAATATTACATATACCGTAATAAATAAACGGAGAATAAATAGCCAATAAATAAAAACCATTTTTATCTCTCCTACCATTTTATTAAATATTGAACAGGAGCTTCGTCAATGAATTTTTTATATCGGTTGAAGTCAAAACTTTGGATTTTTTACTTTTAATCGACTCAATTTTCTTTTTAAAAAAACTTGTAATTTTAAATAAGCACCAACGTTAATATTATGTTTCATATTTTTCATGCTTTAAGCATTGAATAAATAGACTATGGAGTTGACAATTTAATTTTTGTAGATAATTTGTTAAAATTTGTAAGAAAAATATTTTTCCGACAACGATTTGGTTTTATTAATTTTTCTCAATTTTAAAAGTTTTTCATAAGCCATTATATATCTTTCTTTTGATTTTTCAGACAAAGATTTAGTGAAACAGCATTTGCCATTTTAACCATGTATGGTGAAGTAATGGTAATGGTTCACTACAACTACTGTACTGATTGTCATCTTTCATATTTATGCTTATTTGCGCGTTTCGCAGTCAAGCCATCACTGGTTTGATTGTGTGACGTACTCGCGTCATTTGCAATAAAAAAGAACACTTAACGAGGATAATTAATGAAATTATAACAAATGCCGAAATAAACGGGCAAAAAGCACCACAGTAATGTTAATAAAAAAAGTAATAATAAATATGATAAATCTAAAAATAACAATAAAATCACATATGCTCCAAACGCGTTGTAATAATATAACAAGACAAGTCGTATAAAAATAAATATAATATTTTTAACAAATATAACGGGAGATACCTTGGACGGTCTGGCGTTCGAGTGGTTATGCCCACGCGACCGTGTTCACACGTGCGACGAACGCCACAACCGACAGAAGAATCGGTTAATCAGCGGCATCAGTCTCGATTTACAATTACTGGCTTCTCCGCGGACGACGATAACCGCAAGAAAATTTCGCGGACACGGATCAGTTACGATTCGAACAGTCGTCAGACACACGAAGTTGTCCCCGGAGATGGCGAATCCACCGTGCTATGTCGCAACCACTAAAACACACGGCCGGTGGCATAGGAAAAACGACGAGCCGAACGTTCGCAGAAAAAGTGTCGGCGAAAAAAGTCCCGGCAGTAATGGCGTCCGCGGACCGGTGATAATTGTACCGCGAAACGCGCCGATTAAAAATTCTTGAACATCACACGCCGACTCCGTTATCGGGTGCTCCGGTTAACACGAAATGGGATAATTTGAACTGTGACGTGACACTTGACACTCATTTTATAATTCGAATTATTATATAAATCGTGCAAAACAAATTTATCCGTAACGTCCAACGTACTTGTGTGGGAACAATAAAAACGACATATGTTTAAATGTTTATGCGTCGTGCAAGGAGGTTGTAATATGTGTATAAGATTTAACTGAAAGCTTATGTTTTGTACGGACCGTGGTATACATTTAAGTTTCTGGTTGTGCTGGGAATACGCAGCCAGTGCTCTTGGAAATTCCATTTTACTACTCGGTGTTATAGAGATTTCCACTTTCCCTCTCCCTGGACTTTTTAGGCTTTCCTTAACCATCAGTCACTATGGGATTTCCATCTTACCGCTCGCTGGACGGATAAATGTGACATTCTAATGCTTCGACCGTTTTAATTTCGATTATAGTTTACCTTTGTGTTTATTTCTACGTTTGTATAGCACTTACGAGTATAACAAGAAATTTAAATAACTGATGAAATTATCTTTTAGGATGTAAATAATTCAACAGCGGAGGATCCTATAAGTATGGGAGAAGGTTTTAGAATTTTTCAAGAATTTCGTGAAAGATTGAATGCTCTGCAAACGTTTTCAACGCCTATAATAATACACAAAAACAGTAAGATATATATTGAAATAGTAGTTTTGAAATATTTTTCTGATCTCGTTAAACATTTCCATTCTCTCTTAAAATAACAATTATGTACCGTCACCATAATAACACCATAACACCATAATAACCTTCCCGAAAACAAATAAATTGATCTTGTGTCATCGTTATTGATATACCTAAGTTATTTTGAGTATTATAATTTTTATTAAAATTAAGACTTTAAAGTTTATTATTAGGGCTTTTACATACGCAAAAATTTACATTCCAATGGTCGTCAACATTTAACACAAAGGATTTTAATTGATTTTCATTTAAAACTTGTATAGAACTATTTTTAAGAGCATACTATTCATATTATATAATAAATACGACGTTTTAAAATTATTTTTTAATATTTAATTTACAATTTATTCAAGATCACTTAAATAAAAATAATTATTTTAATATTGTTGTGTATATATTTATATATTTATATATTTATTTTTATAGAACTTAAATCAAAATGTAGATTTGGTTTATTATTTAGGTTTATGGTTATTTTATAGCTATGTGTTAAGAAATGGGTAGACAACCTGGCTATTTTTATAGATAGGTATACATGAAACTCATTTCTATTGGTATTTATATTAAGTGGGCCCTAATTATATCCAATTTCCCGGTAGGGAAAATGGACCCAGTACGCACCTGTATGTATATGATCCCCATTACAGTATTACAACTCACTAATTACAGGCTGGAAGCTACAAACTCAAAACATTCGAGTTATTGCGGTTGCATACCGATAAAAAATGTTCTGTACTCTTGAAAAACGGTATAATATTGCATTGATTAAATATAACGTCTAATATAATGCACAGTGTCGTAGCAGGCTTTTACGAGACTTTAGGCAAAATCAGTTCAATTTCCTTATACCTAAATATCTTCTTGATTTAAGTTGCCTATCGCCTAATGATGGCACTAATAATGCATTAAAATACAGGAAAATTGCATAGCCGCTCACAGAAATTTTCCAAGGAGGCGGTGAACTTCAATATTTTTATCTCAGTTATAATGTATGAAAATAAATACGAGTAGGTATAATATAAACTATAAATTGTACCACCTACATGCAGAGTTAGGCATTAGTCGAATAAAAATTATTCGATTGATTATTTGACCAAAAATGTATTCTATATTAATTTATTTTTCATTTGATTATCCTAGATTATTTTTATTCATCATTTTAATTTTTAAAATTATTCGTCATTCATTATTCTTCATAGTCGTTTTTATATCAAACGGATTTGTAGATAATTTAAAATTCTAACTTTATTAAAAATTGAAACTAGTATGTATTTTTTATTGTTATATTATCTGCTTTCGAAAATGTCGAAACCAAAAATTATAAATAAAATTTTTATCCATGAGGGACTAATCAACTGGTAAAGCACTCGATATCAACATGTTATTTACTTGCTCGTAGGGTTGTACTGCTATATTTTTGTATTTAATTTAAAATAAAGTCTAAAAGCTCGGGCACACAGAACGCGGTCTGTCGATATTTTCCCGCAGCGGAAAGGCGGTAAAGATGTAATCGTAATATCACAATATCCCGGTCACACAGAGGGCGTTCTGTAGTGGCGGTACAATTTAGATCGCTACGATAGGCGATACCGTTGTACAAAATTACAAAATCCGCGTGGGCAGCTGTCGATCTGTTGTTATTTATTGGTTTTTATTTTCTGTTATAAAGTAATTATATTATATTTTTAAAATGGCTGGAGAAACTGAAATGCTCATCGAGCAAATAAGAAAGTATGTGTACTTATTCGACACATCTCATGAGAAACATAAAAATTTAGTAAAAAATGCCGAAGCTTGGAATAAAATATCCGAAGAACTGGGTGTAACCGGTAAGTATGTACTTTATAGTAGAAACTAGAAATAATAACATATTGTAAAATATAATAATAATAGAATAAACTTATATATTTATAATCTTTATGAATCAAGTTTTTCCTTTTATTTTTAAGGGCGAGTAATAAAAGAAGTTGTTCCTCGTCAGAACTTGACATTATTGTAAAATGGCGATTATTAAAAAATGAAATCAAGTGGACAGATATAAGCAACTGTGTATTAGATTACTAGACTACTAGATTATGACTGTTGTAGCAGACCACTCACAAATTATCGCTGACTGCGTGCCGTCATCATATCGCTGACCGCCGCGACAGACCGCGTTCTGTGTGTTCGAGCCTTTAAGGTACGTTGTACGTTCCCTGCAGCGTCCAAACGCAGATTAAGAGACGTCTAAATGCAGCGTCTAGACGCAACATACACTCGTTTTCTCTGTATGCATCTTGACGCAGTAATTTTTATTTTTTCGATCAAATTGCGTTTACTGAAATTCTATTATAATGCTTGCAACCTTCATCTAGTACACACGTAAGTTTTTCAACAACCTATTCCTCAAGGCAACATGGCCCCTTTGGAACATGAAAAAGATTTTTTGAGTTCAGAAGGACTTGTAGTAAGAGACACTTTTAAGGATTACTTTGCTAACGAAAGAGCAGTACCGTGGCAAACATAAAAAATACCAACTAAAATAATATCATATTATATATCATGTACTAATGATTAATGTACCATGTTTTCAGTTTTCTGATTAATATTATTTATACAATTTAATGCATTCCTACGTTTTATTAAAATTAATATAGTGTTTTTATATTTATAATCTATATCTGTAAGTGTTATTTGTATTAAAATTATATTTAGCTGTGTCTTGGTGGGGGGAAATAACCAATAATAAATAATACAAGTATAAAAATTAAATTAAACTTAGTATAAATAATTAATAGTGGCCGTAAGTTTTTGGTTTTTCTGTTATTCATGACCAATGTGATAATTTTTAAATATCTTAAATTGATATTAACCAACATAAATTACATTTTAATTAAATCAGTGGAAATAATCAGTTATATATTTGGAACAAATATTCTGAATAATTTATATATAATTTTTTGATTTAGTCTAAAAAAGTGCTTTTATGTTATGCAGATGCAGGAAGTCTGAACGCAGCACTAGTCCGAATTAGGAGTGCGGCCGAACGCACTGCGTCGTTTACCGACGCGCTGCGTTAAACGCAGCAGGGAAAACGTACCTAACATAACTTAAATTAACAACTTGATGTAGCCATATTATAAATGCTGAAATTTTATTTAATATAGAATTAACTATTATTATTTTTGTCATGATTATGATTAATATTATATAAATTATTGTTATTATAATTATTTGCTTTGTTATGAATATTATATGATTATTATAATTGTGTTATGCGAAAATTGAATATTATTCACTATTTATTTAATTAATTTATTCACAAATTGAATTATTCGCTGTAATTTTTATTTTTTATTCACAAGCTGAATAATTATTTCCATTATTTATTTTAGTTAAAATATAACTAAAAAAAGAAAGATACACTATAAATCATACCTTAAGTTTAATTTGTCCGACGATTTCTTTGGAAAAGCCAATTTGTTGTATTTCAAATCTGTCGACTGACATTCGATTAGGAGTTCATTGTGATGGTCGTCAAACGGTAGTTATTCCTTACCAAATATATTTTTACGAAACTTTACGTACTGTTTACACATTTTTTTACGCCCTCAATACAATGGAACAAAACTTATCAAGATTTGCAATACGGCCACATACAGGGGTGGACTGGGTGTCGAGGGGACCGGGGAGGGTGGGTCAACTGGACTTATTATTATTACATTTTAATTAATAAATATTATTGGTTAATTGTGCTCAATTCATCCAAATTCGGATATTCTAATAGTAAATGATTTGTGTTTTACCATTATAATTTAAAATTACATTTTGTATACGATTAATTAATATGACACTAGCGATCACTCCTTTGCCTCCCTGACTAGCCACCACTGGCAACATACTCACGGGCGCAACTAGAGCCCAAATATTGGCGATGCTGAAATTGCTGA
This sequence comes from Sipha flava, assembly GCF_003268045.1. Classification (NCBI taxonomy): domain Eukaryota; kingdom Metazoa; phylum Arthropoda; class Insecta; order Hemiptera; family Aphididae; genus Sipha; species Sipha flava. Next base: position 101,089 of record NW_020272948.1, on the reverse strand, counting down.
AAATAAAATGAAAACGAATTTAACTGTAATTACTATAGATAATACAGATCTGAAAAAAAAAACAGGAGTGCTAAATTTGAACTCAAGGGTGCTAAAAATCTTATTGCACCTATTCACATACTATAAGAATTGTTCATATTTTACTATATTTTGATATTAAGACATTTTAGCTTTTGTAACAAGCCCATAAAAAGAAAATGTTTCCATAATATTTTATTTGAATATAAATTGGTATACTATAACTTTTTAGTCAAAAATAGGCAAAAAAATTGTTTAGCAGAGCGTGGTTTCGATCCACGGACCTCTGGGTTATGGGCCCAGCACGCTTCCACTGCGCCACTCTGCTACATGACAACATATTTAAACAGTTATGAATTCTACATTATCGGAATATTATTTTCTTATTAATATTTTGTACTAGATGTTTGTTTTGTTGTTCATAACTCTGCGAACGAAATGAAACAATATCTCAAATTTCGCTGTACATTATAATAATTTAAATCAATACAATTGTAGTTTTTAAAATAAGTATACACATTAGGGTGGTCCTTATAAATAAGGATTTATATAGGTGGAATATTTTACTTCAAAAAGTTAAAATACAGTACCCCTCTAATTTGTTAAGTCATATATGTACATATTATAGGTAAAATTTGGAAGGTCTCACTCAACCCCGTCTGATGCCGCATTAGGGTTGAAATATGGCAAAAGAGGGTAGTTTTCTTGTTTTTTTAAATTAATTCAGAATGTATAGGATTTAGCGTGAACATTCAAAGAGCTTAATTATATATTTTATTAATGTCTATAAAAAATCATTCAATGCAAATTCTCCTAAGTCCATTATTTTTGAAGAAAAATTAAAAAATATCAGAATATTCTATATATTTTTCGAAATTGGATTTTTTCGGTTTTTTAAATATATATAACGTACGGTTGGGTATATGATAAAATATTTTGTATAAAAATTATACAGAATTAAATAATCTAAAAAAAAAGTTTTGGGTACAAATGTCATAAAAACATCTTTTATATAGGTTTTGACTATAGTTACTTGAATTTCATGTGATTTTTTCCCAAAAAATTTGTCAACGACTGTGAAATAAATTATTATTAGAATTTAATTTAATATTATCTTGGGAACCTATCTTATCTTATATTTTTCGATGGAACACATATTTATTGAAACATTTGTGATATCATCTTTATATTTTAATGCGTAACGCACTATTAAAATCCAACTAATCGTATTCGATTCACTATCGTATATTCTATGTCGTTCGTCGTTTAATATAAAGTTTAAGTTATCATCAAAAGTAATTAATTGTAATTTAATATGTCACGAAATCTAGTTTTTCTTGTGAGAATAATGGACTACCAAATAACTGGTAGTAAATTGCCATCTCAACGAAATTGTTTGAGTGTTGTCTTTTATAATTTACGAATTGTAAAATTAAATTTTCATGAAAGTGCAGCACTTGTTGTAGACAAATGCTTAATATATTGGAAAAAGCTCGTATACCTGTATACTTGTATATTTAATAACATAATAATAAAAGCTCAAAAAACAAAATACCCGTACTTGTCTGGTTAAGTGAGAATAAAAATACTTAAAAAAAAAAAAAAAATTAAAAAAAATGATTGTAAATGAAAATATAGAAATAATTTAAACAAAATACAAATTGTGTATTTTAATGGTTAATGTTGTTAAACAAGTAAATAATATATCTATTTATTTATAAAAAATTGTTACTTTCAACATCAACTAAAAAAAAGTATATTTTACTATGTTATTTTTTCAGTGTTTAAGTGAAATTATGAAAAAATTGTATTTTATTAAATTATGATATGACTATTTATGAGTATATGACATAGATAGGGTTTAAAAAATCTGTATACATGATATTATTTTATAGGATTTTAAATTAGGTGATAAAAGCTATACAAATGAAAAAAATATATAAAATAATAACTAACCAAATTATAAATTTAAAACTATGAAAAGTACCCAATTAAATCTAGCATTTTTTTAAATACATGGATAACTCAAGTATCCAAAATTAATTTATATAGAAAATATAAATTTAAATCATTTTTTTATTAAAAATTTAAAAAAAAATAAATAACAGTACTAGTACAGTAGGTATTTACACATAAAAAAATTAATTTGTTTTATTGAAAATTAAATATAATTTAGTATTAACAAAAGTAAAATGTAAATAATTAGTTTATTTGTTCTGTATGACAGTTTATACTTCTATCGTAGGTATATGTTTTAAATTTATATTTCTTTTTTTTTTTATTAGGAAGATAAATATAGTTATGTATATATACATAGTATATATAGCTACACATTTACTTGGTTAATAATAATTAGAAATAATTGAACTAAAAGAAGAAAAATGAATCAATATCAAAAAATATACTAAACAAAAAATACAAATACTGAAAAGAACATAACATATTTTGAAAATGAAACCTTACCCTTAACCTGCAACATTTTAATAAGAAATCTGTGTCAAAATGATAATATAAACTTTGAACATAGTTCAATATAATGTTGTTAAAAAAAATTATAATATATCTAATCAATAACATTTTATTTACTTGTCGCAATTTCAGGTATATGTTAATGCAATTCGGTAGTCCGTCGATTTATACACCCTCAAACTCTACCCGGCTGAAGTTTTCGTTTTTTGAAAAGTCTAAACATTGTTTTCGATCAAAGGTCTTTGAAATGTGGAGTACTGCTTGAGGAGCAACTATCGTCGCTATCCTAAGAATGTTTGTCATCCCACCCGCTTCTCAATTACATAAATTTTCCGTGTCGAGTAGCCAAGTCCGTCCCATGGAGGCGATGTTACCACTGTATCAGCCCGAACCCAGCTTAAAATTCTAAAACAATTGCCTACTTGGAAATCGATTTTATCTCCGACCCCGTAGACTTAGGCATTTTGCTATGCTAATTTAATTTTAGCTTGATCGATATCAATAACGATAACTATAAAAAAAAAATGCTAAGTTATAACTCAAATGTCATATTATACACAAAAAAAATGTCATATTAAGTATTTAAAAGCGTTTAAAAAACCGTAGTTTTTTTTTTTTTAATTTGGCTTTATTTGAATAATTAAAATCTATACAATAGTACAATAAGTAATATTAATAATTTACAGACATTTAATAAAAATCTATTTACAATAGCATTAACAATACCAATTAGTTCGGCTACTTGCGAAAGAAGTTTTAGTGCAATGAAAAAATATCGAAAAATATAAAAAGCGATAATATTTTTAATATCTGCTGATACAAATAGATATTTGTCTTTAAAATAAAATATTAATTATTTTTAAATATACGTTATTTAGTGTTTTTTTAATAAAATTTAAACATATCTAAATTTTTAATAGTAATAAGTTTTACTTGTGCATGGGAAGGGGGTGTGGGGACGAAGCCCTACGGATTATTTTACATTGAATTATTATAGCCCTCCCCCTCAAAATTACAACCAAATATCCGCCTATGTAGCATATACATCTTAGGGTGGCTTCCTGAACCCTGACACATACTACAAACACAATCAACATTATTATAGCTACCCATATTAATTATTATATATTTATATTTGTTTGTATATTTGGCACTTTCAAATCTTTACGTTTTATTCAACAATCTATAGATCCAGATGAATAGGTAGTTATGAATTTAAAGTGTTTGCTCCAGAAACCAGATTGGGGCCCTCAAATGTACGTAGGCTCCACGCGATACCAGTGCAATTGCACCACTTGGTACCCTACGTGGGCGCCACTGCAATTATAAATGTTTTTATATTTTAAATGTATGTGAACAATATTTGTTCACATGTTCGAGTGTTTAAAGTATTCATCACTATTCACGATTTTTATTTTGATGTCGCCTGTAGTTTATAAGGAATAGAAAATATCATACACCAGAACTAGATTAAATCGGTGTAACGTGGCCAGTGTGTAACAACGCAACAATGTGTTAAAGTCTTAAATTGTATTCAATATAGAATAAAGAATACTGGAGACAATTTGATGGTTAAAATTTTAAATAAATCAACAAAAACGATTTAATAGTAAAACAACGATGGTCATGACAGGTAGAGTTTCTATACTGGATAACTGGATACGTCTGCATTTATCCGGATCCCTTATATATGTTACAGTAAATTACCGATCACTAGGTAAACCTTGGTTTTACTAGTTAATGCTAGGTTTTACTGTTTGTACTCAGTAAATGCTGAAATTCTAAATTTTATTAGGGCTTTTACTAAACACGTTGTGTACATCTTAGGATATACAAATTGACTTAGTAAAAGCTGCTCAATACACGACACATAACATTTAAGCTGCGTAAAATTTTGTAGAACAGTGTAATATGTGTTATGCCTTGTGCGCGTAATATTTATATTGAATTGTGTTTAATTAATGTAATTTTTAATTATATTTATTTTCATTGTTAATTTGACTTAAATATGGCTAATATAGAAAGGTTTTATGACGTTTTAAATCCAATAATTAAAAAAAAAGATTCTAGTAATACTTTTTATTTAACACGTGAAATGTACAATACGTATTTACAAGAAGTGAAGAACGTAAAAACAATCGCTAACAAAAAATCAATTCACTATCGGAGATTAAAACGTTTTGATGTTCTTTGTATTGGGAATAAAGACAAACTTATTTTTCCAGTGGAAAGTGGATATGAAGATATTCGATACTACGTATGTAATGACGAACTTTTTGATATTATACACGCAGCTCATATTGAAACAGGACATGGTGGTAGGGATCGGATAAATCATATGCTAAAAAAAAAATTAAAAAATATTAATGTGGAAGCTATAAATGTGTACTTGAAAATGTGTGAAACATGCCAGAAAAAGAATAGTATACCAAAAAAAGAACTCGTTGTTAAACCGATATTGCACAATGAAATGAATTCTCCTCAATATCAAATTGATTTAATTGATATCCAATCAAACCCAGATATTGGTTTTAAATACATTATGGTGTATCAAGATCACCTGACAAAATTTGTGATTATACGACCTTTACAGTGTAAACGTGCAGAAGAAATTGCATATCAACTTCTAGACATATTCACTCTCTTTGGAGCTCCTAGTATACTACACTCTGATAACGGGCGAGAATTTGTAAATAAAATTGTTACCAGTATATGTGAAATGTGACCTCAAGTTAAAATAGTTCATGGCAAAGCTTGTCACAGCCAATCTCAAGAATCGGTTGAACGAGCTAATCAAGACATCGAAAGTATAATAGCAACTTGGATGGAAACTAATGACAATGCAAAATGGTCTGAATTTTTACGATTTGTTCAAGCAATGAAAAATTCAGCATTTCATTCAGGTTAGTTATAATTATTATTAAATTTTTTTCTGTTGTATATTTAAAAGATATTTTTATCAATTTAATCATATCATACATTTTTAGGTAAAGTAGTACTTAGTAATTATTATAAAAACAAAAATAAACTTAAAAATATACAACCGAACAAACACAGATTTTCGTGGTACACCCATGTATAATATAACATTGAATAATTATTATTTGTATTAAAATAATCCTACAATTGTAATATAAATTTTAAAATAAAGTATAATATAATATGATAGCTATAAATTATAACTATTTTTGGAATTAGGTATAAAACGATCACCCTATGAGGCAATGTTTGGGTGTACAATGAAAATGGGACTTGCTACTTCGAGCATACCGAAAAATGTGATAACAGAATTCATTAATGAAGATGACCTTATATCTGTCCTTGAAGACTCTAAAATTACAATTTATAATGAGAATGAGGAGACGAATACTACTGAAAAAATCAATGAGGACATAGACATTGATCATAACCAAGGGAAAAAAATCGATATTGAGATCTACAAAAATAAAGGGGTAGATATAAAAACAAAAATAGACAACGATGAAAAACAATTTTATCGAAGAAAGATAAAAATGAAAAAGTAAATGAAAAAATATTACTCGAACGTTCTACTAAAATTAAACGACAACAAGAAGAGTCACTACAATTTCTGGAAAAACAAGCAAAAAAAATGAAAACAATAACTAATAAAAATTTTCCTGCTGCATTAATTGGTCAAACAGTGCGAGTGAAAATTCCAGATTTCGACCGATGTGAAATCGATTCTCGCACATTATTGGCTGTAATTGTTGAAATTATTGACGAAGAATTTTATCAATTAGGATCTAAAGCTGGGACATTGAATCAATTATTCACTAGAAATCAATTTACTTTATGCGAAGAAAAATTTATTTCAATATCCGATGTTCCAAATACAACAAGCATACGCCAAGCTGTTGCTCAACTTTCACTATCAGGTGGGCAAGGATTTTTGAGGTGTGATTGCCAGAAAAAATGTACAACTAAAAAATGCAATTGCCGCCAATCAAATGTATTATGTAATAGAAGGTGTCATAATAGTACAACATGTGCAAATAAATAAAAATTTTAAATAATTATTTCTAACTACCCATCAATTTTACTGAATTTTACTTAATTTTTATGAGGAATAAATAATGATTCTGTTTTTAAATTATTTTTATTTTGTATAAAGAATTTAAATATCTGTCGGTAGTTTGTTTTAATAATATATAATTATAATTTTTACGCAGCTTAAATGTTATGTGTCGTGTATTGATCAGCTTTTACTAAGTCAATTTGTATATTCTAGGATGTGTTTAGTAAAAGCCCTAATAAAATTTAGAATTTCAGGATTTACTGAGTACAAACAGTAAAACCTAGCATTATCCAGTAAAACCTAGGTTTACCTAGTGATCGGGCATTTACGGTCACATATATACAACTAAATCGCTTCTTTGTTGGTTTTTCCGTCAACTAGTTGTTTTTACAACTTGTGCGTGTTCCGCTTACATTATGTATCTTGTTGTTGATTTATAATTTATTAATTTCATTTTTTTATAATATTTAACTAACATTTTTTTTTTTTCATTAAATGATAATTCCATATATATTGATAATGGCATATTATACCGGTATCAAATTGTATTTGTTATGTTTACAATCAACACGATTTAAAAAATACATATAAAATTACATTAAAACTTCTGTGCATAATGATTTTATTTGTAGAACATTAATTAGAAAAGTACAACTTGTGAATGTGCCAAATTCCTGTTTTTTTTTTTAAAGTATTTCAAACTACAATGATTTTATCTCTAAAATAAATATAAAATTATTTAAATTTTATATGCTCATGTTTAAAAACTAAAACTTAAATTCGTAAAGTTTATTTTTAAATTTTATTATGTTTTTTAGTGTTGCCTAATATATTTTGATATTTTTAAATATCTGGTTTGTATGAATTTAATTTAATATCTTAATACCAACAATCATAACTATGAGTACACATTCCTAATGAATGGTGTTTAAATAAAGAAAATATTTACTGGCTAATCAAAACTGCTGTGTGTTAAATAGATATTGGGTTTATATAAACATCTAAATTAAATCTTAATTGTGCATTCATTAAAATATTATAACAATATTACGTGATTATTATTTATTATTATTATTGCAATTTAAATATTATTTTTATCTATACTAACAAGATAAATTTTCATGGTACTCGGAATCACACCATAATTCATAAATTTCACAAGTACCTATATAATATAAATTTGTAGATGGTATATTTTATATTAACATCTTTAGAAGTTTTGCTCAAATACTCAAAAGTTTTAGATCAAAAAAACTGCTCAATCTACAATTTCAGTTACAATATCGGTTTTGTTATCGATTTATGAACTGATGTTTCAATTCTAATTTTTAGAGCAAATTTGTTATTTCCAGCCGTTAACTGATAAATGCAAATTTATTAGACAGTTTTTGATACATAAAAAGTTAAAGCCTCGATTAAAATGTTTAAAAAGGATAATGGAAATATAAATCTTTTGAAATAACAATTAAACTGAAACTTAGTGCACCTACAATCATTCTTTAAATGTCTACGATTTATATAAAAAAAAAAAAAAAAACATTTTCCATCATAATAATATTCAAATATTAACAGCACAATAATTAATAATTGTCATTGATAAAGTCTAAAATATATGGAATTCAATCTCCGAAAAATTCTTATTATTATGAAATCCATGAATTTCTGATTCAATGAGATCTTATAAATTATATTTATTATTATTAAATTATGCATACAAATTCCTGAATATAGTTACAGGTATAAATGTATGTAATAATATTTAGTTGTACAATTAGTACTTAAAACTAATGATGATACACATACTTTCAATTTTCAATGACCTACTGTTGTATTCAATTAATACTTTACCTGTTACAGAGTATAAATTATTAATGATGTGAATCAATACATCTTAGTGCTGGGCGTGAAAATATACAATTTGAAATTTGATTTTCTAGCAAGGGAAGAAGAATCTTAATTTTTTTAAAAACAAACACTAATTTGTTTTAATAGTGTTGTCAAAGTGTGAACTCAATATCAAAAACAGTCTCAAAATATAAAAAATTATGTTTAAATTTTTAAGATTTTAATTCAATATTGATAATTTCAAACAAAATCATAACTTTGTAAATTACAATAATAAAATGAAGAATTACTAAAACACTAAATTATGTATAAAACAAAAACCATATCGTATAATAATAGTTATAAATCAACAATATTTGTGCCCAACATGAACACATTATGTACAAATTGGAATGGAATCTAATGCAAATTTAATTTTACTTTTTGTTTTTTTTTCTTTTATGCATTCAAAACTGTCTTTGAGTTTGATTAGTCCATCAAGTCTTACTTATTGAACAGTGAACATTTAGTTTTCTTTCTTCATACGATTGCTAGTCATACGGTAGATGATGGAGTCACGACCCGGGTCCATTTGAGCAATACTCACTAAACACAAAATACTAGTATGAGTATCTAATATAAATTTTAATAGAACAGAAAAACTATTTAAAAATAAAATGTAATGTATATTTTTATATTATATAAATATTTTATATTTAAGGAAATAATAATATAGAAAATAACTTAGAAAAGCTCGTTCTATAGAATCCCACTCGGAAAACAATCTCAAAAGTACCAGATTCCCAGTTTCTAAATGTATTTTAAACAATAACTTTTAATTAAAAAAAAAAAAACTAGGAAATAATATATTCACAATTCTTAAGTTTACCCAAATAAAACAGAATAAAAAATAAAAATAGCATATCATACCACTAAATGTCAAATGCTAATTAGAATTAATTTTTTTTTTTAATTATTACATCTAAATCTTTAATTTATATACAATGAAAATATATGTATTTAATAAATTTTAATATTTAATTCAGTTTTTATTTGAAATTCTTGATTACATAAATATTTTACAATATTTTAATACTTCACTACAATATAATATGAACAAAATTATTAACTTGTTGCATTATAGACAAAAAATAAGACTAAGCTATAACTTTTATACCAATTTCTATGGTTTTAACACATTTTGAGTATAAAATAAGTAGTTGAGTACAGAATAACAGTACAACTTTTGTTATCATTTTAACTTTTAATATTGCTGAAAGTAAAACTAATAAAATTTTACTACTTTCTGAACAAAAATTATCATAAAATACTTACATGATATGGCTAAAAGTGAAAAGACGAATATTACAGTAAACCACAATAGAAGATTGAATATAACTGGATAATCACTTGATAATGGTTCAGCAACATTAAGGTTCTAAAATAATTTATGTGAATAACAAACACAGTTTTATTTTAAACTATTTTTTACCTGTTCTACACTGTTAACTTGACGTTTATTTCTATGCGATTGTTTTGCATCATTTGTTATAGCAATGATGAACACCTAAATAATAATTTATTGAAAAATTAGAAATAGTAATAATTACCTATTATAGTGGTTATTAGTAGTAATGTAAAAACACCTTATATTTTAAATATGTTTTATTGAACAGCAATTTTCATAAACATATGTCTTTAATTAAAAGTGTAATATATTTAAACAAAACTATAAAAATAATTTTAATGTTTCAATCACAAATTTATTTGTCATTTAATAGAAATAATAATAGTAATAAATCTAGTTTGTGCTACACCAGTTAAAAACTACTAGTTTATTATTTAAATACCTCGTTTTTATATTGTTCCTTGTAAGATTGGATCAACATTGAAATAGCTTGATTCAAAGCTTTTTCACCATTTATTATTTCTTTTGAATTTGGTTCATTGGCAGCATTCAATGATTTTATGCCTTGCAATTGAAACCAATGATAATCAGGAACATTGTTTTTTAATTTTGATTCTTTGATCTAAAATGGTTTGTATATAAGTAATAATTTAAGTCTTGAATTGATTTACTTCTATAAATTCTACTTACGCCATTGGCCAGTTGATTTAATTGGTAAATTTCATTAAAAAATATTTTATTCTTTTCACTGTACAATTCCATATTTTCAGGTAAAATACTGGAACTTAATTCTGGATGAAATACTTGATCCTTAAGCTATAAATATATGTTATACACAGGAAAGAAATAAGTAATATGTAATTTAAATATTTTATCTTACAAATTCTTCATTGCTTAGAGATCCATGAATAAAGCTAGATTCTTTATCATTAAATCTGAGCAATATTCTTTGTTTTACAATGGCATATACATCTTCTAATGATTCATCCAAAATTAAATTATGATGATTAATTTTGTTCAATCCAAAACTTGGATTCTTCAATCCAGGAATTTCAAGAACAACTACAGCTTCAGGCAATGAAAATGGAGTATTAATCAGTAATTTTTTCCATGCCTCCACCTAATAATACATTTTAAAACTAATTATCATATAATATATTTAAATTAGTAGCATAAAAATACAGAGTTTTAGTATATAACAAAACAATTTATGAGATAAAAATATTTCAAAACTAATATAATGCATAGAAATATAGGAAATAAATATATGAGTAAGTTTTGAATAAGTAACTTCCATAAATAAAATAAATTTTATTGGATCTATTTATATAATTACATTAAGTTTTATTTTATATACTACAATCATTGGCATACTAGGGCAATAAAAGAAGATACTGATAATTTTGATTTTATCCAATTACAATAAGCTATTAATATTTAACTCATAAAAATGCAATTCATTGATAATATCATTAACATGATGATTCATCAATATTATTAAATTAATACAATGTTTAAATAATGTAATTACATTTTAATAATAATTTATTTATGTTGAAGGTGAATTATGTTAACATAATGGTTCTTGAAAGTTGAAATTTAAGGGAAACATAAAAAATAAACAAACTGTATGACATTTTTAATTTATCAAAGTATCAATATTGATTGAAGTAATAATTACTATGACTTATTTATGTTTGAACTATTGAGAATATAGGCATATGATACAGGTTAAACATTCAAGTAAGTACTTTTGAGTGAAAACAAGTTGTCACGGTTAAAACTTCACAGGCTATGCTTATATAAATCATATTATTATTGACTCGACATGATTATTTAGGTACGTTTTAGCAGTCTTAGGTAAAATAAACATTATATTCAACTTACTCCTTGTGGTACAGTAAAACCTAACACCAACGAGGTGATATCAGCCAACTCGGTGGCACGTAAAGGTACGGTCTGACTGATTTCGACTGATTCCGGAGAGTTGAGGACAAACATATTATGGCCCTGGACTCCGGCTGAAAACATGTACACATACTATGGTAAGACATTAACGAGAAATAGGGCAAGGCAAGAAATGTGGGTCGGGAGTGCTCCGTCTAAGTACTCGTCGTCCAATTAGGGCGTGTCCGTACAAGAGAATCGTCACTTACCCAAAGTGATGGCGGCCAATGTCAGCAGCGGGACCAGACGGTTCATCGAGGACGTCATAGCGATACGGACGGCGCGACAAAACGCGTACCGGACTGGGGCGATGGAACGATATTCGCACGCAAAAATATCGATTTAACGACGATCGGAGTTGCTGGGGATGGAATAGCTCAAACGATCGGATTATCAACCACACCGTGTTCACAGTAGTGCCATTGGCTCGACCGAGCGCTGTGAGATCGAGATAACAGAGACGCTGATAACGCGTGACAACCATCTGTAATCCGCAGTGTGACCGTTATGAGGAACGGTTAAAAGACCGACCAGACAGAAGCATTATTACTTTTATCACGTTGGGTGTTGAGGGGGCTGGTTTACAGGGGCTTGGGTCCATAGACATATAATAGACATATAATATTATATGTTTATGCTTGGGTCAGTTCTCCTCATTGATAAAAGATAAAAATGATAAGAAAGCATCTTATAATGATACACCAACTGTTCGGAATCAAAATTTTTACTGCCAGGAATTTAACGCCAATTTATAAAAATATGCTGATCAATAATAGTCATACATTTAAACTTGATTATATCAGAAAATATCTAATTTTACAGTCCAATTTTGCTGGTAAACTGCAATTTTTTTTTTACATTTTTTTTAATACTAAATCTTATTTCATCGTAGGTGAAGAAGACTAAACAAAATGAAATCGATCAAACAGAGTAACATTATAGTTTAAAGTTTATTGTTATTGATGTCAAAAATGAACTAGTAAAAAAAAATTGTTTACATTTAAAATTTAATAAATCAAATAAAAAAAAATAACATAAAAAAAATAAATTCTATAATAAGAACATTTAGTTGCATATTTTTGTGTATATTTTGGTTATTTTAAGTGCATATGTGCATGCATATTATGGAAATATTATTAAATATTATTGGAAATATTATTTCCTATAATTTGTTTACAATAAGTTCCGAACTCTAATTATTATATAAACAAACAATACAATTAATACTTCCATTAAATGTAACGACGCAACGTCAACACCATTTGTTTGATTTTGTTGTTATTTTGACTGTAAATTTACGTATTATAATGATTTCAAAGTGACTTTGATTTTTGTTTTTCTGATTTTTTGTGGTCTCGGAGAAAATTAATATGGGAAAATCGTGAGTTATCATTGTAATATTTTGGTTTTAAAAAGAAATTATTTTCTTTGTTCCACTTTTACACAGCAATACTACTTGTGTGTATAGTTTTCCTGGAAGTCCAGGGACCGTTAAGTGTTCCGCTTTAGTGATGTACGTAGTATTGATAATTGCTCGCGTTTTTTCTCGCGGACATAAGTGCAGTGCCAGTATTTGGTTATTCAAACATCTATAGCACTTCTGCCACCGGATATGCTTTGAATTTTAAGCCGACTACGGTTAATCAGCCACCTTTTAGAAATCTAAAGGAGGATATCAACGTGAAAGAGTTAATAGAAACATTGCAGGAAACGTTTCGTCAGTCTAAAACACCGGTACCTGTTGCAGTGAGTGACCAGAACAATTATTAATTTAATACAACATTATTAGTTGATATCGATTTTTTTTTTAAAGTCAACGAAAATTATTATTTTTTTTTACAATAAAAATAAGGTATTGTTTCATTTGAAATAAATGTCAATATTAAATATTAACTATAGCCAAATCATTTATATCAGCGGTGCATCTGACTTAAATATTTAGGGAGGGGCGAATTAAAAAGTCCATTCAAGAAAGGGATTATTTCTTTAACCCCTTCCCTAAAAAATCATTAATGTGCTGTGGAAGTTAAAACATATTTATTACAATTAATATAGGTAGTAATTTTTATTTAAATTTACTTAATATCATTTTAAAAATTTCTAAAAAAATATTTAGATCTTAGACACAAAATATTTATTTAAAATAACAATCAACAGTTAATCTTGCTAAATCATAAGTTCTAAGTTGCTTGTAATTTTTGTAATTTTATTCTTGTAAATATATAGTAAATACCTACACAAACATATTAATTGATAGTCCCCATAACCCACCCTTAAATATGCCACTGAGATAATTGAATAAATGCGTTCTGACAAGTATTTTATGAATATAAATGATAATTATAGCTTACAATTTTTCCATGCAATTATTCAATGGCTTCTGTAAAAATGACTTATGATGTGGCAGTAAATATTTCCTATAAAGTAGCTAATTTGATTTAAAAATGTTTAGTAATTAAATTTGAATCTGTTCGACGGAAATCAAGGATGAAATGTATTAAGAGGTAGAAATACAGTGGATTTCGTTTAATGTCAATGGGACTAGTTTAATTTGCCAACATTAAGGATTGTCTATAAAAACGAATTTAAATAAACACACACATTTCCTATTTCAAAAGTGTGTATTGTGTAACATGCATACCGTAAAATTTAAATATTCTATTAAGTAAAATACATAAAATGTTACTTACTAAATAATAATAATAATAACAATTATTGTTCACCATGCACTCATTTAAATTTAACATCGTGTCTATTATTTCAACTATTTCACTAACCATCTGTGGTAACACACTAGCTCATTATCCATTTTCTGTGTTAAATTTTCGGCCCAGAAATTTATATTTTTAATAAAAACCATTTACTCAAGTTCTTCGTCAACTCGGTGATTTTTCTTAATCCTTTTACGATTTTGACCACAAGTATTGTTTGAATTGAAAGTTTCACGTAATTCTGGTATGTTTTCTTTGAGAAATTTTACAATTGTTGAATTTGGAACACATTGTTCAACGATTTAATTCAATAAAGAACCTGAGAAGAGCGTTTAAATTTATCTCAAATTGTGATTATCCCTTTCACGAAAAAATATTTTATAAGATTATGTAATTTATATAAAGTTTTAATAACTGTGGCCCTACCAAATCCAGTATCTACATTAAGCAATATTTTAAGCCATATATCAGAATCGGAATCAGATCATTAATGCTCATATTATTTATTTACATTAGCTAAACAATTATAGATATTTAATATATTTAACTATAGAAACGACCGAAAGTCAGATTTTTTACTATTTTTACTTGGAATTTTTTTTTAATTAATTTTGAAAATTGTACATAAACTGTAAAATTTGATTATTTAGAAGACTACGAACTTACCGATCGTGAACAGTAGATTATATGATACAAAATTTGAGAGCAACGAAGATTCATCACAATATCTCGTCACAGAATTGGCGATATTGGACACAGCGTATAGCAAAGTGTCGGATCATTTGGAATTAGTTCACAACGCCCTCAAAAAGAATTTCGATGTTATGATGAAGCTCAATATCCTAAAAGGAATGTTAATGGAAGAAAGTATACGTTCTAAAGGATCGAGACCGTGGATTGAATACATTTCAAATTACAAAAATGTCAACCAAAGATAGAACTAAAACAAAAAGTACGCGTTCATAATGGCTTAAAATCAATATAAAGGTTGATTTCAAAACCTTATAATTATAACAGTAATTATGTGCTTTGCATGATGTGTTGTTTATCATTTATTTGTTTGTACACATATAATTAAATTTGTTATTAAAACGTTTATGCGATTATTCATCAATAAGCATCAATATTTAAAAAAGTTTGATCCTCGTTAATTATATAAAAAAAATTGAATTTGATCATCTACATATCCCACCTATCTATCTTATTTATTTATAGCAATGGGTATATTTTCATGGAACATCGTTTTTATCGTTACTTGGATTTTACATTGAAAAATGTATGCTCATATTGTTCTTATATATTTGAAATCAATATATTGAGTCACTGTGAAATATTTATTTTATGAAAAATGATACGGAAAATCGATCAGTAGGGGACCAATACTTAACTCCTAATAGTTAAAATAAGAAATAAAAAGTTATTGATCCAACTATTGCCTCAATAACCGACAAATCACTTGATTCAATGATAATTATAATATTTTTTTTAAATAACCAATGCACGAATAATAAAAAAAAAAAGTTACACTTACAATGTTTCTAACTTCTTATTGTTGTGTATCATTTGTACAAATAAATATAAATATATACATAATGGTGTTGATGATTATTATGTAAATATGTCAAAAAGGCAAAATATATTTTCGGAATTGCTTACAATTCAAAAAATTCATTTTTTATACATTAGTATTAGTTTGTGTATTAAATATTTATTATACATTTGTATTACATATTTAGTTTTTATATTAATTGTTTTCGATTTGTAATACTTATTTTGTTATCCAGTAATTTTAATTGTAATATTTCAATAAAATTAAAATATATAATTAATTTTATTTATTATATATTCACAGGTATTTTTTATTATACATTTTAATTTACACTAAAAAATAAGAATTTAGAATTATTTGTTGTCTTCTGCATTCATGTAAGTTGTTCTCATTATATTGAGCTCGTGGCGAATGACAATCATGCTAAAATTATCACTTTTGTAATTATTTACGGACATGTATCCAGAGGGGTCCATGGGGTCTGGACCCCCCCCCGACATTTTTGTTTACTGGCATAAAAAATCATTATCCTTATAATTTAAATTAAAATAAAATACGTGTTATTCAAAAAAAATGTTATTTTTTGTGGTACAAAAAAAAACCACTATAGGAAGATCAAATATTCTTATCTATGGGTCGAATTATATGTCGGAAACCCGACGGCGGATACCATAGAGCAGGGATGGCCAACCCAAATTATTTTGCGGGCCACTTTGGAACTACATTACGAATTTGCAGGTCACATATAAAATTATATTTGTACGAGTATTTTGCTCCCATACAAAAAAATTTGGAGTAAACATTTTAAACAGAATTAATTACCATTATAAAATAAGTTTTGGTGTATTTATTATTTTTTTATTATTAATTATATCGCATTTAATTGCGGCCTACAGGGTTATAGGTGGCTATTGCTGTGGGTAAAATAAGATTTGCCCTGGGCCTCGCAAAAGGTAACGCCGGCGTTGCCTACACCGACTCCACATGTTTCTCATTGAGTAGGTAAATTTCTGGCAGAATTGGGCATTGGTCGAATAAAATATTATTCGATTGATTATTTGAATAAAAAATTATTCTTCAATGAATTATTCTTAATTTTATTATTGATTTTTATTTGTATTCATTATTTTAATTTGTATTATTATTCGTTATTCATTATTTGGAGATTTTTATTTACTATATTTTATTCATTATTTAGTTATTCGTTATTCCCTATAATCATATAAATAAGAAATTTAAATCCAAAATAACGATGTATAGTGATAATATACTTATTATTTAGACTTAAATTATATATATAAAGGTAATACATATTAATATGCATAATAATTGACAAAAATAAATAAATTATACTTATTATATTTAATATCATTCATGATTTTAACGAACAAATTTATTCTGAATAATTGTTTTATTAACGAATAAAACTATTCAGAATAATTTTATTCTTTATTCAGAATAAAAAATTATTCTTTATTCATAAATAAATTAGTTATTCAGGCTTTTATTTTTTATTCATTATTTTGATTTGTTTTTGCCCAACTCTGATTTCTGTTCTCCAACAGCTTATCATCCACTTTCCATGAATAATCTTTAATTACGTCTTATTTTACACCATTTTTATCTATCGTGTTTACATTTACGAAATAAAAATACGGAATTTCTAAATCGATAATTCCGAAAACGTTATGAATGTGGCGACGTTCGTCCCACAGATACTGCTGACCGCGGTTACACCATGACCAGTCGCGGTTTGTTCCACGACTGGTTATGTTGTACCGCGCGTCATACCTCTTATCAAAAATAAAACAAATTTTTTTCTCTTTTTTTTTGGTCGCGTTTTTGTCAACGGTCATACTCCTGTTTTTCGTACTCGTGTTATTCGTGCTCTTATTATTCTTTATTTGTTTGATTTAATAAAATAAACCTCTTCTCTTTCAAAGTTGTGGTTGCATTTGTTAGTCGTTAGAAGTCTTTAATCCCAACATAGTGTAACCGCCACACGAAGTTATTTTTTAAAGATTACGCTTATCAGTGGAATTATGCTATCACAGAACGTTGTGTTCTCCCAACGTGAGTGATTTCGTTGCTACGCACACCACGCTCGTCCGGAATACTACGTTCTTATCACGTACGAAGTTAACTGGCAAAGTTCGTACTGGTGCGTTATACTATAGTGTCCATGAACGAAAAGCCACTTGGACCTCAGACTATATGAAAATAATAACAAAATTTAATAATCCAATGACATTTAAGTAGGTAGTAATAAAAAAGTGCTTGGACGTCAACCGATGTAACGTGTTGTGCTCCGGTATCGTATATCAACATTCATCTATAGTAAAATTGGTTCATTCGCAATGAGTTTGTTATTGAAAATTCCTGAATCTTACAGAAGCATTGCGACCATTGCCATCAAAGGAATGAGTAAGATTGTATTCCAATAGCGTTCAGTTAACCGTGAATAATCAATATTTTGTATTGGTTTTCTGTTTGTTTTTATTTTCAAATTCTTTTCAGGCAACGATTGTGACACAGTGATCTGTACAATTGATAAGAAGCTGTTGACTTTTTATAAAGGTTGTTTGATGAAAAAGTGTAACGTTGATGTCGAAGTCAAACATTTAGAACCCTTTGTCGAATATGAGCAAAATATTGAAGTTTATTATGTTTTACACGGAGACGAAAAAGTTATCATAGTTAAAGAAGGAACTAGTCTTGAGGTCTGTATAATACAATAATTTTGAGGAATTTAAATTTGCTTATATCAATTTTAAACTATAAAAACACTTTAATAATCTAACTTTAATTTAATTTTATGTTTTTTAGATTATAAAAACATATGTTAATGTATATGAAATAGTTATTAGTGATCATAGTAATTCAGGATCACCTCAACTTTATATGAGAACTGACAAAGGTTTTGAATGCTCAGATATTATTGAAAATAAGGATCAAAGTACTTCTAAATTTAATCAATTTCAAGAAACATCAGTTGTATACACTTTTTGTCTAAAAAAATTACAAGTAAAATACAATATTGCAAGTTTTATTAAATAATATAATTTTATAATTGGCTTAAATTATAGTGCATGAAATATATTTTTATAGAATTATCTAAATTATTTTAAACTTAAAATTATAAATTAATAATAATTAAATGATAGAAATAACGGTTAATTCTAGAATTTTTTATTTTATTTTTATTAGAATGTTTAGAAAAAAAATCTTAACAAAAATGATTTGTTTTAAAGTATAAATATTGATTTTGTATTTTATAGCAATTAAAAATATTATATGATACAGAACAGTTTAAACTATCACAAAAATCCAAATGTTTCATAAATGCCATGACACAAGTATCCAGCAATGATGATACTTCTGATTTTAAATTGTCTTCAAATATAATTGCAAAGAATTCTTGGTTAAAATTATCCAATAAAAATCTTGTATATGGATTTACTCTTCAAAATACTTCAAAATTGTAAAATTAAATTGTAATTTCTTTAGTTTTTACTTAAAATACTGTGTTTAAATAATTAATTTATGTTATAATAGGTTGATATCAAATTTTAATACAATACTTATAGAGAACAATAAAAAAATTTGGTCAGAATTTTGTGTAAAATGTTGGACAGTTGAGAAAACCAAAAATGTTTTTAATTTTCATAGTTGTGATGATAATAATAGCATGTCATCTAACATCGAAAAAAGTATTTTCAAGATAAATGCTAATAGTTCAATCATAGTTGCAAGTAATAATTGTGTTTGTAAAATTATAATTAGTTTGTGAATAACCCAATTAATATATTTTTTTAATAATTTATTATTTAGGTGTGATTGATAATTGGAGCAGTAAATCACTTCCATATTCTATAAATAGTATAGTGTATATCAGTCATGACAATTTTGATAGTAAGTAATAAGCAAGCCTGTGAATTTATTGCACTTAAAAAGCGTTAAATATCCATGCATTTATACACTAAAAATAGGAAAAATATAATAAATAGAATTAATTTTCTTAATTTAAAAAATAAAATAAATAAAAAAAGACTATTGAAGCATAGATAATTAGATGAATAATCCAAATCTATTTTAAAAATTGATATTGGAACATCTTACTTAGAGTAGTGATTGAAGTCGTAAGCTGTATTTTTGACCAAAAATTGATCATCCAGTCCCCTTAAAATATGAATTGAAAAATTGAAAAATATGCAAAACTGTACAGTAAAAATTCCAAAATAATGTTTTTAATAAAAAAAGAAGTATTGAAATTAATATTTAAAAATGATTTACAAAAAAAAAAAAATTCTTAATTACGTATAATGAAAAACCCCGTGACTAAATTGTTATTATAGGGAGACCTATTTTATATTTCTAAATTGTAAAATATGAATTTATATAAATAAATATGGACTATGGATTTGTAGATATCAGAACAATAATAATTATATTAGGTAATAATTTATGCTCATTAATATTACTATATGTTTATACTAAATATATTTTAATATAGTCACAATGCACTGAAAAATTAAATAATAATTCTTTATGTATAAATATGTATGCATAAATTAATTACCTATATTTTTATTGAAATAAAAAATCATTATAAAAACTATTTATTAATTCCATGTCAGATTGGTAGATAAAATTATAAATTTGACCAAAATATAAAAAAATCATGAAAATAAAGAATTCGTAAAAATATACATTTATATGCTATATTTTCTAAATATACAAAAGTATTCAAAATAAGATTTTGTTTTTAGTTCATAAATATTATTACTCAAATTTTGGCCGAATCTATTTCCTTGTGCAAAATAGCGAAAAAAATATACAAATGCATTAAATTCATATCCCTGGTAATAAATTATACTAGTTGTTAAATTTAAACTTATGATTTTCGCTAAGTAGAATAAAAAAAAATTGATTTTCATGTATATTTTAGAATATAATCTTTTTTTACTCATTTTTTATTTTAGGAATACAATACATTAGTACAGATGAAATTATTGTTACTGCAAACTTATTTTTGGATAAAGAATTTGATTCATTTGTTAAAAATAGTGTTTATCGTAAGTGCAAAAATTACTTGAACTTTTTTTTATTTACTTTTTAAATGTATTATTGAGTATAATATATATCTCTTTTCAAAAGAGTACATACCGCTTTCGCGCATGTAGACTGACGGCTGTCAACCGTCCCGAGGCCAATTTCTCTCACTTTCATTGAAACGAGACATCGATCGCGCACGACGGTCGCCGATCAAAGTTTGCCAACGAGTATACGCCTAATTCCAATAACCTTATTTACAATTAATAGTTATCTGACCGGCGTTGCTTAGGTAGAAACATTGAACAACTGGTGGGGGATGCGCGCCGCCGAACCAAAACCAGTCGCGCAAGCGGTATGTTCTCTTTTGAAAAGAAGTATAGGTACTATACTATATTTGTAATATATGTACTGTGTGATCACAATAATTGGAAACACTCAATAACTTTGTGCAGGCTTCATATAATTCAATTCCGCTTTTTTGACTTACTAATAAACATTATACACATTTTCAGATAATAAGACTATTTTTGCCATGAATAATTTCGCGCATACGTATAAAAACTATTTTTTTTAAAATTACATGACCTATTTTTGACCACAAATTATTTTTTTCTGTATTTTTTAATGAATTTTATTGATTGAATTTTTTTTTAAGTTAAAAATTGACCGAGTTATAGCATCTTGATTTTATGTTATTTTCACGGGTATAACAGATTATAAAATACATAATTAATAGTAATAAATACGTAATAATAAAAATAAAAAATAACTACCTCATCCCAATTTCTGAAATACCTGTTTACCTATTTTGTTTATCTTTATCAAAATTATCTCAGTAATTGTAATAAAATAATAGTTACTCATATAACGAAGAGCATAAGTTTCTTGGGCACGACGTGTATTCTTTTGACAATCCCAATATATAATTGCATGTCAACTTTTTCTGAATTATTATCTATAATAACCAGGACTTAAAACCGGTAACCAGTTTGTAACGAAAAACGGTATAAAACCTTAAATTTGAGAATCGAAAACCAATAACCACTTTTAGTTTTGAAATGCCGGAAGCGGTTATTGGTTAACGGTAATCTAGGTAAATATCTAAATATTAACATCAAAGTAATTACCTCGTATTTTTAATCCCGGTTTTTATAACTAAAACCTATTCCTGACCAAAATAATTAACTGTTTTTTCGTGGTATTAATACTTGAATTATGTCATAATAATAGTTGAATTTAATTTTCTAGTTATTTTTAAATATTTTTCCCCAATTAATGGCCATCGAGTATTGCTTATTTGTTGTGAATATCATATATATATATATATAGGTATAACTATACATTATAAATACCGTCATAAACGTCGTCGTGGCGCGCTGATTCCTATTACGAAATAGTTGGTGGAATAGAGACTTAGTCTATTTAATATTTATGATGTTTTAATATCTGCTCATCCTGGTTTTGGGGTACTGTATTTTATTCAATATAACCAAAAAGTTTTGTGGCAATGTTATCAATCTTAGTGTCATCTTAGAAAATTATTATATTTAATTTCAGTTTTTTACCGTTATAAATAAGAAAATTATAACAATACATTTTTTTTATACAATTTAGTTTTTTCATTATCATTATATTCATCATAATATGTTTTAAACTTTAATGCATTTTGAAAAAATAAATATTGAAATTGAGTGAAATCGACCAAATTAAAGCATATTAAGTTTTTGATTTTGTAATAATAAAAGTTATATTATCAACCCACGAATCGCCTAAATAAACTTTTAAAAATATGATTAAAAATGAAAAATATGATTTTTAAAAACCGGTTTTAACCGGTAACCAATTACCAAAAAACCTTATCATTGGCTTTTAAACGATTAAAACTAGGTTCACACTACACCGTGCTGTTTCGTGTCTTCCAAAATAATTATCTCTGATTGGCTGAACCATATTTTTACATCAAGGTATACCCATAATAATTCACAAGTAACCTCACTAACCTTAAGATACCGTGAAGTTGATTTTATCCAACTTTTGAGCGTGTGGTTACCGATTTTAATAGTAATAATTTAATACCCTATGATTATAGTATTCATAATAACAAAGGGCTCTGAAGATGTTGCATTTGCATGATTTTATTGGGCTATTCAATTTATTGCTAAGTAACTTTGAAATTATTTTCATGACACTATGAAAAACCTAATGGGAACATTTTGAAAGAAAATTTAAAATTTGAAACTATTTATTTTATATTTTATCTTATATATTTATACCTAGAAATTATGTTTAACTTAGTATAATATACTAACAATATTTGTACCGTTATGTACGAGTATATTTAATAAAATATCTTTATTTATGAACATTTTTGTGTTAAAAAAATTAAGTGCATATTTTAAAGCATATTTGAACTCTTTTAAGCACATAAGTGCATGCATATTTAGTACTTTTTAAGTACATTAAGTTTGGAGCCCTGATAATAATATAATACATAATTTCTACTATATAATTTAATATTCATGAGTTATTATTTATTGAAACTTATGAAAATATTTCATATCTAATAATAAAACTGCGAAAATATGTAACCATAATTGGATAGCATCACCATATGATATATATTGGTATCACACATTTTCAAAGCACACGAGCTGGTAAAATACACATCACGGTGTAGTGTGAACCCGGCTTAACGGTTATTATAGTTATTATAGGTTATTATAGTTTTTGAAACCCTTAAACCGGGTTCACACTACATCGTGATAGAATATTAAATTATTTCTATTTAAATCGGTAACCACACGCTCAAAAGTTGGATAGAATCAATTTCACGGTATCTTATGGTTAGTGAGGTAACTTGTGAATTATTATACGATAGACCTTGTTGTAACAATATGGTTCAGCCAATCAGAGATAATTATTTTAGAAGACACGATACGGAACGGTGTAGTGCGTATCCAGCTATAAAGAAACGGTTTCTGGTTACCATAACATCAAAATTAAACGATAAACGGTTACCGATTTTAAAAAATTTTCGGCTCATACCGGAGCTGACTACCAACTTTATTAGGAAGCGTTTTAAGCCCTGATAATAATTAATAGATAAGTATTAAATCTGTTTAAAAACTACAAAATATCAATTTTATTTCTTATTAGTTACTGCCACTAGTGACACTTACTGCAGAACAATATCAACTGTGAAAAATTCATTAATTTAATTTATAACTAGTACTTATGCAAATATGATATTAATTGTAATACAATTACTGAGATAATTTTGATAAAAATAAACAAAATAGGTAAACAGGTATTTCATAAATTGGATTAGGTAGTTATTTTTATTTTTATTACGTATATATTATTATTAATTATGTATTTTATAATCTGTTATTATATATTTAACCTGCAAACAACATAATATCAAGTTGCTATAACTCTACCAATTTTTAACTTAGAAAAGAAATTCAACCACTAAAATTCATATAAAAAATAATTTATGGTTAAAAATAGGTCATGTCATTAAAAAAAAAAAAGTTTTTGTGTGAATGCTCGAAATTAATTGTGGCAAAAATAGTCTAATTATCTGAACATGTGTATAATAATGTTTATTAGTAAGCCAAAAAAGCAGAATTGAAATATATGAAACCTACATTAAGTTATTGAGTATTTCCACTTATCGTGATCACACTGTATATACATTTAATTAAAAAAATACTTTACTTTGAGAAATTATTTAATAACTATTTTAAATCACATACTTTAAGATTAATAATTGTTTCAACATTATAAATTTAAATAAAATTTATAGAATTTATGAAAAGTTAATATAGCCAGCAAAATGTGAGCGATAATTGCTACATGCCTACATGCCATTTTTTTCATACTCAGGGGTTTTATGTTTAGTGGACAAATTACAGTTGATGCATATTTTATGTAGAGTTCAATATAGTCGACATTCTGTAAGCATTTGATGTTTTATTTATCATTTTTATTAAAATGAAATTTATACAATAAAATTGTTGTTAATCACTGTTTGAAAATATTTTATGGGGGGAAATAATTGGAGTAAACTTGATGAATAACTGCCCGTAGCCATTTGAAGATCGCGATTCACTTTTTTCTGGCTGTACTATAGTTGCATTAAATATTTTTTTTATTTTAAAAATGTTTTTTTTTTTTATATATATATATATTTATATAGTTGAAGATTTAGTGGTCTTACATTGTTCTAAACTATTATCTCGTTATCAAATTAAATGTACTGTATGTTATCAAGATTTAAAAAGTGTAATGATAAACAACTTTAAGTTTAGTACAAAACATGAATGGTTTGTGCACAGCTCTTTGTCATGGTTAAGAACTATTGTATGCCATTTGAATCCAGTATCACCAGTGGAGTATATACTTGAAGTATTTTCTGAGTGTGTTTACCACTACTTATATTATTTTATATAATGTATTTAATTAGATATTAATTTATCTGTAGCTCTATGGTGTACACAAAGACATTTATTCAAGTGCTTTCTACGATGTTACCTGATCATGCTATTATAAATTGTTTGAATAAAAAAATACCAACATATTTAAATTTTGATGCTATTTTGCAAGATTTAAGGGAACTTCGGAAAGTATTTATGGAGTATTTGGATGGACAAATAATGATACCAAGGAAACAATGGAATAGTACTCGGTCTAAATTAGTAAGCATATTTAATTATAAAATACTTATTCTATTGAAATATGATAAGTCCTATTTACGATACTCATTATTATAGTTTATTGTTTTGATAATGTTTAATATGTAAATAATTAACAACAATTGATTTTTTTTTATTATCAATATTAATATTAAATTTAATGAAATAACTACTTCATAATTTCAATAGTATTAATATTATACTACATTTATTATATTAATATATTATAAATTGTAATATATTAAATATTTTAGTAATAATGATAGTAGTATAGGTACTATATATGTTATACATTGCAGTTCAGTGTAGTTTTTGCTGTATTCAATTCATCAGCTATATTATATAGATAAAAAGATCAAATTCAATTTATTTACAATATCAAAATTTAAATAAAACTGTATAAGTGATAAAAATTAAAAACTTAACAATAATTAAAAATACCAATAAAATGTATAATTTAAATACTACACATGCATTATAGCCCTGGCTTATCACGTTTATGTATAAATTAAATAAATATAAATATACAAATATATTGTAAAATGTTTTTACATGAGACTTTTTACTTATTAGTTAACTATGAACATACAACATAATACTTTCATGTTATTTTATGATATTACTGAATGTTGTATAGTTTTTAAAAATAATGTTTGTGGTTTTGGAGCCTATCACTGATGAATATAATATATACCAATTGACATAACCTTGTTATGTAGTCCAATTTACTGAAAATATTTAGTTTCTTTTATGTAAATATATATGTAGATGTATTAAATAATTTATCAATTTTCTAATGAACAGTATATTTTCTTATGAATTAATATTAATTTGTTGAGTAAATGATTATAAAAACATATTAAGAACATAAGTGGATTTTGTAAATGTATATTATTTCTATATAATCTGAAAGTTGCAAGGAAATAAAACAATTTTTATAATAATGTATACACTATACATACTTTATACGGTTTATTTTAAACGAGATAAAATAAAAAATTGTGTTCTGCAGTTTTTTTTTAGTAACATTGTTATCTTATAATAATTGTTTGAATTATTATACAAAAATGATTGTTGGAAGTTAAAATTATATATTTTATCTTTTACATTATTTTTTTTTTTATGAAGATAAAAATTATAAATTAGTTTTTAGTCTAAATTAATTATTTATAAATACGAACTTAAAAGTATAAGTCAGTCATTTTCCTTACCAATTATAAAATATATTAAATTAATCAACACAATTTACATATATAAATATGTACATAAACTGCCTTATTTATTAGATTTGCATAGATAAGATGAATGTATTGCATTTAATGATCAAGTTTATTTACTTATTAACTTAAGTATCATTCTTTAACAATTTATAACCTATAATTTATGTAAGATAAGCCTTTCATGTAATTTTTTTTTATATGAAACTATAGAGGGACGTTTAAAAGTATATATTATTTGTATTTAATTTAGTTCATTCATAATAATTATGGTTATAACTAATGTATTCTGTTAAATGATTGAATAATATATTTTGTTTATATATTTATACACATTTGTTTAACTTTCATAATTTATTATGATTTAAGGACTTCATTTTTAATATTAGAAATAATATGTGTAATGTATCACATCATTTTATTTTGGATTAGTAATCGATATATTTTTAAAACTGATTAAAAGAAAATTATAAAAATAGTTACTTCATTTTAATAGTCTTATCATTTTTAATTAAACTTTTTATTAGTTATGTTTTGAACTTTTGAAATTCATATAATTCTTCAAAAAAATCTTTGCCTACAATAAAATCTACAATAATTCAAATATGTATATTTCATAATATCTGAATATAAACTGATATTTATAAATAATTTGTAAGACTACATCTATATAATGAAGCTTATAAAATATATTATAAATATAATTGCACTCAATCCAGCCTTATATGAAAAAATATTTCCACATTTTTTTTTAACTTACAAAAGGTATTTAAAGATCTATACTAAATGTATATACAGTAGTTTTATTTTGTATACCTATTATGTTAATCATTTTTGAAGTATACAATTTTTTTTAAGCAAGTATTTAATTATTTCATAAATAAATATAATTTAGAAAGTTATAAATTATAATTTTATTAATTTTAAAAATTTTTAATCTAAATTGTTCTATTTTTTTTTTTTTTTTGATTTTTGAAAATTAGTTTACTAAAACGGTTTAATGATTTTTTTAAATTACCGAAAAAAGATATTTTTTTATAGTTCATCCATTGTATATTTTTTAACATTTATTTTTGCTTCTAAATTATTATCTTAAAAATTTCTTATTTATTAAATTTATTAGTAATATATAAGTTATTGGTTTAAGAGCTTTAATATCAAGTTTAAATTTTTTTTGTAAATTTCTTGAAATTACTATCTCAATAAATTACCTTTTAATAAAATATAATCATAATCTAATTATTTAAAGTGTTATATAGTAAAAAAAATGTATTTGTAATTAACATAAATAAATTTAATATAATTTTCAAAAATTAAAATTTTGATAAAAAGATTCATTAAAATTGGAATGATCTAAATCGTGAAAAAAAAGTCTGCAATTGACTATGCATTATTTTGGACTTTATCATTTACAAGTAAATCTAATTTTTGGTGCTTATATTTATATACTTTACATTAAAAATTAATAGGCAAATTGAAAAATATCTTTGGATAATAAATAATCATTACCAATCGTAGAAGTTATGATCTGTACGCGTTTTAAAAAATTTAAAATCTGTATCTATACTTTCTGCTCCAGATTCATCAGTGTCTAAACTATTAGCCACTACTTTGCAGTAAGATTCATTAGATTCAGTACTAAGATATCCGGAGTCCTCATACTTTGTTTGATCAGTCGGCAAACTTTTGACTGCTTGTTTGTCAGAAGCACCAGCCATGATCTCGTTGGTTTGCCGGTTATGTGGTGAACGGATACAATCTATTTGCTTGACTCCGTAGTTGCTAGTGCTTCTGACACATGCGTTTTTTGAAGGCTTTGGTTCTGATAAGGGTGATGGGCATCTTTGCCTACGGCAGTGTTTTGGATCAGGTTTCAAGTATTTGGCCTCTGTTTGGTTCATATTCCATCTTTTTTGAACATCAGCCATAACATTCTTGGCCTCATAAATTTCTAATAAGCTACCAAATCCATTGCTAATTGTTTTGGGACTGCTTGATTGTTCTAGTGAATCTGAAGAATATACAGTTTTCAATTTTGGTTTGATTTTTGTACAATTTCTATCTAATGTATCTGGCTCGAAACTATCTGAATCCTCCTCTATTGGATAATTGTCTGGACAGTCTTCAACTTCGATGGTTATCTGACCAGGACTCTTCTTTTTAATCTTTTTATCTAGCGAGTTATTAGGCGACATACTTGTATTGAAATTATCGTTTACATAAACTTCGCTCACTAAATTGTAACGTTCAGAAGATCTATTCAAAATGTCAGGTAGGATTTCCTTCTTTGGTTTTTCTCGCACGCAATCTGGACCAGATATATGTTCATAATAATTTTCTTTTTTCGTGATAGTATCATATGTGTATGTTGTTTGAACTGTAAGTTCTTCTTCCATCGGTAACGCAGAATTGCTTAACACTGGACTTAAATCTGGTCTAACATCCCCATATTCAGATGGTGTATGATATCCACTTTTCTGCCTATAATTCATTGATCTTTCTAGACTATCACACTCTATATTTGTACTTTCTTCTCCGTCATCTTCGTCTACTTCTTCTATTTTTTCTTTTTTTTCTTCTTTGTTTTCTTCTTTATTTTCAATATCAGTATTCAATTTTTTTTCATTCATTTTTTGTATCGATTCTCTATCATTACTTAAGATATTATTGACTTTTTCTAGTGATCCTAATTCAACTGGAGTGCAAGGAGCTTGTTTTTTCTTAGGCTTGGTAACTTCTGTTGGCACATCCAACAACCATTTTTGTATCGTAGCTGATTTTTTTTTTAAATGAGTTTTGCATTTATCGCAAGAATTCAGTGGTTCATCTGTATCTTCGTTAACTTCTTCTAGTATTATATTGAGATTTGGTGAAAATTTTTTCATTGTTATTTTTCTTTTTGCTTCTTGTATTACTTCGCGAATTTTTTCTAAAAATTCTAATGCTGCTGGTGGAGGAGCCTGAAAATTAATCAGTATTATTGTAATTAACTGTGTAAATTTTTACTACTTATTTAATTAATTTGAATGGTGTATTTTTTTTACCATCAATAATTCAAGTTCAAAGTAGTCCGGATTAAAGTAAAGTTTTTTTCTTGGATTGGCACACACTATTGATCTTATGTTATCTGGTCGATCTTCTTTGCTATCCAATGTTTCTACTATTGAAATGTCCTCTTCTGGATGTTTTTCTATTGAATTTGAATCCGAATAATACATCGAATGACTAATACATGAATTGTACGACTGAATGGGATGTACAATAGCAGTAGTTAAATTTCGCTGTAATAAATACCAAACGTACATTTTTTTTTTATTAATTTTATTATGTTTATTTATTTGTTTCTTTCATATATTTTACTTACAATATTATTATTATTATTCTCAATCATATCCATTGTTGGTTCTCCTTGTGGACTTCTACTATAGTTTCTGTCTTCATCCGATTCATATGCTTCATTATCATTGTAACTGTGTTGCAAAAGTGGATTGTTTTTCACAATACCTTCTTCAGTAATACTGTTTGACATCAATGGATTTTTAAACGCTTCTGTATCCCCATTACGTCCTTTAGGTCGACCTTTTCGAACATGCAAGTATAACAAAATCGATGCTACATACATAAGTCCTAACAAAATAGAACAAATCGCTACAGCTATTAGTTCACTAATGGTTAGTCCAGAACCAGGAGCATTATCCAAAGTTCGAATATCAGCCGAAAACAGTACTTCTTTTACACCTACAATATATTATAACATTTAGTTAAATGTTAAATATATATATTTTAATATACAATTGTAATATTTTTATTACTTGGAGTTCCTGCTATTCTAAATGAAAGACAAGGTGTTATGGCTTGATGAAAATTGTTGTCATAATCTTGGGGTAATGTCTCTTTGCAAATCATTTCGATCAACACTAAACGACCTTCTATGTTGGCCCTTGATTGCAAATCTCCTAACCACTAAAAAAAAAATAGTTTAAATTTGAAACTATATTTGAAAGTTATAAAATTAATTCAAGTGAATTAAAAATATTTATTGAAAATTAAATAAATTACTAGTAACATTATGTGTCCATTTTCTCGGTGTATTTGGAAAGGAATTTCGAAATCTGATTGATTTTTAAAATTAACCCAACCACTTCGGGTTAAATATTTTGCTTTTGAAATAGCACAAATAGGATACTGCATACCTGCAAAACAATATCTTTTGTTTGAAAAAAAAATAGTTCTTGTATTAAAAAAATTGAGGTTCCTGAAATTAACAAGTAGGTTATTTATAGATTAGAATAAAATTTTTAAAATTATAATGAAAATTAAGAGTATAGAAAATTATTTTAATATCTTTAAATCGTATTATGTTTTTTGCAGAAGTATTTTAATGGGAAATAATATTCCCACAAGTCCGTGCGTGGAAAGGTGTATGGAGGTTCTAACCCCTCTCATTGAGGATCTTTTTACATATATTTATATTCTAACAATGTCAATTTTCTTGATCTGACGCACTTTTCTTTTCAATATTTTTAACCTTTCCATCTACTGTCAGTTGAATCCTCCCTTGGACGATTCCTGTGCACGGGTTTGATTCCCATAGAACCTCGCTGTTGTTGATTTTAAGAAAAAAAAATGTATTTTAAAAAAATATTATTAATTGGGACCATGTAACGTTAAACTGTTTAAATAATTAATTTGTTCATCCTAGTTTTCTGGTGTTTAAAACTAGTATAAATTATAATAATTTGATTGATTTTCGAGTATTCAAGTTGAAATACATACCAGCAATTTTAATTTCGGCACTAGGATACACTATTTGTCCTTGCAGGGGTAGAAACACGTAAGGTATTCTTTGTACCGTGGTTCCAGACACAAATGAAGCCAATGAACATTCTGTGAACAACAATATGTTTATTATAAATTTTAAATAATGACCTTTATACTCTATAGCATTTTTAATGAGCTTTTAAACGTTATTTCGTGAAATCCACCGATTGCCATCTAATAATATTTAATTTATTTTATATTAGGTATGATTAATTGATTTAATTTCCAAAATTTCAGTCTCTAATAATTATATGTATTTAATATTTATCTTATTACAGTTATTTTTTTTGTAATTTTAAAATGCAGACATTTTAATTTCATATACTTATCGAATTTGACTCTTTTAGATTTTAATGGAATAGTTATGGTAGATTTTTTTTTCCATGAATGTGTGTGTATAAATTATTTTCTAGTTAGTTCGGGTAAAATAAAAATAAAATTCTGATTAACAGGTCATCAGCCTCCATATAATAATAATAAACAAGCCAATAAAATAGGCAAGATTATTACTAGCAATGTTTAAATGTATTATTTTTACGACCTAAATTAAATTTATTTTCTACAATTCTACAGTTAACCGTTTACAATCGGCGGCTTTCTGCAGACCGTCCGACCGATTATTAATATAATAAATTTGTATAAATTGCGTCGTTTATAAAAATTCTTTCATAAATGATTGCATTGAGGTTGTTCAGAAAACAAGAATAATAGCTTTATTATTAAAGAAAACGTAAATACATGTTGGTATCCATATAATATTTTGCATCTGTATTAAATGTTTGATTGTGTAGTTCTATCTTTAATATGCATTAGCCGAAGATAAAATTTTCACACAGTTTGTGTGACACCAACCATTATAATTTATTTTATTTTTATTACTATTCTAAAATAATCTTTAAATGGAACATGTTTTCCAAATGAGGCATAAAAAAAAATGCAATTAAATACGCGTTTAATCAATTATTATACACTTGTGCTGTATCGTAACATTTTTTGACACTTAACAAAAGAAAAAGAAAAAAAATTTATTTGAATTTTAATTAAATCTGGTTTTGAAAATTGTCTTATAAAATATACCATAGGCTAATTACTCATAAATAAAAATAAATTCTTGAATCAATACTGTGTGATAACATTTTCAAAATAGATTCTTAAAAAATTCCAAATGAGGACTAGCAGTTGTTAGGAACGCATGACGAATTTGATTTAAATACCATATAGTTGTAATACAATCGCATTATGGGTCAATAGTGTCAACTGATTTAGTTATGGTTTTGGTTTATTTATATTAAATGTGTATCACCTAAGGGCGGATCCACAGTTAGAGAACTGGAGGTGAGGTTATTTCAAGAAGCCACTTATTAGGGATAAAACTGGATTATAAATGTTTATCTTGCAACAAAAAAACCCGATATGATCATATAATATGCATTTTTAAATTTAATCATAATTATCATTGAAAACATTAACATTTATTTTATGAAGGTTTCCGTCTTACATTGGGTCCAGCACAGAGATGTTTTACTGTACTACATAGTTAAATCAGTGGCATCATTTGGGGGGGGGGGGACAACTAGAGCTATTGCCCCAATCTAGTATCAACTCCAACTTATAGTTGGCACAATAAGAAAATATAAAGTCTTCAAAAGCGTAATTTTATCAACAAATAATATTGTGCATCCATGGGTCAGCTGACCTCCTGAACCTTCTTAGATCTGCTTCCGGGTAAAGTATTGGCTAGTATGATAAGATATAAATAAACTACAATAAATATTCAAGGATAAAATATTTCGGCTTCTTTTAATGTATTCAAAATATAAATACTTATAATTCATTATAAAAAATAGAAAAAAAAAATTGAATATATCCGTTTCACAATCATGCACGATATCTTTAATGTATATTTACTTATTTAAGTGTAGTATTTTTGATATATTTAAAAATGATATAGATTTAAATTGTAATCGTAAATTATGTGTTTTCAAATTTTTATTGAATCTTAAATTGTAAGACTAGAGTTTTGAGTTAAACCGCCAAAAGAAAAGTTGTACAAACTAGCATTGAATTGTTGAGTGCCGGAACATTTGAAGTGAAAATATAAAAAATCCGCTCTAAGTAAACATAGCATATCCTATTATATTTTATATAATATATACAGATTAAATGATATAAACGTAATTTAATTTATTTTTGTGTTTTATGTATTAATATTGTGCTTGATTAAAATGTCGTGAGAAAAATTTTCTGGTTACAGTAATTATTTCAAAAAATTAACCACGGTTCAAACGCATAAAGCACTTCTTATTTTCAAACGACTATATGATTATAAATCAGTAACAATTGGACCACCACATTAGATTCATCGTATCCGTGTTACTAGGTTAATATTGTTATATTTTTAAATAATATAAGTATCTAATTATATATATTCCATGTACTTATATACTGTACGTATAAAGAGGTACATTGTTTCTCAACGGATTTCTTTACAATCGATCAAATTTTTCACGGTTTATTTACGCACCACTGTCGTCGTTTGGATGTGTACATAATATTATAATGTAGGTGTATATTTTTTTGTATCCATCGAATATATTTGACTTCGATATTCAATAAATCTTCCTTTTTTGTTGTTGTTATTGCTATGGTCGACTCAGTCAATATATGATAATATGTTCGTATTTATTTAAGTTCTCGTGTTACTCGTATTTTACGAGTATCGACCGTTTATGTCGGCTCGCGATAAACATTGGCTGCTAAAATATTTTTCGACGACCGGTTACGCGATATCGTTAATTAATAGGTATTTGAAAAGTATGCAAATAACGATCGCGTAATCATTATCGTATTTATAATATATTAATTTACGTATACATCCAATAGTATCGAAAATACGAAACTCAATGCAGCGCGTCAATAATTCAGTATGTCATGGGTATCTGTTTCACATTTAAGTGTTCAATCCATTTGCGTGCACGCATATTTAAAATATTTCTTCTATTGACAGCAAATAATATATATATTATATTATGGTACTTACCAGTTTTGTGTCGACCTGTATAATAAATGTAACACGTTCAATATGTTCAATAGTAGCGTTTGATTAAAATGTTCATTTAAATTATAATAAAATAATGTGTAGTGATTTGTATGTAATTGCAATTAACTCATTTCCATTCACGTACCGCTGCAGAATTGTAAAAAAGTACCGAAAACGCGTAAGTGTGAGAAAACCTTGATAGGATTCATTTTTTATGGGTTGGACTATGCATCATATATTCGATATTTCTATTATAAAATGTTTTAACATTACTGTTTCGTAAAGTTTTTTAGAATTTCACTACGGTACATCGTACCATCGCCACGTTAGATTAACGTATTACTGCACTCCACCAAACGCGTAGCATCTTCTCGATTTCATATAGTTCGTATTATCTTAATCAGTTAACGACGATTGGTTTCGTTTTTTTCGACTTGTTAAAAACGCATCGCTTTCAAAAATCGCATCAAATTTTTTTTTAGATACCATTAAGGCTGCTTTTATTCATGGAGCAGAATTGACACTGGCCCAGTTTTGGGGTTAAAAGTATTTTGTTGAATATATTGGTTCGTGTTGAAATTCCTAAAATGTCTCAAAAGTTTTTTAATTTAAGATTAAACTATAAATGTTCGTAGTTTATATACGTTGTGAAAAAAAAATGATTTCAAATATTTTTTACACTAATTTTTTATACAATCTGGACCGATGTACACATGATAACAAATACATTATACTGTCACCACCAATTTCCGATTCGTTATTTTAGTTGATAATCGTGACTGTATTATTATTACTAATTCTTATTACGATTATCGTTGTGACGTGCACTTTAATATACTATGTTAGGTGGATAAGTCGGTGGAAAATCTCAACGATGCACTCACCTTGCAGGTCATCGACGCATATTTGCAAATCATCCCTGAACACGGGCATGGGTTGTATGCACTGGCATCGGCAGCCGCTATTGACTGCCATACCTCCGAAAAATGGTTTTCCTTTGCTCCCGATCGACAGAGAGTCATCCATGCTCAAGCCCATGACTCCGCCACTGCCACCGCCATTGATGCCGTCGACTTGTGACGCCGTACCGCTGCTCACACCGATGCAAGTTTCCATTGAACATTTCACATCTGTTGAACAAACATTAACAATAAGACATTGAATTGTCTGTACATAATAGAGCGTAGACACTTTCGGAAGACGTAGTGCAACGTGAATGTAGAAAAAAAAAACTATCAGTAAAAATGAAAACTACTTGGATTTATTCGGATGTATATCAATATTGGACTGTGAATATTTTTAACTAATTTTTTCGCAACCGTCTCTTGTTTTCGTTGCTGGAAATGAAATTAACATACGTCTAAGTGATGTACATGGTTTTTACTTGACAAAAGGTGGGTTTTGTAACAGTTAATTTATAAGTAAATACACTAAAAGTCAAGTTTTATGTGGTAGGTACATAATCGTGCAGCTAACGGAAATTATGACAAAAAACATTGTCGATACCAAAATAAATTCGATAATAAACTGAACCGGTAAAAACTAGAAAGATGCACTCACGCAGCAGGGGATACACTTTAACTATTTATTAACTCCTCTTCGCTACGGTACCGCTAATGTTATCATGTATGTAGTATGTAGGCACGGTGATTTGTGCAAACATTCAAACGTTACGTGCATTTTTTGATTCTTGTAACGTGGTCGTACGCTGTCACATTTAAGTCTGTAGACGACGTACAAATTATTTTTACGAATAAGAGCGCAAAGATGTATGTGAAATAAGTTGGAGTCAAACGCATCATGTAAAATACGTCGTATAAGTCATAACGAAAAGGACACATTTCCGAACGTTTTATTTATTTCGTATTCCTAGTATCTCGATACTGGTTTTATAGTTATTTATCTCTTTATTTTTTTTTACTCAACGATATACTCTCTTTTGGGTCGTAAAAGCGCTTTAATCCTATATACGTAATATAACCATGTGCAGTAACGTGTTAATCGGTTGAAAACTGCAGGACGTATAATCGGTCTGGTACTTAAAGTTTCTTGATGGTAAAATATATTTAATGATTATTATATATATAAAAAAAAAAAAAAAAATAGGGAATAGAAATTTAAACTGCTCCGGTTGGAATAATTTTTAGATTATAATGATGATAATTTCTTCCATAATTATTATGATAACAGTGCACCTCAAGAACTCATGCATCTCATGATCAACTTCTCTGTCAATTCACATTGCTCGCAACCAAGTGCGAAGAATGTTCTTGTTTTTATCCTTGTAATATTTTATAAACGTACAATTATTATTCATGCTATTAAATAAAAAATAATAATAATGAAACAGCAATATACATTTATTCCAATTAAACGGATTTGTATTTTATAGGAGCAGGTATAACGTTTTTTATTGTTTATTTCAATAAAATCACTATGTATAACACACTCGTTTCAAAAGCGATTTATATACCAGTCGATTTTTGATTTTCATTCAACTTGTATCATAGTTTATGCCGTTACCGTTCAATTAATGATGTTAATGTTGGTGTTTAAGTGTGTGTTATATAGACATGAAATTAATGCTGTAGCTTGTTGAGATTAATCTCTTGCGATCTGTACCATTAATCTGTTGTTACAATTTGATCGCATGCTACAGTCAACTACAGTTTTATATTTATAATAATTAGGCTTATTATGCTTCACTTCTTATTGATATTATTATGCTCATGAAATAAATATATGTTAGTTATCAAAGAAAGAAAAGAAAACAGTATGTTTTATAGTAATCCGCAGAAAACTATTTATCAAATGAGAAATCTGAATAAATATGATTCTAGATTGTTAATATGTAATGTATATCCGAATCATGCAAATTGTATTTTTATAAATTTTGAATTATTGCACTAGTACACTATATCCTATTTAAATGATTAGTTTTTAACATATTTTGCTGCCTACTTGAATGGATAAGATGTTTGTGAAATATTTTATTATTAATCTGGCTGCAAGTTGTTCGGCGTGTTATTCATGTACTCAATAATATGTGGTCCAGTCAAAACACCCAATGACAGATTTTTGTACATATTCAAATAACATAATATTTGTAAATGTTCTTAAAGAATTATCAGTCTCGGTCAATGTTGCAATTATCATTGATTTTTTTTTTTATATAGCGGGATATCGGGTAATTTATAATATTGTCTTCTATCTTTTTTCCTTGTTTGTCTATTGTGTTTAGTGCAATTTTGACTTCAATAACACTGTTTAATGATTTAATAACGAAATAGACTAAAAAACTAAGTATACGAGTACATTAATACATACACAAGGATATTTGAAGTTTAGAAGTCATTTTCGATAACATTATAAGCTAATTAGTGTTATTTATTTGTTAACATTTTGGATTATTTAAATAATCAGTTAAATCGGAGTGTTTAAACTATGCGTCACAGGGGTTGATGAAAAAAGCAGTACCAAAGAATCGAAAAACATTATGCCTAATGTATAAATATAAGTATAAATGTACAGATTATAGTGATTATGGAAACGATGATTGATATATGACATATAAATTAATTAATTTATGTATAACCACCAATATTATATTTTGTTCTTATTGATTTTGGTCCCGTCAAAATATCGAGTTAAATTTTAAGAGTAATTTATAAATATTAAATTACTGAACGTTCGTACGTGTTGACTGAACTAAACTCAGTGCCAAGTCACATAGTTGTGTCCTTACCACTCATTTTTAACGACAGTATAAATCTTGTGCAACTACCGAGCGCAAAAAGACCCAATACCAAATAAAAATAAAATCGTCTGTAATCAAACTGATATTTTTGACGGATCGATGTCTTCGGGTTTTTTTTTCGGAAACGAGTGTATGTTGGAAATATTATGTAGTTTTTATATGTTTTAATAATTTCATAGCAAAAAAAATAAAAAATTAAACATTTTAATGTATGAGACGAAAACGTAAACGAATTTTACTTACAAATTTAAATTGATTTTATTGGTACGTCGTGTGTATGCCTGTGGGGTTTTCTCAATCGATTATCGTGTTTTATAATAATAATTAACAGTGTTTACACATACAGTTCTTGTGCCGCATGCGCGACACACCTCGATAAGTATCATTTTACGATTGTACACCACACAACAAGCAGTTGCCGTTGATCGTTGGCACTCGTATGCACGCGTTAGTATTACCGTATTTCTGAATTACCAATTATTATATCTGTTGGTCATTACGATTTCATTCAACGGCAACAACTTGATTATTCTTCATCTGCGCCGCCAATGAACCGAATAACTCGGTTCATGACCGACTACAGACGGATGTATATATTATTGATTATGTACGTTTTTTTTTTCATTCGATCGTTTGTTTTTGCCTCTCGCGCATGCAACTATAAACACGTCATATAAAATAATCTGAAACTGTGCAAACATTGGCCTTCGGCACTACGAATATCGCTGTCAGAGCCGCTGGGCCATTATTCAAATGAAAACTTGTCCAAATAACATGTTATTCGAGTAATTCCAAAGCTGTTTGTGCGCGCGAAAATGATTCGAACATAGTTTTGGATCTTCAGTACCACACATTTTCTACACCAAATGTTACCACCATCACCGTGTAATGGGTAAAGTGCTGTAATATTTTACAAATTACTGATAATCGTACAATATGATAAATCGTGTTTTCCAGTAAAACACTTATGGTAGGGAACGAATAGAAAACTCGCCAATATTATTACGATTTGTTTTAATAGTGATGGGAAATACTCAGTTGCCGGATTATGAAGTCTGAATTTCGCGAAAATGTATTAGAAGATTTTTTTATACGCACAACTCCGATAAAGTACTTAGGCAATAACCTAGGCATATTTTCGTTTCTGTAATAAATAAAAAGTATATTTGTACGATTCGAAAAGTGGCCGTGACTTATACGACACTTGTATTATGTACGGGGAAACAGTGCTAGGTCGCCGAAGTTTCAGAGGATTTGTTCGAAATTGCGTCACATTATTTTACCTGTTACGGATCGTAATTCTATTTCGATAGGTTTTAATGACGGATTTCTTTGATGTTTTGCAGTCGTTTACCTGATACGTCGAAAACGTCGCCGCGATGGTGCCGGGTGATGGACACCGCGGTGGAGACGACGTCCAACAGCGCTCCGAACAGCAACAGAA
Organism: Sipha flava; assembly: GCF_003268045.1. Taxonomy (NCBI): domain Eukaryota; kingdom Metazoa; phylum Arthropoda; class Insecta; order Hemiptera; family Aphididae; genus Sipha; species Sipha flava. The sequence continues at coordinate 61,096 of NW_020272948.1, read as the reverse complement.
GCAGCAGCAGCAACAGCAACGGATTTTTCGTCGTCGTCGTCGTCGTCGTCGTCGTCGCTGCCTTGACTGGTGACGGGAAACGCGACGACCACGTCATTACTCGCACGTTCGTTGTCCGCGCGCACGCCGGACAGCCGTAGCCGCTGCTGACGACGACCGCGATCGCGACGACGAGTTTCCGCTGCTCTTCAGCCGCAGCCGGCGCACGCGTCGTACTCGTCCATCCGAACCGCTCGTAGTCTTCCTCCGCCACCGCCGCTACCTGTTAACCGTTTTCCAACAATAAAGTAACAATACTATTTTTCGTGACTTGCTACGGATCATTATTACCCTGTCGTCTGTTCCTCCCCCGACGCTCGCAATGAGCACTGCCGCATGTCTGCACGAGAAGAACGTTATTACTAACCGAACGGTAACGGGATGGATTTGTGATGGTTAGGGCGCGGATTTTTGTACAATAGAAAAGTCAAAATATGTAAATATTCATATTCTTTTTTTTTTGTTAAAATATGTATTAAAAAACGTGAAATATTTAACAAAAAATCGGTATTTTACATTAATTTTTAATTATTAATCGATAATTATTCGTTTAATCGTTTTTGTTGTTGTCTTCTTCGAAACAATTGGATACAACATACATTTAAAGATTTTAATATACGACGGTTAGATTTTAAAGTCAACTCGTAGCGGCTGAAGGTGTATTCGACGTCGACCGAAGTTAATGGGGCATATTTCATACTACATGTTGGATGATGTTACTTCAATATAATTTGAAATATTTTCATTTTTATTAATAAGATTATTAATCTAACGTATTACCGAGTACGTAGTTTAATTTATTATTATTATAACTTCGGATTTTCCTTGAACTTCATTTCATTTCATTTCCACTTTCGCGATACTCAATTATTGTTAGATTTAATGTTTCTATTTTTTTATTATTTTAACCAAGAAACAAAAAATTGTGGAAGTATATGCTAAATTATTTTGCAATTTATTTTTTTACATAATATCAGAAGTAATAGCGATTATAGTATCTGAATTAGGAATTGAAATAACTTTTTTAATTTAATTCCAATATAATAATTTTAAACTAAATAAAAACTGAATTGAAATAGTACAGGCGTGGATCCAGGGGGGTGGTAGGGGCAGCTCCCCCCTGTCAGCCGTATCAAAATGTGTTGTATCTAATTTGTTATACTATTAAATTACATTATTTTGTGTTATACCATTCTAATGTATTGTTAATTGTTATTGTCACAAATTTTCGTCTTTTATTTTTATAACATAAATATATGAAGTGTCGATAACAACAATATTATTGCGACCGTATGAGCGACGACAACCACCAGCCGGCCAGCCCAACCGACTCATAGAATTTTGTTCTAAAAATAGTATGAGATTCCATGTTTATTTTGTTTACAGATATTAAAATCTTCCTTATTCCTGACTGCCTGAAATATACATATTTATAATACAGATATCAGTTTATTTCTAGCAGTACCTATAATAGTAATAATTGTTGTGTTGACTGTTGACATTAGATTAGACACTCTTTAGTCTTTAGTTTGACACCCGTAGATATATTCGCGTACTTGTATTACGTATAATTTCCTTAGTAATCGAAATTATATTTCTCGTAATACGCCGTTAAAAGTGACCACGATTTATTCTTTTAATTTAATTGGTGACGTTTTTATTATAGTTGTAAGTTGTTATACTGTAATTATTTCATTTTATTCGTTTATTGAACAAAAACATAATGTCGAAAATGCCGGAAAAATGTCGATATTACACATTTTTTTTAAAAAAAAAGTGCAACTAGTGCAAGTACTGTGGAAAATGATGATCGAACAACTGAGGAAAATAAAAATCGAATTGCAGTGGATTCAAGTGAGTCGTCTTTACCGTCCAAAAAAAAGTATTCATTATAAATTTATAAATAATCAGGAATTGCATTATGTACTATTGCATTTATAACTATATATATATATATATATATATATAATATAATATAATATACTCGTATTTAGCAGTAGGTATCTAAATATGTATACTTATTTATAATCCCCCCCCCCGTTAAAGTAGGCTAGATCCGCGCCTGAAATGGTATGATAATGGGAAATATCTACTAAATATGTGAATATCGATGAAATATGAAACGTGCTTATTCTTAATCGGAATTGAGAAATTCACTTTCGATAAAAATGTGTAATTTCATAAAAATCCGCGGCTTAGTGATGATGAACGTTGTTCTTCCGACGCTGCCATCGGTTATCGCGAGTGAAAAGTGAAACAGTACTGCGTAAAAGCAAGGAACGTCCACGTATGTGTGTGTGTGTCGCAAAAAGATTACTTCGCGGCTTGCAAGTTAAAGTTATGACCTGAAAGTCGCTGCGGAGAAGTCCTACTCTTTCCTCGAATGGATGCCCAGCGGTACGTTCAGCTTACGATGCGTGGCGCTCGGCCGTTTCACTTATCTGAACAGGAACCTACTGCAGTAGTGCGCGCATTTAGTCGAGATAGTTTTTGATTCTTTTCCCTCGTGCCACTGAAACCGTTTCACCCTTCTCACCCGCGGCTCAAGATACAGTGGGTTCAGTCGGGCACGTGGAACGCGTCGGGTAGATAAGAGGTTGGTGTCGATTTTTTCTCTCGGCATGGTTGTGGTCTCCTAATTCAATCGAAAGCCATAATACACTGAATAACAAGAGTTGTCAAATTTAATAATTATTTCGTATACTGACAATGATTAGATATTATCTACTATAATGTTTGAAACGAAATTCTGAAATTCATTATTTTTTATCTGGAACGGCCCTCACGATAATTGCGCCTTTGAATGTTCCGTTCCGGTCGAAACAATGGCTAGAAATGAAACAGTTATTGTTTCCAATTGTATATTTTTACTGCATTGTCGGTACATGTATTTTAATTATTTAATAAACTGATACAGCGAACGTTCAATCGTGTCTTGCACGTCGATGAATCTCGTTCGGAAAGCTTAACGATTAGCTTAACGATTAGTTTACGAACCCAATTATCTGACCGTACTTTGTATAACTTTGCATAACTGCTGTCGGTACGCATAAACATATGCAAACACATAAAATCGTCTTATGGCACTCATTGTACCGATGATTTACTAAACAATGAAATATTTAAGTAAAAAATTAAAAAAAAAACCAAGATTTAACATCGTGGTCTCGGCTCGCGAGTCGCTAAAGTGTTATAATGGATGATTTTTTTTTTCTTAAACGTAAACAATTTTCAAAACGACTTCGAGTTTGAGCACTCGATTAGCTGCACTAGGAACTAGCACTAGTATTTTACGCAGTGGATCTGTTGACCTCAACTCGGGTGGTCTCACCCAAAATGTTGAGATAAATGGAGGACACGCCGCTATAAATTAGACTAAAAGACTACGTTGAACTATTATAATAAACGCTGTGTGGTCTTATTGAATTCGCACCTTTGATTTTTTTCAAACCTCTCTCCTACTTCATTTCTTTTACTTCAATAAATAAAAAAAGTCCTTTTATTCCCCACAAATTATCTCGAATGTGACTTCAAGAAAGTAGTTCGTCAACATAACGTAACTATTTTTACAATTTTATTTATTTTTCCTATTCTCATTGAAAAATATTTGTAATAGAATGGGAGAGAAGGGGGATTCAAAATAATTTGGAACCTAATCCTTTTGTTTGCTCCCATGCAGTCATATTGGTAAAGCTATAGTGACAATAATATAGCTGTCGCTGAGAAAAAAGAAATAAAAACCGCAGAAGTTTAAACCATATAATTCGCGTTCCTTCTGCAAAATCTTCGGGTAAAATGTTCGTTCTGTCACTACAGACGTTTATTTTAGTTATTGTTTCACCGCTCTACCATCGCTATGCAATTTGTGGTTCAATTCTTTTTTTTTTTTAATTATCCAGCGCGTGTAAAACATTTACCAATACAATTTATAATGAACACAATTTATTAAAAAAAAAATAATAATAAATTATTAACGGTTAAGAAACCAAAGACAACATTGCCATCAATTTAACTGTAAATAAACAACTTCTGAGTAAATTGTCATTTTAATTGGAAAATTCCCATTTTTTCATTCCATGTAATGCGTAAAACCTGACGGCGTCATATATCGTTCAAAACGTTATTTAATAGAATAGAATATATTGTATATATATATAATTCAATTGATTGGTTCTCTTTATGTACCGACGTGGTAATAATTTGTCTGGATTTTTGTTTAATTAATATTGATCGATATATATATTATTTTTATTTTTCCATGAACCCGTATGACTCACGATAATATTTTAAAACTGGTATACCGTTAAATACGAGTTCATTACCGTTCTCTAGCCGTTTAAATAACAATTAGACCTGTAGGTAAAATGCCTGATTCCTGTATGTAAATGTCTTTTTTAATATATATGTGTGTGTGTGTGTGTGTGTGTGTGTGTGTGGTAACACCAATTTACTACCTTTAGGGTTGCCAACTTTCAAATTGTTTAATTCAGGGCAATTTTTTTGGTATCCAACAATTTACACCATGTTTAGCGGCGTACCCAGGATTTTGGAGATAGTGAAGTGATACAAAGTAAAAAATAAAAATACCATCACTATGGTTATTTATGCTGGTTATATGTAAGTAGTAATAAAAGGGGGCTTCTGAGTCCATTTTTTTACAATTTTAAAATATATCAAGGAGGTTTCTGAATTATACTGAGATATACTATATTGTAATACTAAATAATTTAAATAAAACTGATACATAATGAACTAACACTTATATAATAAAAAATAACTGTAAACAAATGTATAAACAAAACAGTATTACAATATAGTGTATATCAGTATAATTCAGAAACCTCCTTGATATATTTTAAAATTGTAAATAAATGGATTCAGAAGCTCCCTTGATATATTTTAAAATTGTAAAAATGGACTCAGAAGCCCCCTTTTATTACTGCTTATGTATAAACAATACGGCCTATGCATGGCCCATTCCTCTCATGACTACTACACTGCATAGTTCAGAAATTAATACTGAAACTGACAGTATATAATATTATAATGATAACTAAAAAAAACATCTAATTTATTTTATTTATATCACTTTTATTTAATTAGCTTATTAAATATAACACTTGTACGTTTACCACCTTAATTAAATAATGAATTGATAAAATTAAAAGAATAATAATAATGAAATATAAATAGGTATTTTTGTAAAATGTAGGATTGTCCTACAAATAGTTTATAGCATTGTTGAACGTAGGACAAATTAAAAAAATGTAGGACAGTCCTGCCCAATGTAGAATAGTGGTTAGCAACCCTAACTTCCTTACATAACTTACTTTATTACGATTCTCGTAATAATTCGTGTTGCGTTTTTTTTTTTCAAATTCGATTCACTAGGCCATAACAACTAGTGCACTATAACTTGATTTCAAACCTTAAATTTTGATAAAAGCACGAAAATCTCATTGATCAAAAAATATCACCGTTTTTATCTCATTTACTATAATGTAAAATGGTTTCCGTTTGTATATAAATCAAACAAGATCAAACCGAAACGAGGAAGTTCTAAAAATATACTATTATTGTTCTTATATTATAATCTCGATCTGTTCGTTTTATCTGCTGTCTATATCTGTGTATGTATTTATTTATGTATACCTATTATAGGTATAAATTACACGGTTCGCTGTATTATTCATATTAACATAAAAAAATAAGAAAACCAACTTGTAAATGTGCCTGCCTACCTTACATATCTGTATTTTTCATCGCGTCAGCGGGTAACCACGATTACTTTTATTACAAAATATATTTATATATATATATGTATATATGTTCTTTCGGAAAATGACTGGTGAAGATATTTATTTTTTTTTTTGTTGATCAAGACCACGATGGCGCGTTCGTAGACTTTATATCACATAAATTACGAGTGAGTTTTCAACATTTATTAATTGATCAAGATCAAAGATCAAGGTATATTACACTGCTCGAATTGTACCTATACCGTTCTACATAATTTCATAACCGTAAAACATCACCCCTTATTATTAAAATAAATATCAACATAGAACGTTTTCATTAAATATTAGGTTTGTTCCAACACGGAATTTGGGATTAGTTGCCGACTAATCCGTGATTGATTTACTGCGCATGCGTTCATGTGGATTGATCACGGACTCTGTTGGAACGTTTTTCGGATTTTCAATGATAAGATATGAGATTGGTAATAAATTTGTAAAATTAAATTGCCATTTTAATAAAAAAAATTGATAATATGTAAATACCTTCCATTTTAAATGTTTTAGATACACAGTTTAGACGTTAATAATATATATTATATTTATAATATATTTATATTATAATAGTATATTTATTTTGTACTATATATAGTTTATGTCGTGAAACAAAAAAATTGTTGATAAACGTTACATGAAAATTCAATGGCGAAAAATTAATAACATGAATAATAAATGTGATAATAGTTTCTCTGACTATTAGTCCCCGTCGGAATCAGAATCTGACTATTGTGATAGTCCACAACCAATTCTAAAATTGGTCTAATGACGTGTTTGAACAACCGTCTGATAGTTTGTGTTGGCGTTTAGGGTGTGTTGGAATGCAAAAAATATACTGCGCATGCTCCCACCAGTTCTATAATAGTTTGACCGCATGTTGGAACAAACCTATTGTTACCTGTGTAGATATTCATAATAGTAATAATTGTTCGTATTCAATAATTGTACAAATCGAAAATGCGGTACGCTATTTTTTACAAACGTTTTGGGGGGGCAAGATCGAGATCATCATGATGAGTGTGAAATCGTTTCAAGAATCTGGAATGTTGTTGAAAATTAAACGAAAAAAACCTTTACCGGTATAAATATTTTGACCGTTCTACACATTTGATTACTCGTGACGACTTTATTGGACCGAACGACGACGGTGCGCGTAGGTATAATAATCGATCCGTCAAGTGTTTTAATTTCGGTTGTCCGTGTACTATTGCGTCTCCGGTACGAGAACAACCGTGAACAACAATAATAATCATCCGAAACGCGCCAACAGCTGCAAAAGTTGTTTGCCCACTAATTATACGCGTGCGCACGAAACATTATGTGTTTAACGGAACAACAATAATGTGTGTCGTACCGCGCTGGTGAACCGATTCGTCCGAGAACGCGCGTTTGTTATGTACTGGTCGTGACGCGCGGGCGCGAGATTAATGGATCGGAACGCACTGAAAGCCAACCGGAAGATCTCGCGATAATACGAGAATGAATCATTACACACACGTACGCATGCTTTGTGGGTGTGTGCGAATCTTTCAAGAATAGTGCACTGATTGTTCGTGTTTGGACACGGGAGTTTTCGCACTTGGGCCGTATTACAGGTGTTTTGTTTACAGGTAAACTGCGACGCGTAAATGAATAATCGAACGTTTGTCTGATTACGATCCATGAAGATCAAAACGATTGAATCGTTTTACGATTAGACGTGACTCTACACGAACATCATGTATTAATTTCTGCGCGAATTTTAAAAAAAAAAATAAAGAAACACATATCGCATGGTTATAATTAATATAATATACACATATTTTTATGTATATGTGCGTGTGTGAGCGTACGTATTAAGTCAATATGGGCCGAGAAGACGACGAGTCTATGGAATATATTAACGGCGAAACTTTAACCGCAATCATTTCATAGTATACCCCGGTGGTTCCGACAATTTGTTATTATCTAGACTGTAGTATTATGTACACACCGGAGCACGTGAAAATAGTTCGATGCATAGTATAATAACGAACGAGCTGGGAGTTAAATAATTCGTGTTACGCGTGTATTCGTCGCGCCATGTATACGCGCGTAAAACGAACACGAGTGTGCGACGTGCATGTTTTTCATATTAAATACGAAAAAACTAAATAATAAATTTTATGAAATGCCCCGGGGGCGTTTTATTTCTTTCCCTTCGGACGGGTAATAGTATTAAAATCAGAAATTGATATGCGTTTCGTAGGAATCGGCGACGCGCTGCCAGGAAGAAGCGCGCGATTCGTACGAATTGAACACCATGCTGTATAATACAATAACGTATTACGTCCTTCGGGTACACATGCGATGACGTTTCCTTTAATTGCAAATGGGTAAGTTCTGTTGCACTATCAGTGACTATAGCGAAAAATATCTATATCCTGTTTACCTGTACACATCGTGCAGTGAACGCTCATCCCATAAAACGCATTATAGAAAATAATTGCCGCAGTGCAGTTATTAAAAAAAAAAAAAAAACTACTCGGTGCATCAGTCTTACTGTATATGGTATCGAACCGACCGACAAGGCAATTATATATTAACGAAAAGGCTCGAATGTGATATACCCGCGATGTACCTACTACACGCGACTCATTCTGCTGTTAAAGTGTAATATACATCCGTAAAATGTCTGCAGTCATACAAACACATCGTATATAGTTATCAGTTTGAGTGTATACGCGTATCCGCATTATACGAAATTGTATACCTGGATAAAACTAGACAAAGTAATTTTTGAAGTGTGTTTACGACGAACTTTCAAACATTTAAAAACAGTATTAAAAGGATATTCATTAACAGCCGTATATTATGAGTACCTTGAAATACATAGCCGTTGAAGTATTTTGTGATGCCTGGTGATCGGATTAAATTACAATATTGTGGAAGTCCGATAAAATAATAATCAAAAAGTAAGCTATACATTAATATTATAGTTTTCTCGGAGACTTTAATAGTCGGTCACACTCACAATGATAATGTTCATTTAAATATAATTTTATTCTTTACGTATTATAATAATATTATATTTTTTTATCAATATTTAGGCAAGACTTTTTAACGGTGACAAAAACTCGTCAGTTTAGAGAACATCTCGTTGTGTTACTGAATTGACTATTTGTGCAATTCTTTTCTACATAATATACAAGTAATAAACATATACTATAATATATAAAGTACAAACCCGTCCTAATTTTAACTCGAAAACGTTTTTAACTAAGAGAGCAAATAATTCCCGACGATTTCTCTATTGTTTCGTTGTTATTGTGATCACGTTTACTCGAACATAATTGTTGGTTTTATGGAAATATAAAATAACAATATGTTTATATATGTATATAATTATTAATCGAGTAATTACTGGTAGTACTCTAAAGCAGTATATAAATCGATGCGTAAAACACAACAATACAGTTATTATAAATCATCATAGTAAATTAATGATTTTTGAAGTTTTGAAATACCTACACAGAAAAATATATTTTGCAGGAAATGCCTGGAATGGTATTCGAAAAATTGTTAGTGAATTGGTGCGCGCTACTCGTACACAAGAAGGTATTCCATGCAGGATTACAAATTTAATTCGACATTGTATCGACGTTATTGTCAACACTCGAATCAACTGTACATTAATTTCCCCAAATATTTCCTCCCGACTCGAACGCATTTACAATTCTAATCGTATTACCGACTCCGGATACTCCGAGTTACTGGTCGCGCACTCGCTATGTGACCGTATGAACAATGACCGTGTAGATTGACGGCACAATTGTACTGTATTAATGTTGACTCGCTGTGGAAAATCGGTCGTACACGTCATCTCCAAGTAACGCTGTTCGCACGTGGTAATATCATTGTACGTGCACGCGCACGGGTGTCTTAATGATGTAGCATTACGAGTATCGTTGCATTAATTGCCCGGACTTGATAACAATATCATAACAATACGGACACCGTGGTAAACAGTAAGTAAGCAGTAGCTCGCGGGCGTGCGATTATAATTACAACCGAAAGTCCGTGTGAAAACGCGTGATCCGCGGTTTGGTGTGTTGGTGTGTTGTACTAACGAAATAACACCACTGCGACGTTAAAAAAAAATCTCGGGAATCGCGTAATACTATCGTGATGTTACGTGTACGTTCGTGCACCCCATGAGCAAGGGATGGAACGTATATCTCAGCGTGACGCGTCGGATTTCAAACACAACTCGTAATAATTCTTACTTCGCTTTAATTAGCATGTTTTTCCCGGGCACCTCGGAGTTATGAGTGTAATTCATATCGCGTAAAGTTCGAAACAACCGGATAGTAAGTCAACCGGATAATTCAGTTTTTGGGGCTAATGTGTATGTAACATTATAACGTTTTGATCGCTGCAATCGTTCTGTAGAGTAGGTTGTCGCCTATATGTTCGGCTATCAGCGTGTGACTACTTAATCGTCGTGATACTTCGCTTCGATACCTATTAAAAAAAAAATAATAACAATAGGTAACGCGCGAGCGTTTTACAGATTAACACGTTGGTAAAAACCGCGTTCGCGTGTACCCGGTGCGGTGGTGATGGATGACCGACCGTCGTATCGTCTCGCGGATTAAATCGCGTTGGCAAATACCGACGAATTATGACATTTTTTTTTTCACCTTCATTTCGAGTACTCGCACTTTCTAAAATATTAAAACACAGATATTATACGCACGTCGATGTACGTGTAGAGAAACACGGAATCTATGTATATAAAATGCATGTATCACCGATTAATATATCTCCAAAAACGACTAAACGCACGAACTCGATATCTGACACTAGTAGTTCCTCCAACATTCTATAAATTAGCGCATTAAGAAGGGACTTTTCGAACGGTCGAAACAATTTTGAGCTGGACGCATGAATTTTTTCATTTTTTTGGAAATATAAATATAAACAAATATATATATATATATTCATATATTATCATCCATAGGAAGTATTTCGTTTTGTTTGACGTGTTGATTTTAGTAATTACCGTTCGAGGGTACATGTATGTAAATGAATGTAGTATAAATATCATTGAGATGTACGACGGTTGTGCAGCGCTTTTTTCAACCTAAAGTTTACGATTAGTGTTTGTTCCAATTTTTAACAGTAAAAACATCTCCCAGGAGGGTCCGGACAATTTAATATGTAGTATTTTTATATAGGCGATAAATCGTGTAAATGTGCAGTAGCGAAGAGAATAAATATACAAAACGAAAAACTACAAGTACCCACTAGTTTTTGCTGTTACGTTTTGTAATACGTGGGAAAAGTTACGTGGATTTCCAAAGTGTATGTATTCTATTATATTATATCAGTTGTAAGTAGAGTAACAGCATGGATCACGTCATGTAGTTTCATTTTTTTTTTTTTTTTTAATTTTTGGTAGCACATCGAGTTACCACCGCGGTGTTTGTCACGGTGTTCATCGACATAAAACGATTCTTCACGACAATGTTATGAGCCTACGTATATGAGCAGCTGACGGATAAAAGACAACTCTAATCATATAATTTCCGACGATTGTTGTATGAATCGTTTTAAAACGAATTTATTCTCTGTTTTAACGGTGTAAAGCATTATGATAACAACTCGTGATTTCGGACCACCAATTATTTTGTTTTCTCTGAAATATATTTTGATACGTTTGCCGTATAATATAATAATATATGGACTTATATCACAAACATACACGTACGCGTTCAGTAAACGAAAATACGTTCTTAATATTATTACGAAAATTCTCAAAAAGTATCAAACGAGTTTAAGAATATTTTTAGAAACAAAATTAGTTATAATTAAACTTAGGGACTTCTAGCATTTGCATACTTTTTTTAATTATTGTTAAATATAGCAGAGTGCGAAATAAAAATGTTTCTCAGTGCCATGAAATCAGATTTAAAATTTGAATTTGCATATTTTTGCATATTTGATAGATTTTTCAGGAGAGTGCATACTTTAAATTTTTTATGATTATTTTGCATATTTTTACAAAATATTCAAATTTAAAATTAAAAAATATAGATATATATATAACTATACATACATATTTCAACCAATCGAAAAAAAATGTACCAAGAGGACTTAATACTTCCAGTAATATGCTACCTGCAAACTACCTCACATATCTCGTTATAATTTTTGTGCAAGTATAAATAATATTATAAACCCGCTGAATATCAATCGGATGTCGATATAGAATAATAGATTATTTGTTTAGTGTTCAATTCAGTCGATTATTATTATCATACATAAAACGTCGTAGAAGAATATTTTGTAACATATATTGTGTAATGCCGAAAGTACAACAGTCTACGAGTAGCCGTTTACAAAGTTTTGTTTCGGAGTTTAAAGATACATTTACATCCCATGGACACGTTTTATTTTGGGTAATATATGGTCTTTTTTTTTCTTAATGCATATAAATGCATATTATAATGTATATTTTAATGATTTTAGAAGCATATTTGCATACATATTTATGTATTTTATAGAGCTATAAGTCCCTATGCCTAGTTATAACGATACATATTTCATAAAATATACTACACTCAACCGCACACCCATTTTTCTGTAAGGCATATTTAGAAGTTTCGAATTCTTTTTTTCGAACACAAAATAATTTTCCAGTCGGTCAAGTGTGCGCGCGTAATAACTTTATAAAGAACATTAATTATTTTTACACCGAACCGTGAAATCGTTCTACACAACGTTTTCAAGATAATGAATATTTTCACAGTCCAGTAAAAACGCAATACATAACGTATGCTTGCTATTTAGCTTATCATATTGATGTACGTTAATTTTTCAAGTATTTTGTATTTCTCAAAGACGAATAGAAAATAATAAACGGCTAGTTAAAATTAATATTACTAGTATATTGTACAGTATATGTGACATGTGAACAAGAAATTTCCGATGACAAATCTAAAAACATCAATTAATTGCGTTAAATTTGAAAAACGATTCTGAGCGGAGGCCAATATAGTTTTTATGAATTAATACCCTAGATCGTATACTATTGTAACTCAGTTTTCAGATATTACTTATTATTATGTTTTTGTTCAAATCAAATATTTCTAAAATACCTTCCGGGTCCAATTTACAATCATGTGGGATGCTATTTATGAAACTCGGGCAGATTTATAAACTGTACACTTGATCGCAGAAATATATCACTGTAAAACTAATTAATTTTTCGCTTCGCCCAGAACCTAATATTAATATGTTACGCATTTATCTTCTCGGAAAATATATTTTTGTTGTTGACCATATAATTTATAATACTGGTTTATACGGCTCTTCGATGTCTTCCGCCGGTTTTGTTGCTTTGCACAAGATCAATTTTGAAAAATTTGTTTTCCTAATAGGCAATCACGAGACTTGAACGGCGAAATACAACGTTTAATCGAGCAGTAAATAAAGATATTATTGTATTGAGTCCATTTCAAGTAACTTATAATACTATTTCTTCGTGATAATAAATTATGCACAATTCAAACGTTTGCTTAACATAACGTGTTCGTGGAACGATTTTGTACTCCGGAAGAAATCCCATGTTCAGCGCCTATCTGTGATGTGTTATGTACGTTGCAAAACATTTCTAAAAGTATTAATCCCCGTTCACGTGCAAATGTACACCGGAGAGGTTTAACCGAAGTTGAAACTCGCTAATTGTCTGCGGCACGAGCGTTATTATCGACTCAATTATTAGTAATATATGTACGAAGGTGTATAATAATAATATTCCCATTTTCCTTGCACGTACATTTCACCCCTTCACCTCCTCAATCGAAATAGTCGCCGTGAGCACTGCCATCGCAACACGAGAGTACATTTTTAACATTGGAAAAGCGACTGGTTCGCGCGCGCGCGTTCACTGCTACACGCTTGGGTCACACATTAATAATACGTTTTCCGCGGCCGTCTAGACGAGTTACACGCGTTACTTCAATGTAACTGCGCTTATTAGTAACATAATCACTACTGTGCACACACGGTATCAATGCAGAAAAAAGGGCTCGTTGCTCGTTTCACGCGTGTATTATTATGATAATTTGTGCGCCCGCAAGTGAACAGTAGAATTCGTTGCCGCAGACGTCAAATGGACGTAAACAGTGGTGCCGAACCCTTGTATTTAGATCGGGCCCTGAGGTCCTAATCTTGGGGACCATGGGTGGGCGATCGCCACACTTATATTGAAAGGACATGGATGAGCAGCATTCGATGATAGATTATCAGACAGTAAGCAAACACCAATACATTAATATTACCTACGTAATTATGTATAATGCGAGTGCAGCGACCAAATTTTTTACTTCATGAGTGAGTATCGAATACTTTTGTTTTGCCTTACCTCCCCCTTTCTCCTTCATAATTCCGGCAAAATGTAAATTCCTACATAAATAACCTTTTAACATGCAAATAAAAGATACTGTCATCTTCTACACGGACCTTTTCACTTGAGTACACGAATTTTTGATTTTATTTTTGATAACGCAACGTTGACACACAAAAACAATGTCAAAATAAGAATTTATACGTACACAAAAAATTAAATGTACACGAGGAGGAATTTCACGTTTAGAGTTCATATCTAAGGTATGACACATTAATAAAATAAATTAATATGACTATTTATTAAATTTTTTATCTTCAAACAATTATTTAATTTTGATTTTCTTACATACGCCTATTTACCTATTTTACCTATGTCATTCGGTTTTTGTTTTTTAATATTTAATGCTGTATGATAAATATACGAATAATATTTTTAAAAATTGATTATATTTATTGTAAAAATTATTTACTTATTATATTATTTTGTAGGAAATAACACTGTGTCTATGTAGGAGATGACCCATAGATCTTATACTACAAGGTCTAGTCTCTGGTCGAGCTTTGGTCCGAACTACGAGTATTTTGAAAATTTATGATGAGAAAACTTCGTATTGAGTCGAAGTTTGGTTGTCAGACCATATTAAAGCTTCATTAAACAATTTAAGTCCAACCAATCAATATTTTTTTTAATGAAACCACTATACTCGCAATTGAAATAAATTTAATGTTCGTTATATCATAATCGCAGTCGAATTGTCTTCGTTCACGATTATCATACTGTTTACGTACGCCAGCGATTGGGCGACGAGTGATCAGACGTCGCACGTATCCCCGAGCGACGCGATCAAGTCATACGACGCACCTGATCACTTCGCCGGTTAACACGTTGCCGAGAGGTTGACCTACCGATGTTTCTCTATTACGCGTCCCGCGATGTGATCAACAATAATTAAAACTATTACAATCTTTCTGAATCCAATTTAATCCGACCTGTTAATTACATTATTACTGGAATCGAAAAATGAAATAGCTTATGCGGGCCACGCGCATGAATATTAAGCGTCGAGTCCGATTGGATTATTCAATGCTTCCGAATAACATAGTTTATCTTACAAGTATATCTAATACCTTTGAATTATGATATTTTATCTTTCGTTATATTGTTACATATTAGGTGCAATTATGGTACATGAGTTTACAAGACTGCACATGTTTATTAAACTAGTATAGTGTTCCAAACGGGATCTAAGACTTGAAGTTATTGATTGCAACCTGTATAATTCTCATGTTTTAAATTCGTTCTACATATGGTTTATGATACGTTACAATATTAAATAAATATTAGGAAAACCGGTGTTGGAATAAACGACAAATCTTTAATGCCACATTTAACCTCCTGAACCGGTGTACAGCTTACCTGCAGGTGTTAACTAGAATAGCAATTAAAACAAGATTTAAAATAGTTACTGAGAAATTTCGACACTATAAAGGTATAAGTATACCTTATCGTATCATATTATGTTTTTTTCCTAAGAAAATTGTAAAAAAAATTTTTCACATATCAGAAAATGGTTATAAATTGTTCTATCTATTTAAAATATAGGAAAAGTATTAAATCATTGAAAAGTGTTTTTAAACTATAGTTTTGTAACAGAATGAAAAGAATCTATTGGTTAGAATAAAGCATCTGATTTCTGAGTAAACGATGAAAAATAATGAAGTATATTTAAAGTTTTTGAAGATAAATCTCGGCTGATTGATAGGAAAAATATTTTAAAATATTAAATATTACCAAAATTATAGTTTAAATATCACATTCACTAATGATACTATGATTCTTAAATGAATAATTTAATTTTCGAAATTGTACTCTACAGCAGCGGTACCCAAACTGTGCACCACGGTGCCTAGGGGCATCGCAAGAACTTTCTAAGGGCACCGTGGTCTACGGTTCATAACAAATAGTTTAAAATGTTTAGATTTTTTTTCCCTTATTGTTTTTGTGAAAACTTTAAAGCAAATAATGAAATATTTTCTATTGTATATTCGGACAATCTCATTTTAACCTTATAATATTTTTATGTAATAATTATAATAATGATAACAATAATTTTTATTTATTTAATTGTTAAGTTTAAAAATTCATTAATTTATAATTAAGTTAAATTTTAATAAAATTAATAAAATTAGTTATCAATTTGTATTTTTTTTTGACCTGTTATTCATGTTATTCACAGCAGGTTAGCACCATGGCTAAATTGAGTCCAAAAAAAGGCACCGCGGAAAAAAAAGTTTAAGAACCGCTGCTCTACAACATAGTTCTTACAATAACATAATTTTATATACATTAAACCACTACACATTGATATATTTAATTATATAGACAAATAAATTTTTAAAGCATTTTATGCAGAAATTATAAATTAGAAAGTCTCAAATTCTATTTGCTGGGATATAATTTTTAATCACGACAACAATGTCTAGAAAGCATTCTTGTGTAACTAAAATTATTACAGGTACTGTAAAAAATGTATTAGTTTGACGGGCATTTGGGTGCATAACAGTCATGTACATCAATAATTAATTATGAACATAAATCGTTTATTTTCTCATGTCAAATTGTTGCTAGACAAAAAAATGTAACATACAACAATTATTTATAATTTTTATATTGTTATACAATTATTTATGAAAAATAATGGCATCATTACTGCATATTTATTAAATAATAGATAACAATTAACGAGTTAAATTAGTACAAAAACTTTTATATGAAAATATTCGACCCGAATGTATTCTATTAACGTAGTAGTTTCTTTTTTTTTTTAAATTTAAAACCATGCGAGTTAAGATTTAACTGTGTATCATTTTTAAATTGTTTTTGATTGTCTGTGGATACTGATATGCTGGACATTTACTATTTATTAATTTAAAATATGTTATCACTAAGAAAACCAAAATTATTTTACCATTATATCTTGAATGATTTAATTTTTTTCAGATTTTTAGAATCTATTGATTATAAAACACGGCGAGCCGAAACCGAAATGCCGTTCGTGTGTGCCCAAGAAACACTCCTCCCGTGTAACACCTTTGTCCCAGCACCACCGACACGTAGGTGCTTCAAGCGGTACACGACGTTGTGGACTTGACCACCGTAATATCCCGTCGCTGCAGTGCGTCACTGTTTTATTTTTCTTATTCCTTTTCCCAAAAGATGTAATAGCTTGAGAGTTATGTTTTTTGTGAAAACACAGTTACGAAGAATTGTTTGTGTCACAAGACAATGGGTATGATATTTTACAATAAATTTAAATAAATTACAATAACTTATACGTGGAAACTTGCGTCGAGGATGATAAAATTATTGATGAGTGAGATGACGATGAGGAGAACGAGAATCGAGAAGAAGGATTACATCAGGGGAAGAGTAGATAAAAGAGGAGGGTTTGGAGAATAATGAGTCGCGGAGAAGACTGAGGAAGGATACGAGAAAATAATGCGATTTAAATCGTACGCGGCTTCGTGAGTAACACGTCACTGTGCTCGCGATATCGCGTGTCGGTTCGTACGCATATATAAAAAAAAAAAAAAAAATATGTATATAAACAAAATAAAATGAAAGAAAAATATTTCTTGTAATTAGGAACCGGTTGACGGCTGCCACCGAGTTTGAACCACTCGAGCGGTATCTCGAGCAGCTTCTTTATCTCTCGACTTTTTCCGCGAGCGCGCGCGCGCTGTCTTCGCAAACCATAGTTCGAGTTCCTCTGGATTGCGGTAGGAGGTAAACGCATTTCTTTCCTCCTCGTCCTTCTCCTCTTCGTCCTTATCGTTATCGCCGTCGCCGCCGCCGCCGTCATTAAGACCGATGCGGTACAAACTAATTACACGCTGTACATTTAATCGCGCGCTTTGTACCCATGGACACGTTCGTATAATTAATGTGCTACCGTCCGTCCGTCCACCACGTGCAGCGTTCAACTATCGGTCGACGCGTAGCAATAGAAAATATATCGTTTAATTGATATTTAATAACCGTACATTTATACATATATATGTGTGTGTGTGTGTATTTAGTGGTGTGTAAAGATCGTATCTACTTGATTCAAAAATGCCTTTAGTATACATAGAAATAGTTTACTCGACACCGATGTGATAAAAAAATCTTGTCAAAAAATTTATGATGTATTAATGTTATTGTTCTATCGTTTTTGCAAAAACGTTAACAATCATTGTTCAAATACATAATAAAAAATTTGAAGCATAATAGGGCTAAATTTATTCGGAAAAATATTGATAAAATGTCTGAACTACAATTTATCAATCATTATTAAATATCATTTATCGTGTACATTTCATATTGAATAAATAAGAACCATGTAATATGATATTTTAGTTTACATTTATCTATAAAAATATACATTTTAAGAATATATATCATATCTATACAGTTGTATGCCAAGACGTGTTATAATTTTTTCAACATTAAGTTCTGTTTAAATTAAAAATGTTATAAGTTAATCATTTAGAAAAATAATGGTTAAAAACTTTTATAAAGCAAATCAATTTAGCTAAATTTAACTAGAAAAAAATTATTTATTTAATTGCAAGCAATAAGAATATTTTACATATTATGAAAAGTAAATTTAATGAGTATATTTTAATTCGAAAATTATATTGCAAAGTTATTATAATATTATCAATTATCATCTGCCTTTGTTGATTTAAAATATAGGCTGAATTTAAATTCATTAAAATAATAATTTAATTAATAAAATATTTCGTAATAATATGTTAGTTGTTCAATTAAATAGTTATTTTTATGGATTATCGTTTTAAGGTTTTATTGAATCGCTATGGATTTATAACTGTAAATATTTAAGTTTATAATGTATTTTTAAGTAGGAATACATTTTTTGAATATCGAGTTACAGTTAGACGTTACAGTTACAATATTATATATTTCTGTGATTATTTCATACAGTTTTATGGTTTTATTTATGCAAGACCCTGAACAGATGTATATTTTACTACCTGCAATAATAATTTGTTACAAAATATTATATTCTGGCTTGAATTTGTGAATTCAACTTTTTATTGGTGATAAATGAAATTTATTACCTTAAAATAATGAACAACCTAGAGCGAAGCTTTAAAGGAATAATAAATAATACAAGTCAACACTTATTTGGATAATATATAATACTGAAATATTTTTATGATTTATATCAAGTTTTAGTTTAATAAATAATATTTGTAAAATAATCGCATAATTTATAACGTTAGTACAAAAAAAAAAAAAAATGGCACATTTAAAATATTAGTTATAAAATTAGAATACATATCAGACATACATTTTAAGCCATAAAAAAAAAATAAATTACTCTTTCAACGAAAAAAAAAATTAACATTGCGGACGAAATTCACTATGGTTTTTTTTTTCATGGTAAAAAGCAAGTCAATTCATCAAAAAATAAAATACGAGTAATTGTATTTTATAATTAAATATATTTTTAATTCATAATTTATTATACAAAGGTGGAGTAAAATAGAAAACTATAAAACTATAAGTTGCTACTAATTTCGTTATGCCAAAGTAAATGTATGTATACTCATACATAAATGTATCTTGATATAAATATATGTTTAATAAGGTCTTTTAAAGTCCTTTTTAAAAATTTTGAATACATGATTGGAAAACCCCAAATACATAATAAATATTTGTAAAAGCGTGTAGATAATTTATTATTATATATCATATCGGTATTTAACATTTAATTTAAGTAGTAATTATAACGAAAAATAACATTATATGTTAATAACTTACCAATTATTGCTCTAATAAATCAATATATAAATTTTAAATAATTTTTTCAAAATATCGGAACCAATGTAATAAACATCTCTGACCGACGTATTAAAGCTAATATTATGTGTTAAAAACTCTTAGTATTTCAGGTTAAAAAAAATAAAAACAAAAATAATCCAATTGATTTGTAATATTTATGCAGGACTATATTGGATTGGTGTGTGATTTAGACTGTAATGATTTGAATAGTGAAATAATTTTCATATTCTATAAGAATGAACACCAAATGGTTTATGAACAAACACTAAGATTTGTGATGGCAATGTTTATCATTTATCAATTGTTGATTGAAGAAAATTAATAAATATTTTTCGTTTCAACACTGTGTACTTTGATCATTTAATAGCTTTGACTTTTTACTGATAATATTTATTACATAATCCATATATTTTTTACATTTTCCATGATTAGTTATTACTGATTACATATTCCATTATTGACGTATTTACTATTATTATAGACAATAGAAGATAACAAAACTCAACACCATCATATTTGATTTTTTTTTATGTTAAATACTCATAAATTATGTCTAATGCTTATGCACGTTTCTAGTAAATTTGAAGTTTACGAATTAAATATTAAATAATTGTCATTTACATTTTACTTGACTTTAACTTAATTTAGAAATATAATTTTATGTGTACTGAAAAGAAATATATTTTATATATTTTAATACTAGAATATTACACCATTTCAAATTTCATTGTTTAAATGATTTGTATAACACGAAAATATAATTTATATTGATAGCATACAAGTTAATTTTGACATTATCATGCACCCAATCCGATGTGAAACATTTTTTTTTAAATGAATTAAATTTTAAGCATATTGTGTAATAGTTTATCTCAGGAAAAATTTGAAAAATGTTTATTGATAAATTTTATTGATATCATTTAATCCTCGGAATCTTCGGGCCGGTTGAATTTTGAACACGGTTAACTATAATTACTCAATCCAGCCCTGTATTTATATATAACCAAAAATATTTGAAACGAGTTTTATATTCATGTTTTTTTTTATTATTTCAAAGTTTCAAAATTTAAAATAAGAATCACAAAAATGTGTGAAAACTAATTTTTATAAATAATCGATCAGAACGCACAATTAAACTATTGGATAGCATAGAGAAACGATTATAACGGACTATGAAATTATCTGATTACTATAAAAAAAATAATAAATAGTCTGTTGTGCGTTCATGTAAACTGTTTTTATTGGTTCGACAAAATAATTCTTGATGGGGAAAAAAATTACAAAATGCGTATAGATTCTAACGATAATCATCCTACACTATATGTCATCATAAATCCTTTGAGGTCGTGATATGATTAGACATATTTCCATCGATTGGAAAAAAGTTAATTCCAACTACACGTACAAATTGTAAATAATAGTTCAGCTTTTAATATATCATACATAGACTTGCAAATTGTTTTTATCTAACGATCGTACTAATAGTACCTACTCACAAAATAACTTTTTTTTTCTGTTACATTAACAATATTTCATATGGTTGTTAAACCTGAACACGTAACACAACAGTAGAATGATGTAATGACATTATCATAACATTCATAACTCTCGTACGGATGTTGAAAAACTATCGAATCGATAACACATATATTAGTTATATTTATGAATTTATTATAGGTAGAATATCGGACACAAGACTTTTCGACTGAAATTATAATATTATCGTAAAATATTGACAGCATTGCGATAACTCGTTGCCGAAGACGAGTTTCAACATTTTACACTACTACAATGATTTTAAATTTGTTTGTTCACATCGAGGCTAATATAAAAATTGAAAATTGTTTTCATTAGCATTTGACATTCATTTGATCTTACGAAAATTGAATGTTTTTATAACCTAACCTAACCACGATATTTGTATAGTTTTTTTGTTATGTATGCACCAGTAAAGATTCAAATTTCAGTGAATTTACTTTTTTGAAAAAAATGTTATTTTTTTTGTGATTTAAACAACTAGAAATAACTTTTTTAATATTTACAAAAGTATTTCAAATTCAGTTATGTACTGATTATTGACATGTATTGTACTTGTGAAATTGAACGATTATTTGGACGACAGTAAAAATCAAAAATCCATTATATAAAAAATATTTAACTTTTTCTGAGTAATTTTTTTTTTTTTTTTAGATTTCAGGTTAGTTGATCACAAATTTTTAATTTAACTATACACCCGCCGTATTTACTAATACTGTACAAATTATTTTTTTCCTTTCTATTCGACTCCTCCAAATAATACATTATGAAAAACGGACGAAATCGTTTTTGATTTGAATTTCTTATACTGCGCATTTTACGTGATACTACATAAATGAAAAATGTGTCTTTTCTCTTGTCTATATCGTAATATTGGTACTTATCGATATTGCGTTGGCATAAAATGCATTCTATTTACAATACATCGAAATATGCGTTCAATATCTACATTAATGGTAAACGGTAATGCGTTGTACATATCTACGTATATGTATAGCAAGAATTATCGGTATTCGCTACATATTATTATGTTTTGATTTTCTATTCAAACGCAATATTATACCAATACATGATGAAAGGAAGAACGATAATATTATTATTTATTACGAATGATCGTACATTTTGGGTTCGAACGCACGTAGTTCGTAAGGTTATGTTTTCTCACGTGATTATCTTCATTAGCCGTTCTTAGATCTCGCTAACAGTCGCATCACTAACTGCTTTTGAATCAATCCCTCTGGTTCATAGAAGCACCACACCAATGGTAACCACAAAACCGACATTTCCTTCTTAGGCGTTCAACTGATATTACTAATTGGACTTTCAGTGAAAAAAAACAGTTTTGGAATTTTTAAGATTACGTAGGTAATACGTATACGTGATGTTCAGCGATGTCTGTCAAACAACTAGACACGCGCAAATAGTAGCAGTGCCATAAAAATGGTTTTTTCTCGATGCACAAACGTGTTTGATACGTGTCTATGAACCATCCGAGAAAATACACTTTCATCTGCATAAAGCTATAAAGATCTGCTTTGGAAATGTTTCTGGAGTATAACCAGCTGGAAACAAACAAGGCCGCACTGGAAAATACTATGTTATGCAGATAATCGCATAGCTATTATAATATGTGCCATGTAACGTTGTTCCGAACCCTCCACAGTAGATGATAGACATAATATTATTATAGTCATGGTTTTAATAAACGTTTATTTTTTTCATCTCAATCGGAATACCACCTGCGGCACACGGCGTCCTTTATGAACACAGCTAGCGCATAACCTACTACTGTACATGCACGGATCTATCTGCAACATCACCCGGATCGTTTTAGTTGTAACCCGTCGTCGTGAAATTTTGTTTTTGGCCGAATTTTTTCGTACAAAATCTTGTTGTTAGACTTTTTCGACGATTATCGGTACGAAATTTGAAAGTATGTATTCCGTACCGAACGACGCGCGTCGTGTAACTGTGAACCGTAAGAAAGAGAGAGAAAGAAATGGAAACAGTCGCCGGAGGAAAACATCGCTCGTTATCCGTAATCCTTTTCCGGCAAATCGTGTCTGTGTCATCACTATAATATATATATATAAATGTATACCCTTATTATACATCCGAACGGTGCAATAACACTGAAAATGTGCACGAGGCCGTCTGCGAGTATAATAACGCACCGCAGTGCACAGAACACGTACATAATGGGTGTGTACGTTAATAGAATGCATTACCCGTCGCGTTTGCCGTGCCGTATGTGCCGGCAAAAACCACCGGCAATGAATCAATCCATAATTAGTGGTCGATAAAATAGATGGGAAACAGAGTAAGAAAAATTAAAAAAAAATCGAAAAACACCGAGTCCGAGAGCTGGTCGTCGTCGGGGTAGTGCAGCGCGGTGGCGGCGACGCGATTCAATGTGCTCCGGACCGCGGGCTCTGTGTGCTCTCTCGTCCGGTGTTCCCGTGTAGCATGCGCGAACATTGCATACCGGTCGATCTTAACCGGTTCCGCGGTAGCGCGCGCGTGACATGAAGATATATTTTAATAAAAAAAAATAATTTTTTTTTTCCTGTTTATTAATTCATCGCGTGTCCGCCGCGACCGAGGATTGCGACAAGTGTAGTACGTCATGTATTTTTATTTGTTTACATTAGCGTTACGCGGCGCGCCGTATCGTCAAACGTCGAGATTAAAATAAAAAAAAAACAAAACAACCTACCTCAACAATAAATCGCAGTCTTGCAGTGACGCCGAGTGCAGTTGGAAAACCGTTAAGTAAGATCAACAGTGAAAAAGATTTACAAAAACCATTGAGAAATACAAAAATCCCTCACACTTTCACTTGGAAACGACGATTGCGTACACCTAAGCCAAACGATTGTCAATGCTCAACGTAATAACGCCCACTCAGTACGCTTCTTCATCAGTGTCGTATCTAATGATTTATTATCTGGACGAGGAGAACACGATTATACCATGCAACGAAATTGAAAAAACCTAAAGGTCTACTTTGAATACTTTGAATAGATACATAGAAAAATCTAGTAAAAAACTATGGATAACAAACTACAAAACGTTATATACGAATAGTCTATTACATCTTACTCGAATGATCACTTATCACTGATAGTCATCAGCTCGTTGTTGATCAACTGTATTAGACAAAACAATAACAACAAAAGAAATTTCGGGGTTCTTCCACTGACCGCATTCAATACTATGACATCGATCTACATACTATATTATTATATTTATAATCTGAACATTATGTCGGTATAATAAAGCTTTATTGTATTCGACAATGATTCAAGGGTACATGAGGTTGGCGCTGTAAAGTTCGAAACGTCAAGCCGATAATTTTATTGTAGCTTTAAAAGGCAAAACTTTACTGGAAAATCATAAAATTTAATATAAGAAAAATTAAACGTAGTGTTAAAAGTTGGCTAATCACGAGGCAAATCCTGGAATAAAATACACTTAGCATTTAAAAGCTTATGGAAACTGTCTAATTTGCTGTTGGCCTTTGGAAAAAAACTAAAATAATGGTAGAAAAAATTGTCCTTTCAGTCCTCGGAGTGGTAATGGTAATGGAAGTATTGAGTCTTAATGAAATGATAACTCATTTCTTCGGTAAAACGATTCTGTACAAAGCTTCAATATAAAAATATACTGTTAATATATTTTATCATTTTTAGTTTAATTCTGTTAGTGGGTATTTTTATTATATCAACTTGATTAAAATATTCTTGTTTGACAAAAGAGTAATTTTTTTTAACCAAATATTCAAAACATATTACTCTATCTGTATCCAAAATTAAAATTGATGTAAAAACAGTAAATTCTGTAAAAATTGTATAATAATTTACTTAAAGACTTAAATCTTAATTAAACTTTAAAATTAAACTTTAACTTAAAATTTAATTAAATCTTGACAAAACTGCTTTTTTATTTTTTTCAGTATTTTTATATAGTTATATGAGTAAAGTGATATTACATTTTCAAGTTTTTATATTCAAAAATAAAATTTTTACATAAAAATTTTTAAAAAATTATATATCTTCAAAATTTAATATATTAATTAAATATTTTAAAAAAAAATTTAAAAAACAATTGTCAAATATGAAAAAAAAAGTTTTTGATATAGGATAAAAGTTTCAAAATTCTAACCACATTATTTTTGGAGTTATAATTAAATAACTTTAATCTGAAAAGTGAAAGTTAGAAAAAATCAGCAAATTTAACTATTGAAAATGTTATGAATTGGAAATATTAATTTTTAAAAAAAAAAAAAATAAAAAAGTTTACAATGAATATATTTTTATAATGCATTGAATACGTATTCATAGGGATTCTTTAATATTAGTTCATATTAAAATACCAAGACTCAAAAGGGTTGTAGGTGTTTAAATAGCAAAAAGGTTGTTAGAATATTGAAAAAAATTTAGATTCTGAGTGAAGAGAAGTATCTTATGGTTTTATGATGATGTTTTATTTTGACTTTCAGTGAATATTTTTTTTATTTTTTTTTTTAAAAAAAAATTAATATTTCCAACTCATAACATTTTCAATAGTTAAATTTGCTGATTTTTTCTAATAGCATGAAAAACAATGTACTATGAAGTTATTCAGCAATAAAAAATTGAAATTATAATATTATAAGATGCTTGTTTATATTAATCAGAAAACTACTAGGTACGTTGGTGGTGTGTGGTTACATACACACGTCTATGAAAAATAATCACATGTACAATTTTTTTTTTGGTTGCATTACTGTTCATTAATGACGTTGGATATTTTTAATTTATGTAATAGAAAACTAAAACGATTATTAAAAATAAAAACATGAAGAAGGTTTATCAATATGTATAATTACATCTATGGTTATTGAATGTAAAAAATATAAACTTTTATACTTATGAATCGTTTCATTCTGGAACAATACATTTGTATTTACTTATTTAAAATTTGAAAATATAAATTTCAAGAGTTTATTTCAGAGTGTTGGGAAGAATCGAACAGAGAATGAGTGTTGTGGAATTGAGAATGCTTATATGGGTGAGGGGAGTGACAAGATAAGATAGAATAAGAAACGAATGTGTGAGAGGTAGTATTAGTGTAGCGTTGATAGTGAACAAGGTGAGAGAAAATAGACTGAGATGGTTTTGGGCATGTAATGAGGTGAGAGGAAACAATATCAGTAAGAGTGGTTATAAATTTGATCGTCAAAGGAAAAAGATTAATAGGAAGACTAAAAAAGTTATGGTTGAATACGATTGAGAATGATATGAGGGCCGATGGTGTGTGCGTAAGGGATGTAAAAATTTGAGACCAGTGGTGGTTTAGGACTAGAGTGGTGAATCCCAAATAGTTGGGAGAAAGGCGAAGAAAAAGTAGAAGAAGAAGAAGAAGAAGAAGAAAATATTAATGACAATGGAATAATAATGTATCAATTATAAAATAAAAAAAATGTTATTAAGAGATAGCAGAAGAATGCTTTATTTAATGGCGCTATTATACCGGGTTAACGTTCAGCCATTGCCACTGCTCCTCACGCTATCGTATTTACTTCCTGAAATAATTTAGTGGCAACGTTGAAGGCATTGATTGTTTACATTGTCCTGCTAATTTTTCAGCGACCTAACCGGTAGTGCGTGCGCGTCACATGCTCGATCAGTTACCGCCAAACGTTCGTAGAATGTTGTAAGCGCACTATTTACATATATATATTTTTTACTCTTGTGCACGTTTATTCTAATTGACTTTCAATTTGCTAGTTGATTGGAACAACGGATCAATAGTACAGTTTTTAGAACTTTATGCGACTGAAAGAGCCATGTTTATATATTAAACTTAGTAGACAAAGTGCTGAAGATGCAATTATTTTAATATCCTCTATTGAATAAGGTCGAATACGAACTTATTTAAATGTTAGTAAGCATACAAATTATACGTGCACGAAAATAAAAAAATAAAAATCACAATAATTATGCGCACACAAAGTTCTTCTTTACACACGTGTACGGTAACTGTATTTGAACAGAATGTAAACACGTACTCACGCTCGCATAGTTATATTGATGCTGGTGTTCGATTTACTGAACGTTGACGGCAGCGACAACTCGAAGAGTACGATCGGCACGAGTGACGGGTTTACGTATTATACTCGCGCTGCTGACTTTTCATGCTCACTTCCCTATTCACTGTTACGGAAGTGAGCTGAATATAAACGAGGTTAGAAGAGGTTAGTGTTAAAATCCTTATAAAAACTAAAAATTATCATACCAAGCTCAAAACTATTAAACACTCGACTGTTTCGGTGTGATTTCATCGGACATAAACGCAATTCTAATCCAGTGAAAGTGTAGTTCCTTTAGAGAAACGATATGCGATGGTAATGCATCAAAAAAATATCTTCGACAAGGGACTATATATTGCCTAATGAACAATTTTCGGACTTCATGCATCATTAATGCACATACTCTAAATTATTGATTTTAGAAATTTATAATTTTTTTTTAGCATCCAAACACAACCTAATAAATTATCACTCTATAAACTAAAATATTCAACCCTGAGGATTTATCTGCTCCTTAACATAATTACAAGGGCATTCATCGCTAAAAATCCAAAGTGGGACACATGTGATCGGTTCTTCTCTGCCCCTCGGCGATCGTTAACGATGGATTTACAATTAATATTTATAATTCCCAGAATTTATTCTCCCATGGTAAAGTTTAGTCCACGAGAGATAAGATTAGCCAACAAAATTAATTTAATATGTACTCGTATTTATTATAAATTGATATTTATAATAATTTATTTATAAATGTATAATAGATACGGAAAAACCAGGGGGAAACATGCCCTCCTTTCATCCTAATGGACGTCCATGCCTAATTACCTATAATATAATGAATCAATAAACTTTCCCCAGATTGTCCAATTCAAAAGATAACCTAAACTTTCGATGATTTTACTCTTACGTCTCTGGTTTATATCTTATCTGCAATTCGCTTATTTCTCAAACTTTAATTAATCACACCACCATCGATGATTTCTTTGTCAATCGTTTTAATCTCGATTGGTGTTTTTATCCGTCATTCTACTAGAGCGGCCAATTAACTTTATTTATGTCATGGAATACCATTGACGGATAACTTTTTTAAACCAGTTGAATACCAATCAAACAATTTTAATTAGTATTCTAAGCGCTCGTAGTATACTCACACTTATCGAACAAATATCACTTTCAAATTTTTCAATGTATCTATAGAAAGAAAAAAAATATAAATATATCATTTTTAATTCTTCCGGTAGCACCTCAGAAACCAATGTTTTTCAAAATTAACATATTTTCGAAAAATAACAATACATTCAACATTTAAATTAATATTATAAAAATAATGATATTTAAACTTAATGGCGTTATATTATTTAAAAAAAAAAAAAATTAATTGATTATTTTAAACATCGATTGTGCTCTATTCCAGTTTCCATTTAATTTTTATTTGCATAACGACAGTTTTTACTTGTTTGATCTAATATTTTGACGCAACTCGCCGAACACTATACTAATAATGTAATATTATAAAGTCTCTAGTTATTCTAGCCTAGCCTTTATATAGGACCCAGAAGTTCACACATTAGTATGTTATAATTTAATCTACCAAAATATTTCTAGCTACACATTTAAATTGTATGAATTCAAATCGAAATGCAACATTTTATTTTGCATATAATTGCTTCGAACTACTTCGAGGTCTTTTTTATTCATTTGCATGTTTTTAAATTTTTTGTGAACTGTAGATTAGAGTCAAATATTATTTAATAGACAAAAAAAATTACTTATTTAAAAAATAAAGGAACTGTCTTTATTGATGCGATCAAAGTTTTGTGGAGAATTTCGAAACTAAATAAATGCAGTTAAATGTTCCAAAATCATTACAATTTATGAACATATTATTGAGGAGAATCTGGACTATAGGACACTATGTAAAATTTCAAAAATTATGTTGGGAGAAGAAATCCCAATGAATGATCTACCAGTAGATTTTTCAAATATATATATATATATATATATGTGTGTGTGTTAGCGGCAATGTGTATAATATATTAAATATATAAAATGTCTAGGTTCCTATTAAAGAAGTGTATAATATCATTTTTTTTACCTACATTTCTTAAATATTTTATATAACAACTAGGCATTTCATAAAATGACAAACAACGAATTGGCAATCTGTAGAACTTTCATTTTACAACCAAAAAGTGCTTCGTAAGGTGATCTCTTTATACCTTTATGATAAGCGCCATTTTTCATCAGTTGAATAAATCATAGATCTTCACTCCATTTTGAAGTGTTATTGTTCCTCATTCACGTCATCAACATATTTTGAATATCCTGGTTTGCACGTTCGACATTTCCCTGACTTTGGGAATGTCAAGGTTTTCCATGAACGATTTTTAAATTGGGTCAATAATTTTTCAAGTTAGAAACAATTTGATTAGAAAATTCACGACCATTGTCGAATTGTAATATTGAAGGTACTCCAAGTAAAGTGAAAATATCAACTAAATTATAAGCCACTTCTTCTGCAGTTTATTCTACAGTTTAGTTTTTCTTATGACGACAAATTTAGTTAAATGGTCTTGATAGAACATTATAAATTTAAAAAGTTAATTAGCAATTGATTGAAAATCAATCAAATCAACTTGACAGTTACTTAAATTCATTAGAAATAATGGGTTTCACTAATAATCCTTTTCTAATTTTTTTGTGTTTTAGTTAACACATTTCACATAATGACAAATAATGATCTACTTCGAAGCGCGTGATATTTTTAAACTTACTATTAAGCTCATATAATATTCTATCTCGTCCTTCATGTCCTAACGATTGGTGAGCATCATGTAACACATCAAAAACGTCACTTTCTTTTATATAATATAAAATATTGTTATCATTATTTTTAACAGGATAAATTAGTTTATTATTATTATTAACGATCAAAACATCATATTTTTTAAGCAACCAATAGTCACGCGGTTCATTTTTTTTTTTGTTTTTGATTTAGCATTATCAATATCTTTAACTAATTGATAATATCGCTCATCAGTTAAAAATACACTATTTTTTAAGTCACATTGACGCTTCAATAACTCGATGTTAAAACGATCTTTAATTTCACGCATTCGACTATCCGCGAACAACCTTTTGTAGAGATGTGTAGTTCATCAGCTAGTCGATTCAGTGAGTCGACTCTTATATATGAACTGGACGAGTCGAATCAGTTTTACAAAAGTTGGCGAATCGGTGACTCAGTTAAACTCACAACTCACAACTACACTACTGTAGATACACGACTCTCGACTCCCTTGATAACTGTTTGTGAATCCAAACGGAAAATGTAACACCAACTTAATAATAGTTCCCCTCGGATTTGGTAATTAATATTTCTATTGTTTCTTAAAACAAGATTTCTGACTTTCTGAGAAAAATTCGTAACGTTGTATGCTTATAGTCATAATTAGTTTCATATGCGATAAGCTATTCATGAATGTTGACGGTGAACTTGTGAGTCGAATCAAGAGTCGAAACTTGAAGAGTTGAGAGTCGACTCTTTGATTCAATAAATTACACTTAACTGAGTTGGAATTCCCATCCCTAACATATTGTCAGACTGAAATGTGAAAATACTCAAAATAATCACTATGGTGATGAAATAATCATCGCGTTATCTATCCGGCAGTTGAAACTATACTTCATTAAACTTACTGATATTACAGATTTCTAATGAATTTATATTAGGTAAAGGTACATTGTCAAATATTAATACTGATAACATGGATTTAATACATTACCTATACATTGTTTGGCATTTCATATAATACTTAGACAATTTAAACAATTTTATAGATTGCCGGCTGTAGTTAGTGTTATATAAAGTTCCTAGACATTTTATAAAATACCAATATTATATACACTGCCACTAACATATATATAAGTTGACAAAGAGTGAAGCTTTTCGGTGTATAAAAACATGTTGACCGATCGTTTACTTTTGGACAATAGTCCAAGTTATTAACTGTGAATTATAATATTTAAAAATATATAGTAAAATAATATTTTTAATTATAACAAAAATGTTAATTTTAAAATTTTTTTTACTTATATTTATTTATTAAAAAAAAAAATGTTTAAAACATATTTCATAGGTACATATTTCAAGCATAAGTGGATGTTTATTTTATGCATATTTCGATAGTTTTCAACATATAAACTTTCAGACTTAACTTATAATATTAAATATTTATTTTAGAGTCATTGAGTCTATTGTTTGTAAATATATTGTGATTTATTGTTTGTATATAACCATTATTATACCTAGTAGAATAAAACGTAGTGATACCAAAATTGTCTATAGTACAAAAGTGAGAGTGATGACAAACATCAAACCTTTATTGGAGTCAATTTTTAATTCTTTTAATGAATTTACTTAGAATTTCACGATTTTTTAGGAACGATTTGATTCATAGATTTAATAATACATTTAATGAAATTGCATTAGAGTCTTTACCGTTTCTTAAATGATAATGACATGATTGTTCCACTAGACGAAAATTATATATCTATCAATTGTATTATTTTATGCCTGTTACCATTTTGTCTAAACTGATAGCAAATGTAGTTCTGTGTCACTTATTCACCACGACCGATAGCGAATACTTCTGATACAATACGTTTCAATGGTTCGATACTTATATTTTCACTTGCCGAGTATATTATTGAATTTCAAACAAACATGTTATCTACTTTCGTTCGAGTATAATATGCTCATAGCCTACGACTAATCGGATTCGATTGAATGCAATGGCAGTGTGTTACGTATCAATAAAATCGTATACCATTGAAATGCGTGTATTAATCAAGTATAAACCCGTCGCGTCCGCTCGTGTTTATTAAAAGAGCATTTTGTTATTTATGGTGTATAGTTTTACATTCGTACGAACATTTACAACAATATGATAAATCAAATACGTTGCTATTCTGAATTATTACATCCCAGAACATGCTATAATCCTAATTGTATCTTTTATCGAAAGTAATTGTTATACTTTATATTAAAAAAATTGAAAAATTGTAATAACTATTAGTATCTAATACTAGAAATAATTACATTAAAAAAGAAATTTATAATAAATCAAAATACGAAGCGGACGCTTGCCATACAGGTGTTGAATATGGGCACTAACCACTATAATTTTATATGATCAAATTTGTTGTAATTTATATTTTTTTTAAGACCTATACCTATATTTATATTGAAAATATGATATTCGTAGTGTAAAATTATCGATAAAACGGCCGTATAGAAACATCGTATACTTTTCGAGTTATAAATCAAATAACGCGCGTTGTTTACATGCAGCGGTAATTGGGTAAATTATTATTTGGAATTAATTAAATCGTTCAAAATACACGCGTTCCGTTTAAATATCCGCTCGAAATAAGGTTACTAGCGAAAATAATGCACATCCAAGCGTTCGGGCATTACACTAAGTCATGTTTTAGCCTTCGGTGCTTCGTTAACAGCGCTCAAATTTAGTTATATCTACAGGATTCATGTTGCGTGTGCGATTCGGTGAATTCGTTACTAAACGTTCAATATTTTTAAATATTATACACTATTCGGTTCGAAAAAACATCACAAGATCAAGAACAATCAATAACCATCATTAATAATCGTTATGGTATGAAAAATTGGTAAAAACCCTATAAAACCACTCTGTCGTCCGATTCCGTTCTTAACGTGTTGTACAGCACGTTATGTTAATAAACCGTACTATATAATCGATGTCCTTTTTCGTATTCCGGTACTTTTTTTTTTTTTTTTTGGGGGATGGGGAGAGGGATTCAAATGTAGTAATTTAATAACGTATTTATAGCAGCGTTGTGGATGTCCAGATCTTTAAGAAAATTTTATGTGAAAAACGCATTAAGTATACTACATATTTATACGCGCAATTTATTTGTAGATACCTTTATTGATACATGATGCGTACGCACGTCGCTGACAGTTATAAAATTACATAAAATGAGTGTGTAATAATAATGAGTACACATTTTTATTTTTATTTTAAATGCTTTTAAATGCAATTTTGTAGCTGCGTTTGAAAAATTATTAGTACAGTCTATTGATTATACGACATATTACGTGTACTTGTTTTACGGAAATTATAAGGAATATTATTTATTTGTTTATTTATAATTAGTTTCACTTTATAATATTAATTAACCTTAGATTGAAATGTAACCGTTATAAAATGCACAAATTCGTATTCGACGAAATAATTTAGTAGTTATGTTAAATTAAATTCTTGTATTGAACAGCGTCGGTCTCAATGGTTATACTTATTTATTATTTTACTTATAATTTTTTTAAAAAAAAAAACACACAAAATACTTGAAAAACATGAACTAATTTGCTTTGGACACGAGACCTCCGAAGCGAGATATTCGAAACCAGTATTATACACACATATTTGATAAATATACCTTGTTTAATTTCCAAAGACGAGAAATAATTGACTTCAGATACTAATACTAAAATTGTGTGTATTATTTAAATACCCGGCGAACGGTACTTAGCATCCCAACCTTGCCTGAAGTTCTACATATTTAACATGTATCAATTATTTTGATCTTTCATATGGTGGTGATGGCACATCTGTTATTGGCAATAATAATTGACTTATTGTACTAGTTTTTCTTGTCGACAGATTTTTTTTTCTATACCTGTAACGATTCAATATATTTTTTTCCAATATAAATTCGCAAGTGGTCGCGTCTTCATAAATCGTCGGAAAGACAACACGAAATCAACATTTTAGTAAGATCTGTTTACATATTAAATCACAAAATAATGTTTTAATTTATTATTCATATGCACCTTTTTTTTTTCTTGTACGGAAGACTTTTTTCAATGTAAACACATCCTGCTTTCAAGTATATGATGTATATGATAGTATATGTATACTTGTAGTTTCTAAAATTATTATCTAATATACCAACATACACCTAATTCATAAATTACGATGTCCACGGGTTACGAATTTCACATTGAAAATGTCTGATCTATTGGCGCTCAGCACATATTATTAAATAATCAAGTCTACTCGTGGGATTACCAGGAAGTGTGTTGGAAAATGGATTCGAGGTTATAGAAGTGTTGAGAGGTCTGGGAGACGTTAACGAAAGCTCGCAAAATGCATTCTGATAATATTACTGATATAAACATTAATGTTTTGCGATATGATACCTGAATAAATGTCTGACACTAAAGAATAAACGAACTAATAGAATCATGCGGAGTTTAATACTAATTCCATAATTTGTTGGTATTTATTGCCGAATACGTAAATACACGTATATATACATGAACCAGATTATGCCAATCCACTTATGATTTATAAAATAAAGTACATATTGCGTTTATGACAGAAATATCATTCATGTAACAATAATAAATATATGGTTAAATAAATAAGTATTATAACAATTATTTATTACTTATTTATTTAACTATATAAAAGTATTATAATAATTTCATACTTTATATTTATTTACAATAATTTACAATAATTTAAACTAAAACTTGTGTCAGCTTAATCGTAAAGGACCGTTCGATATTTAATGGCATATTAAGTGTTTGCAGATATTTCTGATTTTTTCTTTAGGAAACATCTTATTGAAATAATAAAACCAATTTCCGATCTCTGTAAATTCCAGTCTATAATCATACATTTATTTACATAATTTCATATTTGTTCATTTGTACAGCTATATCATTATATAAACCTATCAATGTATTTTACTCCATTCTGTTTTAAAATTTCTTCTTTCTTGTCTTGTTTGAAGTTTCAATGTAAATATTTACTGCTGAAATATTTTTCTTTAATCATATAGAAGTCTTAGGCAGGGGTAAACACGGTACGTGATTTTAAAAATAATGTATCGTTTGTACCATAAAATCTTAAGAAATACAGTTATAGATGAAATCAGCATTATTATTAGTCATCTGAATTATACAGCTTAAAACCATAAATAAATAAAAAAGTAACAATTATTAGATTTAATTAATAATTTCAATGATATTATAAATGTGTTCCATGTTATAAAATATTTTGATTTTTCTAATAATTGTCAAAACGATTGACGTTTTCAACAGTTTTCTTAATGCATTTGTCATGTTATTCACCTAATTAAACTTTCAATTTATTATTTATAGCTACAGTAGTTTAGAACTGAATTGATTTTATCATCGTTAATTTTTGAAATTTTAATTATTCCGATAAATAACTAATAATAATAATCCGACAATATTACAACGGCAAAGATGTTTCAATTATGAAATTAATTCTTTGGATGTAGAGTATTGCATATTTTAAAGATGATTTTGGGCATATATTAAAATCAAAAACCGGCTTAACTTTAAAAATGGAATTTATATCCCAGGTGCAGAATATTTTATTGGCGAATTTAACACTTGATTTTCCGCTAGATTATAAAAATTAACTGTTCGTCAGATACTTACTTAGCTACTATTTTTGTATACTACATTATGTATATAGTTACAAAATAATGACATTAAGATAATTCGCCATTATTTTTGTATTAATTTGAAAAACGGGTTTGAGAATGTCATAAAACAAAATATACGGGGAAACTAGTTTTGTTGTTACCATTAAAATCATAATATATTTATAAAATGTTCAAATTTTTTCAAATATACACATTGCAGATCGTTTTAGTGTTCTTTTATGTTATACAATTAATTTATATTATCAAATCGTATTAAATGCAATAATTTAAGATTTGTTTTAACTTTTTATGATTGTATATTATTATCAAGCATAATCCATAATGTTCATTTAATAAGATATTTTATAAAAAAATTTTTACAGGTTTCATCATTATAATTTAAACTAAACTGGCAATACAGAATAGATATAGATTATTGCTATCTAAAACATGATACTTAAAATAAAGCGTATTGTTGTACGGTGGATAGTAAAATGTACTAAAACATTTTAGATGAATTGTTTTTTTTTTTTTTTTTTTTTTTTAAGAATATTTGAACGTTACTGTGTTCATACTCGTAATATAAGAGAGTTGGTTATTTACCGATCGGCAATCAATTAATAGCCTTTTGGAGGGAAAGTGGGTTTGGACAGCGATAATTAAACGTTTTAAAGTGAACAACCAATCGAAATCAATGGAAAGCTATTGTTATTACTATTTTATTTTGTTTCTATGTGACTTTCATTATTTTTTCTCAGTATTCCAAGTATTCGTAAAGTCATACTATACTATATGAAAAATCACGAAGTAACTTATTTGGATAATTTATTAAATGTACGAACGACATCATAAATTAATAATATTTATAATAAACATAGTGCCAACACTGTCAACTGTAATCAATTAAAAAAAAACTTGAATAAATATTACCAGAATAACACCTATATAACATATCGACGCAATATAAAACAAATATATTTCGGGGGTGTAAATAATATTCAGTAAAATGTATGCCACTAGAGCTGTCAATCTTTACCTATTTCTATTAAATAATTTACATTTAAAAGTACTAAAAAATAACAAGTAGAATAATTTGCTTTGCGATTATTTAATATCTGTTTATTTCCGATGGCCATACAATTCGTTCTAATTCTAAGTTTAATTTACCGTTAATTTGTACATTGATATTTTTATTAAAGTCATTACAAATGCTTTACTAACTACATAACCATACGGTTGATTATTATTTACATGGTATGCATTATTGTTTTATTTGAACATAAATGAACGTTACATATTGAAACACTTAAAAAAATAAAACTACATCTACCAAGACTCTGTTAAAGTAAAGAAAATAGATATTGCAAGTTTTTATGAATAAATGAATAAAATGAGTAAACAGTGCTTTACCGCTTTGGTGTTATAAATACCACGTAATTTTTGTGTACTGTGTAAATGTTACATTTTAGTATTCATAATAATAATCATCATCAATCAAAACATAAATGAACTTAATTATCTTATTTTGTAAGTAACATCTGAGTGCTTAAAAATAGCCTTAGTAAACATGTTTTTTGGCAATTATCGGCTTGTTCTTTTAAAAAATGTTCATTAATGTGATTCATGTCATGTAATTGTGTTATTAAAACCTCACATAAAACAGTTTTTAGCGGCTCTATATCGGTGAGAGATAACGGTCGTTAATGATCTGAAAATCGAACGGGTCCAATTACTCTACACGTGTTTTTTAAGTTATCTTTTTGATGTAATTTAATACAATGAATTAATACATTTTTATCTCATCATTGGAAAAATAATAATGGTTGGGTACTACCTACTTAAGAGTTAATGATATGAACTGTCATACTGATTACCAATGTCTACAGATTATCGTTTATTATTTTTATAACATTTTTTGTAAAATGGGTTGATTTCGATAGTTAGATGTGCGATTTGTTCACTTCAATTAAGGATTGTCTGTTTTTACTGTCTATTTTTATGTTACACAATTTTTTTTTTCACTTATTTCGAACTGAATAAGGATTGTTTTTGTTTATCAGCATATTATACGGTGTATACGTCACTGTCAAATAAACTACGTTCAATTGTATCCCAATTAAATATGGAATTTTTCTTAACCCCTATATAGTATCTATGTATAGGAACGCGAATAAATTACAATCGAAACGCTTGAAACTGTATTGTATGACTCAAAACCCGAAGAAAAAAAAAAAAGGGAAACACTGACGTTCGACAGTAAACGCCTAATATTTGTTTGTGCAATATGATGTACCTACCTATAAATTATATAGATACGTGGATGTTCGTCGCGCATCAGCACGGGACACATCACCAATAAAACATGTAGGCAATAAAAATTCGAATCATTGGATAATATTTCACAATTTTAACTTAATCATATTATGATCTGGGATAAAAGTACACGTTTTGTTATGGTCAATGATGGTAGACAACCGCTGCAGTAACCAAGACGTTATTTGTCGTAAACGATATTATGCATGCGTTGCTGCCGAACAGACGGACGAACGGGATGTTACATCCAATATAAGGTAATATAAGCAAAAATAATAAAATTATACCTACACGTATAATGATATGAGAAAGAAAAAGAAAAAAAAAATCACCGCAAGATATTTTCGGCAAATATCAATTGGTTGCACTCTTTTTTTCCTTATTGTGTTCATTATTATGTAGGTAAACGTACATATTTAAATTATCGACGGTGGTATTTTTCTTGTAAATTACAGTCGAAATGCTTTCACCGTTATACGCTGGACAATATTGAAGACGATTACCATCCGCTACATTTCCCATTGAGTATTCGCAAGACAACGTTATATCGATGTATTCCCATATCGTTCGTAATAGAAACACTTATAGTTTTTTTTTTTTTTTAACGTTATAATTTTACTACATTTTTGTACCATATTCCCAACAGATTATAATGCTAATAAAAACCATATACATAGGCTACTATATATTATTTAAATAAAATATTACAACACCAATGATTTTAGAAGATTTATTTTAGTTGGTCTATTGAAAATAGAGGGAAACAGTTATGCGATAAAAGATATTAACATTTTTATTGTAGTTCACTCCTGTTTATTCTTCACATTAACACAAAAAAAATGTCTTATTATTGTTAAAATGAATCTTCCTCCAGTAAAAAAGACATTCCTTTTTAATTAGGTAGATCTATATTCCATTAGATATTATCACATAAATTATGTCGGTATAATATAAACATTAAATTTCGAATCGCTTAATGTTGGCCAGGTTTAAAATCTATTTATACTATTTAATGTATTAGTTAAAATTGAAATTTACGTGACTTTTTTGTTTGTTCACTTAAACTCTATAGTATATATATATATATATATATTATTGTTATTAAGCTATATAATATTATACTATGCATAGCTTGTGCGTACGAGTTTACTTTAAATATAACTCAAGTTCTTAACTACTACTCTTATTAAACAGATTTTAATAAAAAAAAATGTGTGGCTATAACTTTAATGAGTTAAAATATTTCTTGGTATAATGATTTCAGATTAGTATATGATCTACCCAAATACATTTCGGAGTAAGAGGTCAAATACTTTAACAAACTTAGACAAATTATAATGATTCACATAGACAAACATCGAAATATTTAAATTACGATATAACATTTTAATGGGCCATGGTCCAAACACCATCTAGAGTCTAGATTCTAGACGCATAATACTTAATGCTTGAAACCAAATAGACTTGATAATGCAACACATTTAATTTTTTTTTCCATATAATTTTAAGGGCATTATTCGATTAAATGGTTTATTGTTTTTTTAAATACCTGCCTATATTTTCTTATATTCCAAAGAGATTACATTTTCTATTAATTTAAGAATAATTAAACTGGACTACTCGATGCATAACATATGCATCGGTTTCAATAAAACCAATTTCGTCTATTTGTCAATTATTGTGAATCTGATGTTCATTTAACTTAAGTTCTTTTCTAAATTGTTTGATCATTTTTTATCAAAATATAGTGTTTTAAAAATGCCACGTTGTTAATATATGTTACAGTTAAATATAAATAGTGAACTCGCTAATATGCTATTTCAAATAATATTAAAATATTTTTAAAATTGTTACTTATAATTTTTATTTTTAATCTATAAAGTAAGAATTAAAGCAGAGTGTGTAAATTATGATAATATTTTTAGTAATTTATCAAATTTATATTTGATCAGGTGGTTCGGTGAACATCGACCATAAACCTCCACACCCCACGGCTAGCTAACGTGAGGTGAACGGTTTTAGCTGAAAATCACCAAAACCATAGAATGTTGGTTTAATAATTTATTAATTAAAATAAATTTTTAGAACGAAATTGTATTTTAAATATCAATGCTCAATGCTCAATTGCGTCAGCAAATCATAATATTATTACTGTATCAATAAAAATTTAATTCTTGTACAATAAGATGAATTAAAGCCCTTTGTATAAAAGGTAAAAAAAAATTTTGCATATACGTATGGATAAAAGTTATTTTATACAATATAATCTATTTAAAAAAAAAACAAACCAGAAATAGATTCAGAACCAATCTTTGACTTTAAAATAGTAAAAATGTTGATTTCTTTTAAAGTTAAATTATTAGATAAAATGCATATTAATTTAAATGTTAAAAATTCTAAAATGCATTATCACTATATCGATGGCATTTTGTTGAAAGGGCGTATACCACAAAAATCGAAAAATCAGTTTTTGGTATCAAAATTTTCAGAAAAAATAGGCGCATAATCTGTAATATTGAGATGGTTAAAAATATTAAGAATTATTCTCTATATAGCGGATATAAGTTATCCAAACGCCCTAAAGAATATATAAACATTTTAACGGAGAATTTTAAAAGGGCGTATACTACTACTTTTAATTTGACATGGTTGATATATCCAAGACCAACCGACCTAAACGGTATCATTTTTAAAAACACTATTTTGTTCCTCCTGAACAATTTCAATTATGTGGTATATGCCCTTTCAACAAAACATCATCGATATTTGTTATTGATATTATTAATGATATTAATGTTAACCGTTTAATGTTATGATTATCAAAATTATTTGAATTATACGTAGTTATCAAAAATATTTTTAAGCTGGATTTATTTTAAATATAAATAATTAATACAAAAGGATGTAATTATAATCACAATTGACTTATTTACAAGGATTTCCTATTGAAAATTCAACAATAAAACTTTGTCAGTTCTATAACATCAAAATATTTTACTATTGGTTACTTGTTTTTAACGTTTATTGAGTTACATGAGTAAAACTGTTAGAGTATACTCTGTAACCAGGATGCTAAAATACATAAACTATAACCAGTATTATTTGTTATTAATTGTTAAGATCTAATTTGTAATTATAATTTTCAAATTAACGGATATTTCATTAATATTTCAACGTATATCATCTGCGCAGTTGTAAATATTTATCTGCAGTTATTCTAATGTATGTATTCTTCTCAATCTTACATAACAATAAAGTACAAGTATACTAAAATTGTATAAAATCTATTGTCTAGTATTTTTAAAATGTTTATACTTAACACGTTGTTATCATTATACTTTTGTTTACTTGTACTTTTTACAGCAGTAATAACGCTTTATGTTACACAATACTATGTGAAAAATACACATTTTGAAAAAATTATAATTATTTCATTTATCATTATATTATGAGTAAAATCTCTAAGAACTCAGATATTATACAAAATTAATTACAATGCAATATAAACGTGAAGCCACTTTATTATTCACATCGAGCTTAGTGAAAGTGTGCGATAATTTTAAATAACAATACGTGATCCTTTGATCATTTAATTTTATTCCAGATTTACGTTGATTGTATTTTCTGATTAATTATGGCCCAGTTAAAAATGTCCATTATTTCTAAGTTGATTATTAATATTTCAAGAACGTAATGAGATGGGAATAATGAGTATTTTTTTCAAAAGTGAACGTTCGTGTGTCTCATAACAGTATCGTATATTATTTAAATCGACTATCCTTAAATTATCATAATATCACTAAAAAAAAAAAGTATGGTACAAGAACTACTTGTTTTAGTTCCAAACGTTTCATTGCTGTTAATATATATGTTTTATTTATGTAAATATAAATAAAAACTAATTTTCAAATGTGAATAAACTAAAATTTCTTAAACAAAAAATAAAATAATAAAACAAGGATCTTAATATTAGAATAATATAGTAAAAATGTATTGTATCGGGAAATTTTTTGTTTATCTTGTGACATTCTAACAGGATAACGTTAAATATTTTTTAGGAGTACGAAATCTTGGTCAATATCTGTATCGTAACTGAGCACACCCATCTGCGAGAGATTATACAGTAAATGGTTTCAACAAATTCCGGTGGAAATGTAAGTAATATAATTTCTGTTTACCGCTACGGATAGGAGCCGTTTTTAGAGTGTGCAGGGCCTAATATAAATCGGGGGTCTTTATAAATATATAAATTGTGATACACATATGTTTGTAACACATCAATTATTATTATTAACTTTAAATAAACTTTTTCTTTTAAAAAAAAAAAAAAAAACGAAAAACTTGAAATTACGATATTTTATAAGCATAATGTAATTTCTTCAAAAAATCCCGAGATCCCCGACGGCACTGTTGAGACAGATTCGTGTAAACGGATTTGTTCGTTCGGCATAAAATACGTAAGCGTACCATCGAGGTAGTCCGTATCGCGGTTTTTTTTTTCGGGAAAACCGTTTCCCTGGATCCCGCGTGGCAATCGCACCGTGCGCGAGATCATATTCACTATGTTGTTTTTTTTCCCCCTCCCCGTCTATTTTTTTCGCAATCGGTCGATGATAGTATTCACTTACCCGATGATTGTCCGAGCGAAGAACAACTGCTGCGCCGCGACAGTCCGCATCGACGGCGATGTGTTTGTTCTCGCGTCGTCGACCCCGCAGAGCAGTACCCCGACGGTTCGTAGTGGAGGCGGGCGCGCGCCCGCGTACGTGGAAAATCTTCGTCGTCCGTTGCACGGGCCGTTGCGCGTGTCAGCGGCGCACGGTTAAGAGCACTTCGGTCGCAGCGCGTTTCCAACTGTCCGTTTGCTCTCCGGCGGCCCGTCGATTCGCGGCCGTACCACCACTTTCCGCCCAAGGGGGGGGGGGCACGGTGTTCGCGCCACTCTCCGTCACTGCACGAACGCACGCCCCTTTCGCCGCCACCGCCGCGGCCGACGAATTTGCATTACTCGCGCTCACAAATTGTGCGTAAACATCTCGAACCCTTTACGTAATGCACGTGCAATG
Organism: Sipha flava; assembly: GCF_003268045.1. Lineage (NCBI taxonomy): Eukaryota > Metazoa > Arthropoda > Insecta > Hemiptera > Aphididae > Sipha > Sipha flava. Next base: position 17,548 of record NW_020272948.1, on the reverse strand, counting down.
TTGTATACGAATCGCCATTACAATCCTAAACATTACAATGTGGTAAACTATCTTGTAGCAATTATTGTCTTCTCCATCCCCTCTTCGATGAACTCTTAAGAAAAATGAGCGTGTGTGCGTATTTTTATTTATTAATTTTTTTTTTTTTTCAATAATCTCTACACACATCTGTATACAAATGTGCAACGTTAACGGTTATTAGGTACACGATGCTATTAGAAAGCACATGATATGTTGTTGATAAGATCTTCGCTTCCGTGCGGCACATCGCATGTGTAAATTTACAATTTAACTGTTAAGAAACCGATTTACAATTGTACCCGCATTAATTTTTTCCCCCGGGAAAAAATGTACTAACACCAGTAAAATTGTGAAGAAATAATATTCTGAAGAATCTCATGTCGGTCATGTTTAGTAATCGTATGGTTTCTTTGAACTCTGTCCGTTTAACGAATCATCACGCCCAACACAAGAATCTAGTATTTTGTTTATTTATTCAAATTTAAGAATGCAATATGGATTTTACTGGTGATGACCTCGATAGGTTTTTTAATATATCAAGGAAATATTATTAAAAAAAGAAAACTGATAAGTGTGTGACAGTATAATATGTCATTCAAATGTAGAATAATTTTTATTTGTTATGCATGTCAGTACTAGTAGTAATGCTGAAAATACATAAACAAAAAACTATTATTATTTTATAAGAATTGCAATTATAATACCTATAGGTATAATATACGCGGTGTATATATAAACCTTATAAACATGTAAATTATACATTGTATAATGAAGATTAAATGTAATGGCGTCCGAACAATTAAAATTAATCATATCCGAATTTTATACGATAGAAAATAGTATGACAGAAAATAACACAATTAACCGTAATATTATATAGCATTTAATTAATTTGTTATCATGTGTGATCCCTGAGTTTTTAAAATGATTTGCTCGTATTTATGTGTTAATATTTTTTTTGATATTTAAAAATTTTGTTTTTCAAAAAATAAGCTTGTAAAATGTATTAGGATAAATTAATTAAAAAATAAATAAAAATAAAAACATCATTCTATATTAGTGTTAGTGGATAAAATTCATTGATTGATAATATAATGAATTTAATAGAGGTATAGGTACTTAATCAGTTTTGAAAAAACATTAATATTTTAAGATTTCACTAAGGCAGGTTTTATTAATACTTTTAGAGAGATCGAATAAATAACTTCAGAAACTCGTGATTCATTCAATAACAGAATTATTACTGTATTATTATATTACATTTTTCTTAACTATAAATGGAAAAGCGAAAGTTTAATTTTTGAAATATATAAAATAGCTTGATAGAAACTGATTGTAACTTCAATGCAAAAAGCTAAAGGGTTACAAATATTATATAAAAAAAAACAGCTGAATCATCCATTTTGTTGGTTATATAAAATGTATTTTTACATTGATTATTTATTGCATCGATTATAATTGCGTTATGGAATATTAAAGTAATAGATTTTAATATTTTTTCATTAAACTTATGATAATAAATTATTGGATCGGGTTTCTTAAAGATGAAAAGTGAAAATGTTGAATGAGCTATAATTACGAGTACTTACCTTTAAATACATTATTTCCATATTTATAAAAATAGAATATTTTTTAAAATCTTCAAATATTTTTCGTATTACAAGTAGGTTAACCGATATGTTTTGATGACCATGAGATAACCTAGTGTTAACCTTTCTCGGGAAAGCGAAATATAGTGGTATATATTATATATTGAAGAAAGTAATGTGTTCTTACTTTAGGAAAAACACCATTTAATTTTTCCAACAAATTGTATTCAAAACATTTTTATATTAACTTCAATAAAGTATTAAATTGTGTAATACATCAACCAAACGAAAATTAAAATATTTACGTATGTTTTTATTATACTATACCTATTGATTATTAATAATAAATTAGGACTGGGATTTTAATGCTCAAAAAATAGCAAAAATCCTCTAAAAAAAGGAAAAAAAAGCTTTAAATATTATAAAAAATGCACTATAAAAAGGCGTTTAAAATTTATTTATTACAGTTCAAAAAATATATTATGAAACTCATGTTACCAAAAATATTTAAATATATTTATTTAACATAGTAAAATTATAGTATAAATATTACAATTTATTACAATTACAACATAAATGCTTATAAGAGCAGATAATTATGTATAATATACAATAAAATATAGAATATAATAATATAATATATATAAAGAAATATGGGGTGAATTGGTTTTAAAAGCAAAGAGCCTAAATGGTTCGTAAAAGCTTAAAGAAAAAAAATTATATTATATTAATTATAATAAACCACTAAATTCTTATAATTTCTCTAATGCCTTAAACCATTAGAATAATTTTCTTTAAAAATTGGAAATGTCCAATAAATTTGATACAACGATATATCGGTAAGGTATACCTCCTTAAATAAATCGCTCGAGACTATAAAAATTATGAAATTACATTGTATATACGAGTCTAATCACTGAAGTCACACACAAATATGGTCTTAAAATAAATAATATAAAATAATTGAAATTTAACACCGACAAAGAGAATATTTATATGACATTTTTGGAGTATTCGTGTTAATTTCCCTGCGATCACTGTGCATATGATATATATATATATGAATAAGTGAGCAGTGATTAAGTGGAGGATAAACGGAGGTACATGGCGTGTACCCACCTTCTAATTTTATAATTGTGCGTGTACCCTCAACAAAAATCTTGGTACGCAGGTACACGGACTGTGAACAAGACGTATTAACGTTACTCGGTAAATAATATTTATATTGGGTAATATTTATTAAATTTTGATATCCAATGAGTAAAAAATGATAAACGTGATTTGGTTATTTCGCCATAGATAACATATAGATAATTTCACTGAGTTAAAAAATATCTTGAGAATCCGTGGTTTATTTGAACCATAGCAATAGATAGTACTATCTTTAATCGTGACTTGTACAGAGACCGTTTGTACACAGATATATTTTTAAACCATTTGATAACGTTCTCAATATTATTGTGCATATATTTTTTTACAATGATTCAGTCGTGTACCCATAAACTTTTTTAGGACTACATTACTGTACATGAGATTGATTTGATTTTCACTCACAGGTAAACGCACTGTGCGTCAGTGCAAGTTACGCATCTTCAGCATACCGCAAAATACGCTTTACAATATTTTAATATACACGTGTACAGTAACAGTTATAATGTGATGTAATGATAGAGACCTTTACGAATCTTTTCCTATCGAGGAAATGTGTTCGCGGAACACTTAGTCTATGCAGTATAGTCGTACGTCTCATATAATATTGTATCAGACTCATCGTTAGATATTTTCCGCCCCAAAGTGAAAATTATATTGTCGCTCTTTATTAAAGACATTTCAAATCGGAATTATGACATGCTGTAATCATTCACAGTTACAGCAAGCTAGTGAAGCTACTCGAAATACGAGAATAGTAAACACGCATAACAGTAATTATTATTGTTGTCCGTTGTCGATATTTATCTAATTTTACCGCTTCCATTTCTTTAAAGTTATATGCCGCATTAGAGAAACATATGACTTGCTTTTACCCTTGCAACGGGTTTGTATTGTATTAAAAAATCGATTGAGATCTTCCGAATGCATATCATTAGGTATCATGACGTTTCGGTCGAAAAACGTGTGCGCACGCGAACGTTACTCAGTTGTTCGGGACTTATTTTATTTCATTTTCGTTTCATTTTATACCAAAATCTTGCCGAATTGACAATTCATTCACGCGGTTGAGTTAAGGTTTTACGATCCGTAGACGCATGTATCCGTGCGAAACACGCATGTAACGTGATTTCCGAACAATGAGCGCTTGAAGAATGTAAGTCGTCTACACGGTACACACACACACACACAAACACACCTAAACACTCTCATAAAACAACTTGATTTCCTCTTCTTCTACATCCTGGACGTCCACCCCTCTCTAAAACTACAGATACTGTTTGGATTTACCATGCAGCGTTGTTTTCTTTTCGTTTTTTATACGTATAATACACCGACCGATAAACACCTCTCTGTACGTCAGTCGTCATTGTATATTAATTATGATCAGTGGCGTAACCATGAGAGAAATGATGTCACTAAAATATCACCCCCTCACCCAATCTTCTTTTCTCGCAATTACGTAGTGTTAGTACAAAACATACCAAAACATTTTGAACTACGCAATTAGTAATTAGACATCATCGCTTTGTTTATTAATTAATACAATTATTTTATCAATTTAAACTTTGATATAAAAGTTGGCAAAGTTCAAATATTTAAGATATTATTATTTAATAATTTTGTCATAGATCGTGGCTTAATTCTAGTAGTACATTATGGGCCTTAATTATATCAAATTATGTACTGATGTCTTATACCACTTTATAAGAATGAATCTATTTGCATTTTATATTTATGTATATTTGTTTTACGCAGTGTACCTGTATATACATTATGTAGTATGTATATAAATGTAAAGTATTACATATTTTTACATTATTATTCATACAATAATTTTTAGTTTTTTTTTTAAGATATCTATAGTTTTTTCCAATTAAGTTTTTACTTCTTTGTGAATGGTTATTTGTTTTTTAGCCATTAACAATACAGTGGGCAAATTACTCATGTAATCGAGAAATTATTTGAAATATTATCATTAGTATTTTTCTTTCTATTTTAATGCTCTTATATGAATCAATGTTTGTGAAATTAACTGCTCTAAATAAACCATTACATTCTTTTTCCTAGATTTATATAAACAATATCGAACTATCTCCTCGTTAAAATTTGACTGTTAGAAAAATATTCATAGAATCTCAAGTGGACAGTAAAAAATGTAACAAGAGACTAGTTTATTAGTCTCAGAAACATTATCGTTAAATCAGTTTTTATAAAATAAAGGTCACAAGTTGAAAGAGGCCACAACGTGTCAAATCGTTTTTTTTTTATAAAATAAACAAAATTTTTTAAATTATTTAAATTAAAATTTTTTAATTTTTTTATTGTGTATGGCGAAAAGTTGTTTTATTTAAATTTGAATAAAATGTAATTTTTCTGTATTATCAATTAAACGTATTCTATAATTATTGGCTAGTAAATAAAAAGTACGGTTTTATCAATTATTTGTACCTATACTTATTTCAATTATTATTTATTGTAAAATATTGAATCTAAATAATAAAATAAAATAATCTTGGGAGAAAGGGCTTATTCACTAAAAGTAATAGCTCCTTTATATTATACCATAATCTGGCCTTTTATGTACTACTCACTTCGATCTCATCGAAGTCAGTTTTGAACTTTGCCTTTTCTTTGTACATGTTATTAGCTTGAAAAATTTGATACTCTTTAACTTGAAGAGCATTCATAAATTAAAATTTGAAATCCATTAAATATACAATATATGTAATTAGAGTGAATTTTATTATATTTTCTCGAATGATTTATTTATATCTGAGATAATATAGAGCATAAAATATAAACATGTACTTATTAATTATTCTTTGTTATTAAACTATTTAAATTTTATTAGTATCCGAGTGCCTTCAGAAAAAAATGTTGTGTCACACGAAAACGATAATTAGTATAATAAATATTTACAATAATATTTATATATATATTTAAAATAATTGCTAATCGACTATATGATTTATCATGCCATATCGAGTTCACAAAGATCAATATTTATTGTGTCATAGTATCCAATTTAAATTCTTAAGTAAAACACATTAATTTTAATTTATATTTTTTTTTAACAAGAAATACGCAATACCAAGGCATGTAAAAAAAGAGGGAGGGTTTGGGATTTAACCTATTCCCGAAATTCAGCAAAATTATTAAATATATTTTTATATAGTAAAAGTGGTATATATATTATGTAATTATAAAAATGTACAACCTAAAGCCAGGGGCGTCATTTGGGGGAGGGGCAGATTAGGCATGTGCCCCACTCTAAGAAATTTTAAAAAGTCGGTAATATTTTGTCCGATGATCAAATGCTAAAATCAGTAAATAATACATTTTTATTTACTATTTTGTACTCAGAAATTAGATAATATTCTCTTTTAAATACATGTTTACGGTTTATTACAAGTTGGGAAACACTGGCTCATCCCCGTGTTTTTTTTGTTTATCATCATTATGACATCATTATCCATTATTAATCCTTACATGTTTTGTTCGGAAAAAATATTTTATTAATAGTTTATGGTCCATAAATATTAAATATTTAATATAGGTAACTATAATTATTTAAATATTATGAAGTCAGCAAATTTAATCAATTGCCCCCCCCCTTTCAAAAGTTGAAATGACGTCCCTGCCTAAAACCCCTCCCAAAATATTTTTTTATGTACGCGCTTGGTAATACCATTTCCTTTTTACCAGGAAATATAATTTTTTCAGTTGTTTGACTGAAAGTCCTGTAAATATACGTGTAATAAATGTTTTAATATTTTTTAAAACATGCTAAAATTATAATTCATAAATCGTAAATTTAAAATCATAATTAAGTTATAAGTACCCTGAAAAGTAGCTCTTGTGTCAATATCATACTGTTGTTATATGAAAAAAAACATAAATTGATTAAATTATGCGATTATTGTTTGTTTAATTTAATATTGAACTTTAACCATAATTCTTCGTTCAATCTTAATTTGATTTCGGCGTTTTGTTGATTTAATAATTGAGTGTATTCGTACTAATAACCAACGACTTTGTCAGCTTTTTTCATTAGCTTTAACAATTATGCAAAGACAATAGTCATCAATTATACAGTTATAACAAAGTTTTTTTATTAAAAAAAAAAAAGTTCCTTAAGATTTGTAATTTTGTTAGGTTTTCTCCCTTTACGAAGTAATTTTATCCATTTGTTATACATTTTTTTATAACTACTTTTTTTTTCATTGATCAGTTAGAGATATGTATATGGAATTTTGTATGATATTTTTAAGACTATTTGTCAAACAAAAATACTTGTACCGACATCATACCAAATACAAAATTTATCAATTCTAATAGCTTATTAAAAATAAAAGATTGTTAACACTTCGATTGACTGTTGGTGTGTAATTTTTTCCATTTTATACTTTTAATTTTACCTACCTATCTAATTAAAAAAAAATAATTATTAGATTTTTGTTTTAATCAGTTTGTTACTCATCAGCAGGGCTCATAACTTGTAGCACTTACATTTTTTTTTTTTTTTTTTTTTGAGAAGTCTTAAAAATACCTATGTAAGCTATAAATTTGTTTCAGATAACTAAGAAACTAAATACGACATTTTATGTTACATATTTTTGCATATTTAGAAATTAGTTATTTTCTATTTTGCTTTTTTTTAAGTATTTTTCAGTTTCGTAGCATTTAAAACATTTTTTCTTAATAATAACAAGTAATTATTATAGTATTAATTAGTTATATTTATAATTAACTCATGTTAATTAATTAGTTCTTCTTTTAGTTTAAATTATATATTTTTTCGTATCATATAGCAACGCGATCAGTATTTCAATAAAAAGTAAGATATTTTTTTTTTTACATGATATAATTTTTGCATATTTTTGTATTTTTAGTGCATATATTTAAATATATTTAAACACTTATAGGAATATTTTATGAGCACGTTATAGCGCTTATAACTACCATTTTTAGAGCTATAAGTTTGAGCCATGCTCATCAATTTGTTTGATAATACTTAAAAGGCATACTTTTCTGAAAATTAACACAAGTTAAAAAAAAATAGTAAATTTCTATTTTACCCAAAAAAGCAGCCAGGATTTTTATGGATTTTTTTCAAAATAATAATGAGTAGGCTTAACCCAGAAATGCTTTCTCGTGACAACCCTGGTAACATACTGTTATTAATATTATCCATGACCGTACAATACTATTATTATACGCATTATACACGTGTCACGTTTTGATTAGACACATCTTAATATGTTTGCAAGTATTTCGTTCAGTAAAAAACTAGTTCCATTTCTTTCAAACGAATTTCTCTCAAAGTTCGATAAATACCGGTTGGGCTGTGTATGAGTATTGCCCACCACATTCGGTGACATTCGCAATGCTTGCAATAAAATTAACGATGAAAAAATAAAACAAAAAAAATAAGCGCATCGACTGATCCGCAAAAAAACTACTCGGTCTTCCTTATGACTACGCTCATTATAGTAAACGATCGTAAACGATCGAATCTTCGTGGCATGTGTGCGTCGTCGCCGTAGTCGGTGTGTGTACACTACGGTATTATGTATTATTGTCGTCAATGTATCACGGGAGAACGGTGAAAAGTCACGACTGTCCGCGATTTTTGTTCCATCTCATCACAGTAAACACGTGTACATAAATATTATGACTGTCTTGCTCGTAAACATGTCAATCCGTGAACACCGGTCCAAGTCTCCTTCTAATCGATCCGCGGCAAATGGAACCGACCGCGTCTTTCCGTGCAAACGTGTTGCTGCGCACGTACGCGTTATTATCATTCCCGGTGTCTCGTAGACACGCGCGGTCGCGTGCTCACGATACACGCCGCTACTCGACATTTTTAGTATATGTACTGCCGAAGCAAGTACAATTGTGTACATGCACACGAAGAATAATATTCGTAAACTATCCGACCTCCGAAGACGGTAGCGATTGTTTCCGTTTTCTATCTTAAAGGTTTCAACGGTGCTGCGATCGACCAAGTTACAGGTATAGTATACAGGTACGTGCAATAGTCGTCGTGTACACGACCTCTAAAACGATCACGATTATTATCGTTTCCTGTCCTAAAGGTTTTTCGTACATAATTCAACTGTGGCCGCGGGTTTGCCCGAAACGCCGGATGTATTTATAATATCCATTCCATGGACGGTCGTAGGTAACACGTCCGTGTGCCTATACATATACACCTGCGATAGTTTAATATAATTACCATTTATCATAGTTCATTATTCGCAGACACACACATACACATACGTACAATATAGAGAAATGTATCAACCGTGTAATATGTAATTATTTGTACAGCGTCTGCACATATCCGTCTAGTCAAATCACCACAATAATATTGCCCTTGTTAAGATTATTAATAGTATTTGTGACTGTACACACACATATACACAAATATATATATTATGCGTGTTATAATGTATGCGTACGTATCTAAGTATACGGCTGACCAGAATGCCGGTATTTGATTCGATCCGAAATCCATGATTAACTAATCAACAGTCTTGTAAAAAATACTTTTGAAAAACTATTAAAATACTAATACTAGTATTCGAATAAAATAGTATTAAAAATACTTATAAAATACTATTATAAAAATGTATTTCACGAATACTCACTAAGTATTTGAATATAAGTACAAGTATTTTTTTTTAATTTTGTATTACAATTTTACATTATCTAATATATCTATCGTAGTAATATACTACGTTTATATGATAACGTTAAAACGGTTTGAAATTTAACAGTTTTAAAATTAGTAATATTATAGTAATATCTTATTATTTTATTACTTATTAGATTCATCAATAATAACCGAATATTATTTTTAGAAGTTGGAACAATTATTAGGATAGAGAATTATTATGATTATACAATTATTAAAACGAACTTTGTGGTATTTAAATACAAGTATTTACAAATTGTTAAAAATACTTTTAAAAATTATTCAAAATAATTAAAAAATACTTCAAAAAGTATTTTAATACATGTATTCAAATACTTGTATTCGAATACTTTACAAGACTGCTAATCAATTTTTATTAATAAAACACTGATGGTAATTTAATTACATTTTACTGTAAGTTATTCAAATGTAATTTAAGTTACTTTTTTGTAGTAATTATTACTAAATTACCCGTTACTTTTTTTTGGTTTAATATATGTTAAGAACAATAAAACTTTAAAGGTATGTCAGTAATGGAAAAATAAGAAGCCACTGATATCCTTCAAATTGAAATAGAATATTTCAAACTTGTTAATGATAATAATTTAGGGCAAAATCAAGTTGAGGAAGTCAATGATAACATTATTTTTGATGAAGATATATAACAAGAGCATTCTAATGCTGAACTTGAACGTTTTTTATTTACTCCTTTTAAAGGTGATTTAACTATTTTAAAAAACATGCCAATAATGAGATTAATTTTTTTGAAGTATAATACTGCTTTACCCTTAAGTGCTTCTGTTGAACGTTTGTTTATCATAGCAGGAGATATATGCACTAAAAAGCGATCTAAAATTAGTGACTGTAATTTTGAAAACGCATTGTTGTTTAAAATAAATTTGAAAAATAAAGATAAATGTTTAATGAGTAGCAAAATTAGTGTTAATTGTTAATAATTTCATATTGTTGATTGTCATTATTTAGTTTGTGTATTGTTATATAGACAAAATAGACAAAAATATTAAGCTTCAGTGATATTTAAAAAAAAAAAGTAACTCTATTGTAATTGAGTTACTTTTAAAACTCATAAGTAATGTAACTTGACAAAATGAAAAAAAAGTAACTTAAAATAATTTAGTTACAATTTTGCTAAGTAATTAGTAATGTAATTTAATTATCCAAAATAAGTAACTTCTCCAACACTGCAACACGTGTATCACTCTTGGACCTGTTAATATTTAATATCGAATGTATTTAGGTTAGTGTTGAGTGCAATACAATATAATTATTTTTGAATGCAGCTTCAATATTTATACCTTAACTTAACCGCGATAATTTACATAAAATAATTAAAACTGAGTAGTCTGAGTGGTATTCACAACTATTTTGAGATGCAATAAAACTATTTAATTTAAAAAATATTTTTACAGCTATATGGAAAAACAGCAACACATTTAAACTGTTATGAAATAAAAACAATTATAGATACAGTTTTTAGATTTTATACTGCATATTTTATGAAAATATACTATATAAGTGGATACAAATCAAAACTACGAGTATATATTTTGGGATACGTTATTTTTTAATTTTTAAATAATAGCTACTAATTGAATTTCAAAATAACAGATTAATAATTATAGAATCAGTAATTAAATCTGATCATGTTTATGTGGAAATCCGATTGAAACCGTTCTTTTGCAGAGAAATGCGAACGTTTTTTTTTAATAAATATAAAAAAGGAAACTTGCCGAAATTTTTATATGATTTTTTATGATACTCCAATTTATATTTATGTTATTGCATTTAAAATCCCACGTTGTAAACGGTACACCATGTACAGTGGCGTAGATAGGGGAGTTTGGGTGTTTAACCTTCCCCCACCATTGTCTTTCCAAATATAATAAAAATATTATTTATATTATTGTATATTTATAATATTACAACTGTAAGACGTTTTGAATAAATTAGCTATAAAAACAAGTAGAATACGTTTGTTGTAGATATATGGTTAATATTATAGTTATGTTCATAATATTATTTGGATTTATGTATAATTCTATAAACAAAAAATAAATCATTTTTATATTGAGGTGTTTATAACATATAATTATAATATTGCATATTCACAAGTTCAAAACTGAACTTTGTTCTTGAATAATTCAATTGAGCAACAAATCTAACGAAAACTAAAAAAAAAACTATTTTTAATTTATATTTACCTCCCCCCACACCCCTTGAAAAATCCTGGCTACGCCACTGACCATGTAAGTACAAATGCAATTTACAAACGTATTTGATTATATAAAGTCTCCCCCCCCCATACACTACAATGAAAAACGTCGGTTGTATTAGTATCAGTATACTGTGGTTATATTAGATGTAGGTAACATCACAGTATTGATAAATTAAAGAATTCTTTTTTTTATTTATTTCCGTTTGAATCTAATTAAATCGCCATGTTCGATACCCTATACGTCGTATGAGAAAAAATAAAGCTTAAACAGTTTGTAAGTTTGAAATTCATTTTGTATGACATTTTATTTTAAATTAATTTATTAGTATTGAAATTATTAAATAAAATAAATAAAATCAAATGCTGCTTTTTATCCGTTCACTATATTGGTACATCACCTATACATCAGCGTGGTTTTACTGTGACTAAGCACACATGGGTTTTCGGTTGCTGAACAATGCCTACATGATACTGAATAGAAAAAAATAGACATTTCGTGGTGTAAACCTAAACGTATAGCAAGTAGACATTTATACAATGAATCTTTTACGCTGTAGGGAAAATCGATTTTATTAATTTTTTTTTATTGAAGAGCACACTCCAAATAAACTGAATAAAGAATGAGAAATATTTAATACGAGTAGACCAACGGTAAACCTTTAGTTCTAAACATCAGCTGGTATTTATAAGTATATAGGCATACACAGCAAATTTTTCGCACACCCCAATGATTATTATAAAAAAATTGCATATATTTAGAATTTCAACAACATATCTTATTTCATCCCCAACTATTACAGATCTATCATTTTATCTATACATAACTATATACTAATAAAAACCCACCTAGCCACCTCCATTTATAATTAAATAATTCTTTAGTTTAACATGTAAGATCAAAGAATATAATATGGTAAGAACATTCATACCATGACACGAAAATATTTACATTAAATCCTGTGCACAATTTAAAAGAAAAATAATATCAATTATATTTGATATTTTTATTTATTTATTAGAAAGATTGCGGATAATAAGAATGACAGTACATTCAAAAATAATAACAAAAATAATATTGCAACATAAATTACCACGAGGGACTGTTTTTACGGTTGTTTTTTTTTTTTTTATTACTAAAGTAAATGTAATAATTAATGTTCAAGTAATTGATAAAGATAGAAATAAAAAAATTTACAGCGCACCAAATTTATTACGAAATAGTTAGGTACTTGAACTAACATAAATAATGTAAATTATATTTAAATATAAAGGATCATTTTTATCGACAATGATTTCAAAGGTATAAGAACAATTGACCTATATTAGTCATCCGTTACTGTATTTTAGCCAACCGTCAGGATCTCGTCCCTTTTTTATTTTTTTTCATTACCTATACGAGTAGAGCAAAAAAATCGTTACGCGTGGTTTAAAAAAAAGGTGGTATTTAATATTGTAAACGGCAAACATATATATAAAACGTAACCCATCATAATCCTTATTCTTCGCGACATAAGTGTGTTTGATAAGTATCGTAATTCACAATGCTACAGGGATTATTTTATTATTATTATTATTATTTATTTATTTTTTTTTTTGTTCATCGTTTCATGGCCGATTTAAGTTGACAGTTACAACGTCTGCGCTATAATTGGTTATGTGTGTGCAAACATTATTACGGATGGCTAGCTTATGTGCTGAACTCCGGTCAAGCTGGAAAAAGACAAATATAGAACAGCAAAAAAAAAAATTAATTTATAAACATACTATACACACGTAATACATAACTATATGCAAGTATGTCGTATATTGGTATGGGTATTCACGCGTAGAAATATGCAATCAAAAAATGTCCGGTACCGATGTTTAGTTGAATCGTGCATATACGTTCGTTTAAGTCTACATGAGACAAATGACCAGTGTTGTGCTTAAATAATTTTTTTGTATCTAGATACAGATAAGATATATGAACTCAAAATATATCTAGATAGAGATAGATAATGATAAATTAAAATATATCTAGATATAGATACAGATAAAATAAATTTTATCTAGATGAAAATGAGATGATTTTTTATAAATATTATTTTTAAATTTTATTTTTTATAATAGGTTTGTAGAAAATATTAATAAAATTATGAGTTATGACTATATAAAATTTTAGTTTAAATTACTAATAACTATTTGTAAAATCTGATAAATAATTAAAATGATCATTCCAACAACAATGTGTCAATGTCAATACTTACTCCATTTTCTAAAAAGGAAGACTAGTTGTGGACATAGATGCCAGGCAGAATACATTGTATAAGCTATAAAGGTATATAATTATTATTTATTAAACTATTATGTTGAATTATACATATACATTTATTTATGATACATATCAAGTAGATTTCAAACTAAAAAGAAAATAAACAATACTATACATAAATTTGTTAACATTTGAAATAAAATAATCATAAGTAAAACAATTTTGATATTTAATATAATAACATAAATATTTACCTTTAGTCTGTTTAAAATAAAATAATATATCTAAAATACATTAATAATTATAAAGAAAAAAAATTACAGTTTAAAATACAATTTTTTATTTTTTATGAACCTATTGCATGATTCTACAACACAATAATTTTTCAAATGTTTTATCACCGCCTTGGTGATCGCCTTGATCACGCCTTGAAGTTAAAACTTGTACTGCACCACTAAACAGTCTCTCAACAGGTGCAGATGAAGGAAGAGTTGTGTTGTACTTAATAAATACTTTTTTAATTACTGGATAATTATTCAACATATTCTAATTCTTTTTTTTTTTAATTCAAAAATTTTATTACCTGTACTTGTACATTTGATTCATTTTCTTGACGGTTATGAATGAAGTCATTAGTCAATTATGATGGTATGATACTTTTTCCATAGACGTTGAATAATAATAAATGAAGTATTTATAACTTGCAATGGTTAATTAATAAAGGTTGTTGTCGAATGTGGAGTGGAGCTGGTGGTTTATTCTTATTATTAGTTATTGGTATTTTTAAACTATTATAATACCGATTAATACCAATATTCCCAGTACTATCGTCTATCAGGTTATTCTTACTTAGACCTTCGACTTGAATTATTTAATATTATTATATAAAGCTTATCTATTGTCGACGATTAACGATAGAATTAATATTATTCATTTCTTAAAAGTGGTGCACATTAGCGACAAATGACAATAATAATACTGGGTACCTAAATATATACGTATAATTCAAAAATTCATTATATAATATATTATACAATTTTAAAAATAATATCGGAAAATTTGATATTCGTATATTTTTCAGACTACTTTTCGTGAACAATCTAGATAAATTAATATAGATGACGAAGTTTTCTATCTTAGATCACAGGTAGGTACCAGTTGTATAATTTATCTAGATAAGATAAAAGATACGATTGTTTTATCTAGATAAGGTATCTAGATAAATTTATCTAACTAAATTTAGCTATTGCACAACACTGCAAATGACATTGTTATATGCATGGAAACGAAACGTTTTTTTATAAATTGTTGAGATATCGTACTGTATTTAAACAGGTTCAACACAATTGTGTATCGATTGAATTATTATTTATTAAATTCTAAAAAAAAAGTAACATTGATTGTCATTAAATATAAATGTATTTATTTTGTTTACTATAATATTATATCGATGAAAAGGATATATTAGATGCCTAGAAGGTATTTCATATCGTTTTCGCCTTATCGGCGTACCAAATTTAACGTTAAAAATAATTATACTTCGAATTTATGTTTTCTGCATATAATTGGTTGACGAACTATCGTTTCACCCAATTTATATTTTCATAAATTAACTACGAATCCGTATTAAGTTGTTACGTGTTAAAAAATTATAGCATATGTTATAGATGCTGAGGTAAAACTTGTTTGAACTATGCCTACATGGAACAACAAGTGTTAAGGTAATTAAAATTTAAAAAAAAATAAAATAGGTCAACGATTATTATAGTTTCCAATTCTTAAACTCTCCCATTTTTCGGTAATAAATTAAACATTGCAATACGTATTATGATTATTAGGATTAAACGTAATCTATCATCATGAAATATTTATTATTGACATTGGTTTATTATTGTGAACTTATATCAATACAATTTTTAAACGCGATTTTCTATTGAAATATTAAACTTCATTGATTTAATAATATCTGTATTTATGACCTCTTGATGTATTAGTTTATAGAACGATGACTCGGTGTTTATTTTGATCGTTAACGGGCCAATAGCAAGTATGTGTATAGGTTAGGTTTTATGTGTATTAGACATTAATAAGTATATTTAATAAAACTAGTTCTGATTGAATTGTTTATTATTTATTTTTATGTACATTATTCATAGAATTTGTTTAATTTTAATAGCCACATAAATAATTTTGAGTAAATAATTAGTATGTCACCCATTTTTTTTTCTTAACTTTATGGTTGAAATCATAGTCCTATATAATATAAATATACAGTACTAAAAGTAAAATAAAAAATAACAGTAAATAAATTATTGAAGTAATCCAGAAGTTTTATATTTTTATTATTTTACAACGATAATGAATTTAATATTTTACTGTTGTATTATGTATTTCCATATATTTCAGTGAATATATACATGTTGTAGGTATATAAAATCATATACCTAATGTAGATGTTTTAACGGATGAAATACGATTGCTCGTGGTGCCGGAATAACTATAGACATGACTTTGACCCTTCAAAAGCGTATGACTGCGTGTAAAATTGGATGCAACGATGTCAAATTCATATTACAAACTTTATAAATATACTATGATGATTATTTTTAATGCAATACATTTCTAATAATTGATTTATTATAAATTAATTAAGAGAGCTATTTAAATTGAATATTTTATGAATTTTCAACCAACAATTTCCAAAAGAACTTGACGAAGATTGACTAATTTAATTTATGTGTGAAATATATGATTTTATCGCACAGGATTTAGGTACATATTCAAAGCATAATCCCATCCGCAGTAGTATAAAGGTTTATATAAAAACTAGGATAGGCTTAGACTATAATTCTCCGGTTAATGGAGCCGGCAGGCGTAGCGAACAAAGTCCTAAATTTTTAGTTTTGTTTTTCGGGAAAAAAAAAAAATGCAAAAAACAGTCAATAAATGTATATTACTACTATGTATGACAGCAGTAGGTTGAGGTCAAAATTGGTATCTGGCGGAGTCGGTAGATGGTTTTTAGGCTACCTGTAATGGCGGAGTCAATACTGACGGAATCGATGCTACATTAGTGGAATCAAAAGATCCCTATAAAACTATATGATCTAAATTATAACCGATTACTTTGATAGGAAGTAGATAGTTGTTTGGTATCGGTAATAATCGTTACAAGTCGTTGCCAGATAAACTGAGGCGGCGGCGGTAGTGTGGTGCAAAGGTCTCACAGTTAGCTACGACGCGCACAGTCACCAATTCGAACCCGGCTCAGTGCAAAAAATTGTCTACAGAATTTTCTGTACTCCCGTTCTGGTTGCTCTACACTGTACTACTATAAACAACTAACCTAACCCGGTGTGTTTTGACCGCGCAAGCACTTCAGTTATATCAACAATATTTGTTTATAATAATGCATATAGATGTTGTTATTATTTCATCATATTATTAATATTATGTATTATTATTATTTAATTATATTATTTTACAATTTCTACTTTTTGTTCTTAAATAAAAGATTATTATCGGAATATTTGATTTTAAATTAATATCGAAAAATATTTTTTGTAACAATAGTTGGTTAATTTTTTCACAATTTT